>NC_137459.1:124683053-125177437 GCF_964235325.1 Thermobia domestica
GAGACTCGCCGCTGTGTGGGGCACAATTCCCTAGAAGCAAGCTACCCTGAGGGATTGTGGTGGATGATCCAATCAATTAACGCACTGATGCACTATCCCCTCATGTAGTGTAAGCAGGAAGTAATGAGACTTGCCATCGCTTAGCGCTCCATTTGCTAGAAGCAAGCTACCAGAATTGGTTGTGGTGGATGATCAAAACAATTAACGCACTGAAGCACTAAGCTCACTCACACTATGTGTCAAGAAAGTATTGAGACGCGCCGCTGCGTGGCGCTCAGTTCGCTAGAAGCAAGGAATCCGGGGGGATTGTGCTGGATGATCAAAACATTTAACGCACTGAAGCACACTGCTCACACACAGTATGTGTCAAGATTCTAAGGAGACTCGCCGTTGCGTGGCGCTCCATTCGCTAGAAGCAAGCTACCCGGAGAGATTGTGGTGGATGATCAAAACAATTAACGCACTGATGCACTATGCTCACACAGAGTATGTGTCACGAAAGTAATGAGCCTCTCCGCTACGTTTCGCTCCATTCATTAGAAGCAAGCTACCCGGAAGGACTGTGGTGGATGATCCAACCAATTAATGCACTGAAGAACTATGTCCTCATAAAGTATATGCAGAAAGTAATGAGACTCCCCGCTTTCTGGCGCTCCACTCGCAAGAAGCAAGCTGAAAGGAGGGATTGTGGTGGATGATCAAAACAATTAACGCAAAGAAGCACTATGCTCACACACAGTATGTGTCAAGAAAGTAATGAACAATCGCCGCTGCGTGGCGCTCCATTCGCTAGAAGCAAGCAATCCGAAGGGATTGTGGTAGATGATCAAAACAATTAACGCATTGACGAACTATGCCCTTATAAAGTGTATGCAGAAAGTAATGAGACTCGCCGCTGCGTGGCGCTTGATTCGCTAGAAGCAAGCTACCCGGAGAGATTGTAGTGGATGATCAAAACAATTAATGCACTGACGAATTATGCCCTCATAAAGTGTATGCAGAAAATAACGATACTCTCCGCTCCGTGACGCTCCATTCGCTAGAAGCAAACTACCCCGAGGGATTCTGGTGGATGATCAAAACAATTAACGCATTGAAGTACTATTTTCACACACAGTATTTGTCAATAAAGTAATGAGACTCTCCGCTGCGTGGCGCTCCATTCGCTAGGAGCAAGCTACCAGGAGGGATTGTGGTGGATGATCAAAACAATTATCGCACTGACGAACTATGCCCTCATAAAGTGTATGTAGAAAGTAATGAGACTCCCCGCTGCTTGACGCTCCTTTCGCAAAAAGCAAGCCACCCTTAGGGATTGTGGTGGATGATCAAAACTATTAACGCACTGAAGCACTATGCTCACACACAGTAAGTGTCAAGAAAGTAATGAGACTCGCCGTTGCGTGGCGCTCCATTCACTAGAAACAAGCTACCCGGATGGATTGTGGTGGATGATCAAAACAATTAACACATTGACGAACTATTCCCTCATAAAGTGTATGCAGGAAGTAATGAGACTCGCCGCTGCGTGGCGCTTCATTCGCTAGAAGCAAGCTACCCGGAGGGATTGTAGTGGATGATAAAAACAATTAACGCATTGACGAACTATGCCCTCATAAAGTGTATGAAGAAAGTAATGAGACTCGTCGCTGCGTAGCGCTCCATTGGCTAGAAGCAAGCTACCCGGAGGGATTGTGGTGGATGATAAAAACAATTAATGCACTGACGAATTATGCCCTCATAAAGTGTATGCAGAAAATAATGAGACTCGCCGCTGCGTGGCGCTTCATTCGCTAGAAGCAAGCTAAAAGGAGGGATTGTGGTGGATGATCGAAATAATTAACGCACTGAAGCACTATGCTTACACAAGGTAGGTGTCAAGAAAGTAATGAACAATCGCCGCTTCGAGGCGCTACATTCGCTGGAAGCAAGCTGCCCGGAGTGATTGTTGAGGATGATCAAAACAATTAACGCACTGACGAACTATGCCCTCATAAAGTGTATGTAAAATGTAATGAGACTCGCCGCTGCTTGACGTTCCATTCGCTAGAAGCAAGCTAAAAGGAGGGATTTTGGTGGATGATGAAAACAATTAACGCATTGGAGAACGATGCAAACACAGCATGTGTCAATAAAGTAATAAGACTCTCCGCTGCGTGGCGCTCCATTCGCTAGAAGCAAACTACCCGGAGGGATTGTGGTTGATGATCAAAACAATTATCGCACTGACGAACTATGCCCTCATAAAGTGTATGTAGAAAGTATTGAGACTCGCCGCTGCGTAGCGCTCCATTCGCTAGAAGCAAGCTACCCGGAGAGATTGTGGTGGATGATCAAAACAAATAATCCACTGACGAATTATGCCCTCATAAAGTGTATGCAGAAAATAATGAGACTCGCCGCTGCCTGGCGCTCCATTCGCTAGAAGCAAGCTACCCGGAGAGATTGTGGTGGATGATCAAAACAATTAACGCACTGACGAACAATGGCCTCATAAAGTGTTTGCAAAAAGTAATGAGACTCGCCGCTGCTTGACGCTCCGTTCGCTAGAAGCAAGCTACCCGGAGAGATTGTGGTGGATGATCCAAAGATATAACGCACTGAAGCAATATGATCACACACAGTATGTGTCAAGAATGTAGTGAGACTCGCCGCTGCGTGGCGCTCCATTCGCTAGAAGCAAGCTACCCGGAGGGATTGTGGTGGATGATCAAAACAATTATCGCACTGACGAACTATGCCCTCATAAAGTGTACGTAGAAAGTAATGAGACTCGCCGCTGCCTGGCGCTACATTCGCTAGAAACAAGCTACCCGAAAAGATTGTGGTGGATGATCAAAACAATTAACGCACTGGCGAACTATGCCCTCATAAAGTGTATGCAGAAAATAATGCGATTCGCCGCTGCGTGGCGCTCCATTCGCTAGAAGCAAATTATATATAAGGATTGTGGTGGATGATCAAAACAATTAACGCACTGCAGCACTATGATCACACACAGTATGTGTCAAGAAAATAATGAGACTCGCCGCTGCGTGGCGCTCCATTCGCTAGAAGCAAGTTACCGGGAGCTATTGTGGTGAATGATCCAAACAATTAACGCACTGAAACACTATGCTCACACACAGAGTATGTCTCCAAAAAGTAATGAGACTCGCTGCTGCTTGGCGCTCCATTCCCTAGAAGCAAGCTACCGGAGGGATTGTGGTGGATGATCCAAAAAATTAACGCAATGAAGCACTATGCTCACACACAGTATATGTCCAGAAAGAAAGGAGACTCGCCGTTGCGTTGCGCCCGATTCGCTAGTAGCAATCTACCCAGAGTGATTGTGGTGGATGATGCAAACAATTATCGCATTGAAGCACTATGCTCACACACAGTATGTGTTCACAAAATAATGACACTCGCCGCTGCGTGCCGCTCCATTCGCTAGAAGCAAGCTACCCGGAGGGATTGTCGTGGATAATCCAATCAATTAACGCACTGATGCACCATGCCCTCATAGAGTGTAAGCAGGAGGTAATGAGACTTCCCACCGCTTAGCTCTCCATTTGGTAGAAGCAAGCTACTCGACGGGAATGCGGTGGTTGATTGATACAACTAACGCACTGAAGAACTATTCTCACACACAGTATGTGTCCAGAAAGTAATGAGATTCGCCGCTGCGTGGTTCTCCATTCGCTAGAAAAAAACCTAGCCGGAGGGATTCTGGTGGATGATTCAAACAATTAACACACTGAAGCAATATGCCCTCATAAAGTGTATGCAGAAAGTAATGAAACTCGCCGCTGCGTAGCACTCCATTCGCTAAAAGCAAGCAACCCGGAGGGATTGTGTTGGACGATCAAAAAAATTAACGCAATGAAGCTCTATGCCCTCATAAAGTGTATGCAGAAAGTAATGATATATTCCACCGCTTGGCGCTCCATTCGCTGGAACCAAGCTAACTGAAGGGATTGTGGTGCTTGATCCAAAAAATTAACGCACTGAAGGACTATGCCCTCAAAGAATGTATGCAGAAAGTAATGAGACTCGCCGCTGCGTGGCGCTCCATTCGCTTGAAGCAACCTCATCGGGGGGATTGTGGTGGATGATCGAACCAATTAACGCACTGAAGTACTATGCTCGCACACAGTATGTGTCAGGAAAGTAATGAGAGTCGCCGCTGCCTGGCGCTCCATTCGCTAGAAGCAAGCTACCCGGAGGGAGTGTGGTGAATGATCAAAACAATTAAAGCACTGACGAACTATTCTCGCATAAAGTGTATTCAGAAAATAATGAGACTCGCCGCTGCATGGCGCTCCATTCGCAAAAAGCAAGCCACCCTGAGGGATTGTGGTGGATGATCAAAACAATTACCGCACTGAAACACTATGCTCACACACAGTACGTGTCAAGAAAGTAATGAGACTCGCCGCTGCGTGGCGCTCAATTCGCTAGAAGCAAGCAATCCGGGGGGATTGTGGTGGATGATCAAAACAATTAACGCACTCAAGCACTATGCTCACACACAGTATGTGTCAAGATTGTAATGAGACTCGCCGTTGCGTGGCGCTCCATTTGCTAGAAGCAAGCTACCCGGTGGGATTGTGGTGGATGATCAAAACAATTAACGCATTGACGAACTATGCCCTCATAAAGGGTATGCAGAAAGTAATGAGACTTGCCGCTTCGTGGCGCTCCATTCGCTAGAAGCAATCTACCCGGAGAGATTGTGGTGGATGATCAAAACAATTAATGCACTGACGAATTATGCCCTCATAAAGTGTATGTAGAAAATAATGAGACTCGCCGCTGCGTGGCGCTCCATTCGCTAGAAGCAAGCTACCCGGAGAAATTGTGGTGGATGATCAAAACAATTAACGCACTGATGCACTATGCTCACACACAGTATGTGTCAAGAAAGTAATGAGTCTCTCCGCTACGTTGCGCTCGATTCATTAGAAGCAAGCAATCCGGGGGGATTGTGGTGGATGATCAAAACAATTAACGCACTGAAGCACTATGCTCACACACAGTATGTGTCAAGAAACTAATGAACAATCGCAGCTGCGTGGCGCTCCATTCGGTAGAAGCAAGCTACCCGGAGGGATTGTGGTGGATGATCAAAACAATTAACGCACTGAAGCACTTTGCTCACACACAGTATGTGTCAAGAAAGTAATGAACAATCGCCGCTGCGTGGCGCTCAAATCGGTAGAAGCAATCTACCCGGATTGATTGTTGAGGATGATCATAACAATTAACGCACTGACGAACTATGCCCTCATAAAGTGTATGCAAAAAGTAATCAGACTCGCCGCTGCTCGACGCTCCATTCGCTAGAAGCAAGCTACCCGGGGGGATTGTGGTGGATGATCAAACAATTAACGCACTGAAGCACTATGCCCACACACAGTATGTGTCAAGAAAGTAATGAACAATCGCCGCTGCGTGGCGCTCCATTCGGTAGAAGCAATCTACCCGGATTGATTGTTGAGGATGATCATAACAATTAACGCACTGACGAACTATCCCCTCATAAAGTGTATGCAAAAAGTAATGAGACTTGCCGCTGCTTGACGCTCCGTTCGCAAGAAGCAAGCCACCCTGAGGGATTGTGGTGGATGATCAAAACAATTAACGCACTGAAGCACTAAGCTCACCCACACTATGTGTCAAGAAAGTATTGAGACGCGCCGCTGCGTGGCGCTCAGTTCGCTAGAAGCAAGCAATCCGGGGGGATTGTGCTGGATGATCAAAACATTTAACGCACTGAAGCACACTGCTCACACACAGTATGTGTCAAGATTCTAAGGAGACTCGCCGTTACGTTGCGCTCCATTCGCTAGAAGCAAGCTACCCGGAGAGATTGTGGTGGATGATCAAAACAATTAACGCACTGATGCACTATGCTCACACAGAGTATGTGTCAAGAAAGTAATGAGTCTCTCCGCTACGTTTCGCTCCATTCATTAGAAGCAAGCTACCCGGAAGGACTGTGGTGGATGATCCAACCAATTAATGCACTGAAGAACTATGTCCTCATAAAGTATATGCAGAAAGTAATGAGACTCCCCGCTTCCTGGCGCTCCACTCGCAAGAAGCAAGCTGAAAGGAGAGATTGTGGTGGATGATCAAAACAATTAACGCAAAGAAGCACTATGCTCACACACAGTATGTGTCAAGAAAGTAATGAACAATCGCCGCTGCGTGGCGCTCCATTCGCTAGAAGCAAGCAATCCGAAGGGATTGTGGTAGATGATCAAAACAATTAACGCATTGACGAACTATGCCCTTATAAAGTGTATGCAGAAAGTAATGAGACTCGCCGCTGCGTGGCGCTTGATTCGCTAGAAGCAAGCTACCCGCAGAGATTGTAGTGGATGATCAAAACAATTAATGCACTGACGAATTATGCCCTCATAAAGTGTATGCAGAAAATAACGAAACTCTCCGCTCCGTGACGCTCCATTCGCTAGAAGCAAACTACCCGGAGGGATTCTGGTGGATGATCAAAACAATTAACGCATTGAAGAACTATTTTCACACACAGTATTTGTCAATAAAGTAATGAGACTCTCCGCTGCGTGGCGCTCCATTTGCTAGGAGCAAGCTACCAGGAGGGATTGTGGTGGATGATCAAAACAATTATCGCACTGACAAACTATGCCCTCATAAAGTGTATGTAGAAAGTAATGAGACTCCCCGCTGCTTGACGCTCCTTTCGCAAAAAGCAAGCCACCCTTAGGGATTGTGGTGGATGATCAAAACTATTAACGCACTGAAGCACTATGCTCACACACAGTAAGTGTCAAGAAAGTAATGAGACTCGCCGTTGCGTGGCGCTCCATTCACTAGAAACAAGCTACCCGGATGGATTGTGGTGGATGATCTAAACAATTAACTCATTGACGAACTATGCCCTCATAAAGTGTATGCAGGAAGTAATGAGACTCGCCGCTGCGTGGCGCTTCATTCGCTAGAAGCAAGCTACCCGGAGGGATTGTAGTTGATGATAAAATTAATTAATGCATTGACGAAGTATGCCCTCATAAAGTGTATGAAGAAAGTAATGAGACTCGTCGCTGCGTAGCGCTCCATTGGCTAGAAGCAAGCTACCCGGAGGGATTGTGGTGGATGATAAAAACAATTAATGCACTGACGAATTATGCCCTCATAAAGTGTATGCAGAAAATAATGAGACTCGCCGCTGCGTGGCGCTCCATTCGCTAGAAGCAAGCTAAAAGGAGGGATTGTGGTGGATGATCGAAATAATTAACGCACTGAAGCACTATGCTTACACAAGGTAGGTGTCAAGAAAGTAATGAACAATCGCCGCTTCGAGGCGCTACATTCGCTGGAAGCAAGCTGCCCGGAGTGATTGTTGAGGATGATCATAACAATTAACGCACTGACGAACTATGCCCTCATAAAGTGTATGCAAAATGTAATGAGACTCGCCGCTGCTTGACGTTCCATTCGCTAAAAGCAAGCTAAAAGGAGGGATTTTGGTGGATGATGAAAACAATTAACGCATTGGAGAACGATGCTAACACAGTATGTGTCAATAAAGTAATGAGACTCTCCGCTGCGTGGCGCTCCTTTCGCTAGAAGCAAACTACCCGGAGGGATTGTGTTTGATAATCAAAACAATTATCGCACTGACGAACTATGCCCTCATAAAGTGTATGTAGAAAGTATTGAGACTCGCCGCTGCGTAGCGCTCCATTCGCTAGAAGCAAGATACCCGGAGAGATTGTGGTGGATGATCAAAACAAATAATCCACTGACGAATTATGCCCTCATAAAGTGTATGCAGAAAATAATGAGACTCGCCGCTGCCTGGCGCTCCATTCGCTAGAAGCAAGCTACCCGGAGAGATTGTGGTGGATGATCAAAACAATTAACGCACTGACGAACTATGCCCTCATAAAGTGTTTGCAAAAAGTAATGAGACTCGCCGCTGCTTGACGCTCCGTTCGCTAGAAGCAAGCTACCCGGAGAGATTGTGGTGGATGATCCAAAGATATAACGCACTGAAGCAATATGATCACACACAGTATGTTTCAAGAAAGTAGTGAGACTCGCCGCTGCGTGGCGCTCCATTCGCTAGAAGCAAGCTACCCGGAGGGATTGTGGTGGATGATCAAAACAATTATCGCACTGACGAACTATGCCCTCATAAAGTGTACGTAGAAAGTAATGAGACTCACCGCTGCCTGGCGCTACATTCGCTAGAAACAAGCTACCCGAAAAGATTGTGGAGGATGATCAAAACAATTAACGCACTGGCGAACTATGCCCTCATAAAGTGTATGCAGAAAATAATGCGATTCGCCGCTGCGTGGCGCTCCATTCGCTAGAAGCAAATTATATATAAGGATTGTGGTGGATGATCAAAACAATTAACGCACTGCAGCACTATGATCACACACAGTATGTGTCAAGAAAATAATGAGACTCGCCGCTGCGTGGCGCTCCATTCGCTGGAAGCAAGTTACCGGGAGCGATTGTGGTGAATGATCCAAACAATTAACGCACTGAAGCACTATGCTCACACACAGAGTATGTCTCCAAAAAGTAATGAGACTCGCTGCTGCTTGGCGCTCCATTCCCTAGAAGCAAGCTACCGGAGGGATTGTGGTGGATGATCCAAAAAATTAACGCAATGAAGCACTATGCCCTTATAAAGTGTATGCAGAAAGTAATGAGATTTCCCACCGCTTGGCGCTCCATTCGCTGGAACCAAGCTAACTGAAGGGATTGTGGTGCTTGATCCATACAGTTAACGCACTGAAGGACTATGCTCACACACAGTATATGTCCAGAAAGAAAGGAGACTCGCCGCTGCGTTGCGCCCGATTTGCTAGTAGCAATCTACCCAGAGTGATTATGGTGGATGATCCAAAAAATTAACGCAATGAAGCACTATGCCCTCATAAAGTGTATGCAAAATGTAATGAGACTCGCCGCTGCTTGACGTTCCATTCGCTAGAAGCAAGCTAAAAGGAGGGATTTTGGTGGATGATGAAAACAATTAACGCATTGGAGAACGATGCTAACACAGTATGTGTCAATAAAGTAATGAGACTCTCCGCTGCGTGGCGCTCCATTCGCTAGAAGCAAACTACGAGGAGGGATTGTGGTTGATGATCAAAACAATTATCGCACTGACGAACTATGCCCTCATAAAGTGTATGTAGAAAGTATTGAGACTCGCCGCTGCGTAGCGCTCCATTCGCTAGAAGCAAGCTACCCGGAGGGATTGTCGTGGATAATCCAATCAATTAACGCACTGATGCACTATGCCCTCATAGAGTGTAAGCAGGAAGTAATGAGACTTCCCACCGCTTAGCTCTCCATTTGGTAGAAGCAAGCTACTCGACGGGAATGCGGTGGTTGATTGATACAATTAACGCACTGAAGAACTATTCTCACACACAGTATGTGTGCAGAAAGTAATGAGATTCGCCGCTGCGTGGCGCTCCATTCGCTAGAAACAACCTAGCCGGAGGGATTCTGGTGGATGATCCAAACAATTAACACACTGAAGCAATATGCCCTCATAAAGTGTATGCAGAAAGTAATGAAACTCGCCGCTGCGTAGCACTCCATTCGCTAAAAGCAAGCTACCCGGAGGGATTGTGTTGGACGATCAAAAAAATTAACGCAATGAAGCTCTATACCCTCATAAAGTGTATGCAGAAAGTAATGATATATTCCACCGCTTGGCGCTCCTTTCGCTGGAACCAAGCTAACTGAAGGGATTGTGGTGCTTGATCCAAAAAATTAACGCACTGAAGGACTATGCCCTCAAAGAATGTATGCAGAAAGTAATGAGACTCGCCGCTGCGTGGCGCTCCATTCGCTTGAAGCAACCTCCCCGGGGGGATTGTGGTGGATGATCGAACCAATTAACGCAATGAAGTACTATGCTCGCACAGAGTATGTGTCAGGAAAGTAATGAGAGTCGCCGCTGCCTGGCGCTCCATTCGCTAGAAGCAAGCTACCCGGAGGGAGTGTGGTGAATGATCAAAACAATTAAAGCACTGACGAACTATTCTCCCATAAAGTGTATTCAGAAAATAATGAGACTCGCCGCTGCATGGCGCTCCATTCGCAAAAAGCAAGCCACCCTGAGGGATTGTGGTGGATGATCAAAACAATTAACGCACTGAAACACTATGCTCACACACAGTACGTGTCAAGAAAGTAATGAGACTCGGCGCTGCGTGGCGCTCAATTCGCTAGAAGCAAGCAATCCGGGGGGATTGTGGTGGATGATCAAAACAATTAACGCACTGAAGCACTATGCTCACACACAGTATGTGTCAAGATTGTAATGAGACTCGCCGTTGCGTGGCGCTCCATTTGCTAGAAGCAAGCTACCCGGTGGGATTGTGGTGGATGATCAAAACAATTAACGCATTGACGAACTATGCCCTCATAAAGGGTATGCAGAAAGTAATGAGACTTGCCGCTTCGTGGCGCTCCATTCGCTAGAAGCAATCTAGCCGGAGAGATTGTGGTGGATGATCGAAACAATTAACGCACTGAAGCACTATGCTCACACAGAGTATGTGTCAAGAAAATAATGAGTCTCTCCGCTACGTGGCGCTCCATTCATTAGAAGCAAGCTACCGGGAGGGATTCTGGTGGATGATACAACCAATTAATGCACTTTCGAACTATGTCCTCATAAAGTATATACAGAAAGTAATGAGACTCGCCGCTGCCTGGTGCTCCATTCGCTAGAAGCAAGCTAAAAGGAGGGATGTGATGGATGATCAAAACAATTAACGCACTGAAGCACTATGCTCACACACAGTATGTGTCAATAAAGTAATGAACAATCGCAGCTGCGTGGCGCTCCATTCGGTAGAAGCAAGCTAACCGTAGGGATTGTGGTGGATGATCAAAACAATTATCGCACTGACGAACTATGCCCTCATAAAGTGTATGTAGAAAGTAATGAGACTCGCCACTGCGTAGCGCTCGATTCGCTAGAAGCAAGCTACCCGGAGAGATTGTGGTGGATGATCAAAACAGTTAATGCACTGACGAATTATGCCCTCATAAAGTATATGCAGAAAATAATGAGACTCGCCGCTGCGTGGCGCTCAATTCGGTAGAAGCAATCTACCCGGATTGATTGTTGAGGATGATCATAGCAATTAACGCACTGACGAACTATGCCCTCATAAAGTGTATGTAAAAAGTAATGAGACTCGCCGCTGCTTGACGCTCCATTCGCAACAAGCAAGCCACCCTAAGGGATTGTGGTGGATGATCAAAACAATTAACGCACTGATGCACTATGCTCACACACAGTATGTGTCAAAAAAGTAATGAGTCTCTCCGCTACGTTTCGCTCCATTCATTAGAAGCAAGCTACCCGGAAGGACTGTGGTGGATGATCCAACTAATTAATGCACTGAAGAACTATGTCCTCATAAAGTATATGCAGAAAGTAATGAGACTCGCCGCTTCCTGGGGCTCCATTCGCAATAAGCAAGCTGAAAGAAGGGATTGTGGTGGATGATCAAAACAATTAACGCACTGAAGCACTATGCTCACACACAGTATGTGTCAAGAAAGTAATGAACAATCGCCGCATCGTGGCGCTCCATTCGCTAGAAGCAAGCTGCCCGGTGTGATTGTTGACGATGATCATAACAATTAACGCACCAACGAACTATGCCTTCATAAAGTGTATGCAACAATTAATGAGACTCGCCGCTGCTTGACGCTCAATTCACTAGAAGCAAGCTACCCGGAGGGATTGTGGTGGATAATCAAAACAATTGACGCACTGAAGCAATATGCTCACACACACTATGTGTCAAGAAAGTAGTGAGACTCGCCGCTGCGTGGCTCTCCATTCGCTAGAGGCATGCTACCCGGAGGGATTGTGGTGGATGATCAAAACAATTAACGCATTGAAGCACTATGCTCACACACAGTATGTGTCAATAAAGTAATGAGACTCTCCGGTGCGTGGCGCTCCATTCGCTAGAAGCAAGCTACCCGGAAGGATTGTGGTGGATGATCAAAACAATTATCGCACTGACGAACTATGGCCTCATAAAGTGTATGTAGAAAGTAATGAGACTCGCCGCTGCGTAGCGCTCCATTCGCTAGAAGCAAGCTACCCGTAGAGATTGTGGTGGATGATCAAAACAGTTAATGCACTGACGAATTATGCCCTCATAAAGTATATGCAGAAAATAATGAGACTCGCCGCTGCGTGGCGCTCTATTCGCTAGAAGGAAGCTACCCGGAGAAATTGTGGTGGATGATCGAAACAATTAACGAACTGAAGCACTATGCTCACACAGAGTATGTGTCAAGAAAATAATGAGTCTCTCCGGTACGTGGCGCTCCATTCATTAGAAGCAAGCTACCGGGAGGGATTCTGGTGGATGATACAACCAATTAATGCACTTTCGAACTATGTCCTCATAAAGTATATACAGAAAGTAATGATATTTTCAACCGCTTGGCGCTCCATTCGCTGGAACCAAGCTAACTGAAGGGATTGTGGTGCTTGATCCAAAAATTTAACGCACTGAAGGACTATGCCCTCAAAGAATGTATGCAGAAAGTAATGAGACTCGCCGCTGCGTGGCGCTGCATTCGCTTGAAGCAACCTCCGCGGGGGGATTGTGGTGGATGATCGAACCAATTAACGCACTGAAGCATTATGGTCACACACAGTATGTGTCCAGAAAGTAATGAGACTCGCCGCTGCTTGGCGCTCCGTTCACTAGAAACAAGCTACCCGGAGGGATTGTGATGGATGATCCAAAGAATTAACGCACTGAAGAACTATGCTCACACACAGTATGTGTCAAGAAAGTAATGAGACTCGCCGCTGCGTGTCGCTATATTCGCTAGAAGCAAGCTACCCCTAATCATTGTTGTGAATGATCCAAATAATTAACGCACTGAAGCACTATGCCCTCAAAGAATGTATGCAGAAAGTAATGAGACTCGCCGCTGCGTGGCGCTCCATTCGCTTGAAGCAACCTCCCCGGGGGGATTGTGGTGGATGATCTAAACAATTAAGGCAAAGATGCACTATGCTCACACACAGTATGTGTCAAAAAAGTAATGAGTCTCTCCGCTACGTTTCGCTCCATTCATTAGAAGCAAGCTACCCGGAAGGACTGTGGTGGATGATCCAACTAATTAATGCACTGAAGAACTATGTCCTCGTAAAGTATATGCAGAAATTAATGAGACTCGCCGCTTCCTGGCGCTCCATTCGCAATAAGCAAGCTGAAAGAAGGGATTGTGGTGGATGATCAAAACAATTAACGCACTGAAGCACTATGCTCACACACAGTATGTGTCAAGAAAGTAATGAACAATCGCCGCATCGTGGCGCTCCATTCGCTAGAAGCAAGCTGCCCGGTGTGATTGTTGACGATGATCATAACAATTAACGCACCAACGAACTATGCCCTCATAAAGTGTATGCAACAATTAATGAGACTCGCCGCTGCTTGACGCTCAATTCGCTACAAGCAAGCTACCCGGAGGGATTGTGGTGGATAATCAAAACAATTGACGCACTGAAGCAATATGCTCACACACACTATGTGTCAAGAAAGTAGTGAGACTCGCCGCTGCGTGGCGCTCCATTCGCTAGAGGCATGCTACCCGGAGGGATTGTGATGGATGATAAAACAATTAACGCATTGAAGCACTATGCTCACACACAGTATGTGTCAATAAAGTAATGAGACTCTCCGGTGCGTGGCGCTCCATTCGCTAGAAGCAAGCTACCCGGAAGGATTGTGATGGATGATCAAAACAATTATCGCACTGACGAACTATGCCCTCATAAAGTGTATGTAGAAAGTAATGAGACTCGCCGCTGCGTAGCGCTCCATTCGCTAGAAGCAAGCTACCCGTAGAGATTGTGGTGGATGATCAAAACAGTTAATGCACTGACGAATTATGCCCTCATAAAGTATATGCAGAAAATAATGAGACTCGCCGCTGCGTGGCGCTCTATTCGCTAGAAGCAAGCTACCCGGAGAAATTGTGGTGGATGATCGAAACAATTAACGCACTGAAGCACTATGCTCACACAGAGTATGTGTCAAAAAAATAATGAGTCTCTCCGCTACGTGGCGCTCCATTCATTAGAAGCAAGCTACCGGGAGGCATTCTGGTGGATGATACAACCAATTAATGCACTTTCGAACTATGTCCTCATAAAGTATATACAGAAAGTAATGAGACTCGCCGCTGCCTGGCGCTCCATTCGCTAGAAGCAAGCTAAAAGAAGGGATTGTGGTGGATGATCAAAACAATTAACGCACTGAAGCACTATGCTCACACACAGTATGTGTCAATAAAGTAATGAACAATCGCAGCTGCGTGGCGCTCCATTCGGTAGAAGCAAGCTAACCGGAGGGATTGCGGTGGATGATCAAAACAATTATCGCACTGACGAACTATGCCCTCATAAAGTGTATGTAGAAAGTAATGAGACTCGCCGCTGCGTAGCGCTCCATTCGCTAGAAGCAAGCTACCCGGAGAGATTGTGGTGGATGATCAAAGCAGTTAATGCACTGACGAACTATGCCCTCATAAAGTGTATGTAAAAAGTAATGAGACTCGCCGCTGCTTGTCGCTCCATTCGCAAGAAGCAAGCCACCCTGAGGGATTGTGGTGGATGATCAAAACAATTAACGCACTGATGCACTATGCTCACACACAGTATGTGTCAAAAAAGTAATGAGTCTCTCCGCTACGTTTCGCTCCATTCATTAGAAGCAAGCTACCCGGAAGGACTGTGGTGGATGATCCAACTAATTAATGCACTGAAGAACTATGTCCTCATAAAGTATATGCAGAAAGTAATGAGACTCGCCGCTTCCTGGGGCTCCATTCGCAATAAGCAAGCTGAAAGAAGGGATTGTGGTGGATGATCAAAACAATTAACGCACTGAGGCACTATGCTCACACACAGTATGTGTCAAGAAAGTAATGAACAATCGCCGCATCGTGGCGCTCCATTCGCTATAAGCAAGCTGCCCGGTGTGATTGTTGACGATGATCATAACAATTAACGCACCAACGAACTATGCCCTCATAAAGTGTATGCAACAATTAATGAGACTCGCCGCTGCTTGACGCTCCATTCGCTAGAAGCAAGCTACCCGGAGGGATTGTGGTGGATGATCAAAACAATTAACGCACTGAAGCAATATGCTCACACACAGTATGTGTCAAGAAAGTAATGAGACTCGCCGCTGCGTGGCGCTCCATTCGCTAGAAGCTAGCTTTCCGGAAGGATTGTGGTGGAAAATCCAATCAATTAACGCACTGATGCACTATGCCCTCATATAGTGTAAGCAGGTAGTAATGAGACTTGCCACCGCTTAGCGCTCCATTTTGTACAAGCAAGCTAAGCGACGGGATTGCGGTGGTTGATCGATACAATTAACGCACTGAAGGACTATTCTCACACACAGTATGTGTCAAGAAAGTAATGAGACTCACCGCTGCGTGTCGCTATATTCGCTAGAAACAAGCTACCCCTAATCATTGTTGTGAATGATCCAAATAATTAACGCACTGAAGCACTATGCCCTCAAAGAATGTATGCAGAAAGTAATGAGACTCGCCGCTGCGTGGCGCTCCATTGGCTTGAAGCAACCTCCCCGGGGGGATTGTGGTGGATGATCGAACCAACTAACGCACTGAAGCACTATGCTCGCACACAGTATGTGCCAGAAAAATAATGAGACTCGCCGCTGCTTGACGCTCCATTCGCAACAAGCAAGCCACCCTGAGGGATTGTGGTGGATGATCAAAACAATTAACGCACTGATGCACTATGCTCACACATAGTATGTGTCAAAAAAGTAATGAGTCTCTCCGCTACGTTTCGCTCCATTCATTAGAAGCAAGCTACCCGGAAGGACTGTGGTGGATGATCCAACTAATTAATGCACTGAAGAACTATGTCCTCATAAAGTATATGCAGAAAGTAATGAGACTCGCCGCTTCCTGGGGCTCCATTCGCAATAAGCAAGCTGAAAGAAGGGATTGTGGTGGATGATCAAAACAATTAACGCACTGAAGCACTATGCTCACACACAGTATGTGTCAAGAAAGTAATGAACAATCGCCGCATCGTGGCGCTCCATTCGCTAGAAGCAAGCTGCCCGGTGTGATTGTTGACGATGATCATAACAATTAACGCACCAACGAACTATGCCTTCATAAAGTGTATGCAACAATTAATGAGACTCGCCGCTGCTTGACGCTCAATTCGCTAGAAGCAAGCTACCCGGAGGGATTGTGGTGGATAATCAAAACAATTGACGCACTGAAGCAATATGCTCACACACACTATGTGTCAAGAAAGTAGTGAGACTCGCCGCTGCGTGGCGCTCCATTCGCTAGAGGCATGCTACCCGGAGGGATTGTGGTGGATGATCAAAACAATTAACGCATTGAAGCACTATGCTCACACACAGTATGTGTCAATAAAGTAATGAGACTCTCCGGTGCGTGGCGCTCCATTCGCTAGAAGCAAGCTACCCGGAAGGATTGTGGTGGATGATCAAAACAATTATCGCACTGACGAACTATGCCCTCATAAAGTGTATGTAGAAAGTAATGAGACTCGCCGCTGCGTAGCGCTCCATTCGCTAGAAGCAAGCTACCCGTAGAGATTGTGGTGGATGATCAAAACAGTTAATGCAATGACGAATTATGCCCTCATAAAGTATATGCAGAAAATAATGAGACTCGCCGCTGCGTGGCGCTCTATTCGCTAGAAGCAAGCTACCCGGAGAAATTGTGGTGGATGATCGAAACAATTAACGAACTGAAGCACTATGCTCACACAGAGTATGTGTCAAGAAAATAATGAGTCTCTCCGGTACGTGGCGCTCCATTCATTAGAAGCAAGCTACCGGGAGGGATTCTGGTGGATGATACAACCAATTAATGCACTTTCGAACTATGTGCTCATAAAGTATATACAGAAAGTAATGATATTTTCAACTGCTTGGCGCTCCATTCGCTGGAACCAAGCTAACTGAAGGGATTGTGGTGCTTGATCCAAAAATTTAACGCACTGAAGGACTATGCCCTCAAAGAATGTATGCAGAAAGTAATGAGACTCGCCGCTGCGTGGCGCTGCATTCGCTTGAAGCAACCTTCGCGGGGGGATTGTGGTGGATGATCGAACCAATTAACGCACTGAAGCACTATGGTCACACACAGTATGTGTCCAGAAAGTAATGAGACTCGCCGCTGCGTGTCGCTATATTCGCTAGAAGCAAGCTACCCCTAATCATTGTTGTGAATGATCCAAATAATTAACGCACTGAAGCACTATGCCCTCAAAGAATGTATGCAGAAAGTAATGAGACTCGCCGCTGCGTGGCGCTCCATTCGCTTGAAGCAACCTCCCCGGGGGGATTGTGGTGGATGATCAAAACAATTAACGCAAAGATGCACTATGCTCACACACAGTATGTGTCAAAAAAGTAATGAGTCTCTCCGCTACGTTTCGCTCCATTCATTAGAAGCAAGCTACCCGGAAGGACTGTGGTGGATGATCCAACTAATTAATGCACTGAAGAACTATGTTCTCATAAAGTATATGCAGAAATTAATGAGACTCGCCGCTTCCTGGCGCTCCATTCGCAATAAGCAAGCTGAAAGAAGGGATTGTGGTGGATGATCAAAACAATTAACGCACTGAAGCACTATGCTCACACACAGTATGTGTCAAGAAAGTAATGAACAATCGCCGCATCGTGGCGCTCCATTCGCTAGAAGCAAGCTGCCCGGTGTGATTGTTGACGATGATCATAACAATTAACGCACCAACGAACTATGCCCTCATAAAGTGTATGCAACAATTAATGAGACTCGCCGCTGCTTGACGCTCAATTCGCTAGAAGCAAGCTACCCGGAGGGATTGTGGTGGATAATCAAAACAATTGACGCACTGAAGCAATATGCTCACACACAGTATGTGTGAAGAAAGTAATGAGACTCGCCGCTGCGTGGCGCTCCATTCGCTAGAAGCTAGCTTTCCGGAAGGATTGTGGTGGAAAATCCAATCAATTAACGCACTGATGCACTATGCCCTCATATAGTGTAAGCAGGTAGTAATGAGACTTGCCACCGCTTAGCGCTCCATTTTGTACAAGCAAGCTAAGCGACGGGATTGCGGTGGTTGATCGATACAATTAACGCACTGAAGGACTATTCTCACACACAGTATGTGTCCAGAAAGTAATGAGACTCGCCGCTGCTTGGCGCTCCGTTCACTAGAAACAAGCTACCCGGAGGGATTGTGATGGATGATCCAAAGAATTAACGCACTGAAGAACTATGCTCACACACAGTATGTATCAAGAAAGTAATGAGACTCGCCGCTGCGTGTCGCTATATTCGCTAGAAACAAGCTACCCCTAATCATTGTTGTGAATGATCCAAATAATTAACGCACTGAAGCACTATGCCCTCAAAGAATGTATGCAGAAAGTAATGAGACTCGCCGCTGCGTGGCGCTCCATTCGCTTGAAGCAACCTCCCCGGGGGGATTGTGGTGGATGATCGAACCAACTACCGCACTGAAGCACTATGCTCGCACACAGTATGTGCCAGAAAAATAATGAGAGCCGCCGTTGCATGGCGCTCCATTCGCAAGAAGCAAGCCACCCTGAGGGATTGTGGTGGATGATCAAAACAATTAACTCACTGAAGCACCATGCTAACACACAGTATGTGTCCAGAAAGTAATGAGACTCGCCGCTGCTTGGCGCTCCGTTCACTAGAAACAAGCTACCCGGAGGGATTGTGATGGATGATCCAAAGAATTAACGCACTGAAGAACTATGCTCACACACAGTATGTGTCAAGAAAGTAATGAGACTCGCCGCTGCGTGTCGCTATATTCGCTAGAAGCAAGCTACCCCTAATCATTGTTGTGGATGATCAAAACAATTGTCGCACTGACGAACTATGCCCTCATAAAGTGTATGTAGAAAGTAATGAGACTCGCCGCTGCGTGGCGCTCCATTCGCTAGAAGCAAGCTGAAAGAAGGGACGTGGCGGATGATCAAAACAATTAACGCACTGAAGCACTATGCTCACACACAGTATGTGTCAAGAAAGTAATGAACAATCGCCGCATCGTGGCGCTCCATTCGCTAGAAGCAAGCTGCCCGGAGTGATTGTTGATTATGATCATAACAATTAACGCACTGACGAACTATGCCCTCTTAAATTGTATGCAAAAAGTTAAGAGACTCGCCGCTGCTTGACGCTCCATTCGCTAGAAGCAAGCTACCCTGAGGGATTGTGGTGGATGATCAAAACAATTAACGCACTGAAGCAATATGCTCACACACAGTATGTGTCAAGAAATTAGTGAGACTCGCCGCTGCGTGGCGCTTCATTCGCTAGAGGCAAGCTACCCGGAGGGATTGTGGTGGATGATCAAATCAATTAACGCATTGAAGCATTCTGCTCACACACAGCATGTGTCAATAAAGTAATGAGACTCTCCGCTGCGTGGCGCTCCATTCGCTAGAAGCAAGCTACCCGGAGAAATTGGGGTGGATGATCCAAGCAATTAACGCACTGAAGCACTATGCTCACACACAGTATGTGTCAAGAAAGTAATGAGTCTCTCCGCTACGTGGCGCTCCATTCATTAGAAGCAAGCTACCCGGAGGGATTATGGTGGATGATTCAACCAATGAATGCACTGTCGAACTATGTCCTCATAAAGTATATGCAGAAAGTAATGAGACTCGCCGCTGCCTGGCGCTCCATTCGCTAGAAGCAAGCTAAAAGGAGGGATTGTGGTGGATGATCAAAACAATTAACGCATTGAAGCACTATGCTCACACACAGTATGTGTCAAGAAAGTAATGAACAATCGCCGCAGCGTGGCGCTCCATTCGGTAGAAGCAATCTACCCGGATTGATTGTTGAGGATGATCATAACAATTAACGCACTGACGAACTATGCTCTCTTAAAGTGTATGCAAAAAGTAATGAGACTCGCCGCTGCTTGACGCTCCATTCGCTAGAAGCAAGCTACCCGGAGAGATTGTGGTGGATGATCAAAACAATTAACGCACTGAAGCAATATGATCACACACAGTATGTGTCAAGAAAGTAGTGAGACTCGCCGCTGCGTGGCGCTCCATTCGCTAGAAGCAAGCTACCCGGAGGGATTGTGGTGGATGATCAAAACAATTAACGCATTGAAGCACTATGTTCACACACAGTATGTTTTTTTTAGATATATATATCCTCCCCTACTCCTGTCTTTGCCGTGTTCATACGGACTTATTAGCAGACGCATGTGTCCTAACTCTTTTTAATCTCTCTCTTTTTTTTTATTTCTCTACTCTCTCGGTTTTTTCTCACTTCCCAAAAGCTGGGTGTGGTGGCTAATTTGTATGCCTGATACCTTGATACAAAGTCAGGCCTCTTTATCCCATAATTTTATTCTCCAATCTGAAAATATATAAAATATTATTAGTACAATACATACACAAGAAATTATAAACATACAATAACATACAATACACAACAATACACAAAACAAGGGACAATTGTGTTGGTACATGAGAACCATTACAGTTATTTAACTTGTGGAGTTTCTCTCCTGTGTGGCTTTGTTTTAATAATAGTAACAACTTTACATTTTCCCATGTTCTTATTCATCGGTTGTCCACCTGTTGACAGTAACTAATATAGGCGACTTGTATTTTTCACTTGTTATATTGGTTTCTACCTGTGAGTTATTTCATTTCGTGCACATTGATAAAGTAATGTATTTTTGTTAGTATTGCGGACTTCTGCAAATCTTAAGTCACCTGATTACACTTTCAGTAACTAATTGGTTAGTCTGCGGTCCTCCACCAGACTGTATCTGTTCTCCAATTCCTTGTCCAACTTAATAACAACACATCACTTAACACTACACACACACAACACACAATCACTTTGTAGTTGATTAAGTTGGTTAAATATATAAAATGTTTTGATTATGCTTTTGTATTGATTAAAATTTTTGATGTAGATAGGGTATTGTTTTAGAATAAGTTGAAAAATAAAGTAATGTAAATTGAGTAAAATAAAGTAAAATGAAATAAAGTAAGTGCCGTTCTACCTTCTTCTTCTTGCTAGGTCTATTCCGATTTGCACCTTGTTAATTCCTAAAATTTTTGTACATAATGTATTAAAATTTATTAAGTTATCATCGGTGCAAAGAATGCTACGTATTTCGCTTTGGTTTTTTATCTTTTTTAGATTTCCTCTTATCTCTTCATCTTCCTGAGAAAGATGTATGTTTGTACAGTCAAACACTAGATGATCTGGTTTTTGCACCTCACCGAAATCGCAATTATCGTAATCCAGTAGGCCAATTTTATAGAAAGTTGTTCGGAATGGGCCATGGCCACTTATATATTGGATCACGTGTTTGTTTATGTCCCAATGTCCTAGCTGCAGCCTGTTCCTAATGTCAGGGAATATTCCGTATACCCTTCTTGCCTTATCGGAATTTTCCCAATGATTTTGCCATCTTGTGATTATTATGGGCTCGATTTCATCTAATGAAGTTATTCTTCTGTCAAGAAGTTGTGATGCTCTTTCGAATTTGCCATGTTTAATCCAATATGTTGCCGCAGTTCTTAGGACTGTTAGGTGAAGTGGTTCTATGCCGAGTAGTACTTGTAGTGCTTCCACCGGCGTTGTGGCCATAGCGCCAGACATTCTTATTAAAATTGTTCGTTGGGCACTATCAATTTTCCTCCTTATCCTGATGTTCTGATTGATTCTGTGGCCCCAAGCACTGGACTCATAAGAAGCTATAGCCTGAAAGATTGCTTTATAGTATAATTGACAGTGCTTCGGAGATAGGTTATAGTCTCTTGCCATAACGAGAAATATTTTGTTGGTTATCGCTATAATCTTCTCTTTTTGCTTTGTTACGTGGTAATCAAAGTTAAATTTCTCGTCTAACCAAATTCCCAAGTATTTATATTTAAAGGCTTCCTCTCTAACAATTGAGATGTTATTTATTTTTATTATCGGGCTTCTCTCCAGTTTGCCCATTGCCAGGATGTACTTTGTTTTGTTCGTTGACAGCTCTAATTTTGCTGATTTCGCCCATTTTAAAAGTGTATGCATTGCTATGTTAGCCTTTTCTTCTAACTTCGTTCTTGAGTTGGCATTTATAATTAAGGCAAGGTCGTCTGCGTAAGCCACAACACCGTAAATTTCTTTCTGAGCATTTAATCGTTCCAAACCAGATTGCAATGTAGTGTCCCACAAGAGTGGTCCTAAGACCGAACCTTGGGGGCATCCTTTGGTAATTTGCTTGTTTATTGTAAAGGTGCTACCATCGTACCTAACATTACGATTGGAGCAATAGTCTTTAATTATTTTCAGTATGACTGCGTTGACATTTATTTTCTCTAGTTCCGCAAACATTTTTGGCCACCATAGGTTGTCGAAGGCTCCGGTTATGTCTGCAAATATAATCACCGTGTATTTCTCTCCTATTTCGCTGAGCGTCTCGATGTGGCCTAATAATTTATTAATTGCCTCTGTCGTTCCTTTCTTTTTTCTGAAACCATATTGTAGTGTACAATTTTCCAGATTCGGTCGACTTGCACTTATTCTGTTTGCTATGATTTTCTCAAATAATTTGCCAAGAATGTTTAAAAGGCAGATTGGACGATATGATTTTGGTGAGTTTTGAAGACCTGTTTTATTTTTTTGGAGTATGGTTAGATTTGCAGTTTTCCATCTGTCTGGGAAAGTGCCGAATTCCATGCATTTGTTATATAATTTGGTTAGGTAGGGGGTCCAAAATTGACTGTTATTTTTAAAGATTTCCCCTTTTAGTCCATCTGGTCCTGGAGATTTGTTATTTTTTATGCTTTTTAAAATTGTTTCGACTTCCTCGTTTGTTGTCCGTATGTCTTCATAGGAAGCATCGTTATGCTGATTAAAATCTTCATATCTCCGTCTTAGTTCTTTGTTCTCCGCGTTATCCGTCTCGGGATTATCATCGGGAAGTAAACTGGTTATGATGTGATCTAAAGTTTCTTCAATGGTCTTAGTGTATTCCCCATCCTGTTTTTGCATGGTCACAAGAGTTAGTGATGGCTTAACCTTGTCCATTATGATCTTATATGGTAGGCCCCAAGGATCTAAACTGAGTTTATCCTTAACAAAATCGCTCCATGCCTTCTTTTTCTTTTCTTGAATTTTCTGCTTGTATTCTGATTGCAATGACAGATATTCCCGAAGCCTAATCGATTTTAGAAAAGGGTCTTGTGTCCTCTGATATTGTCTTCTCTTAGCCCTAGTCCTTCTTTTAAAAATTTGTAACTCATTGTTCCAGAAAATTTGTCCATTCCTATGATTTTTGGGTTTACTCTTAATAGTAAGTTTCTTTATTACTTCTATTATTGCTTTTTCCAGATTATTAACTAACATGTTTAATTCTTCTTTGTCCCTGCAATCAATATTAGGTAGCTTGATTAAGTTATTGAATTTTTCCCACGAAATTTTTCGAACATTATAAGTTAGCTTGTTTTCTCCAATCGTATGCCCCATGTTCAATATTTGATTTACCATGAAATTTATTATCTGATGGTCGCTAGATGACTCGCTTTCAATCACTCGCCAGTCAGAAATCGCATTTGCGAAGTTGTGGGACACTAACGTGATGTCTATATTTGATACGTGTCCATTTCTATTGGAATACGTTAGAGGATTACCCGCCTCGTTCATGATGTGTAGATTTAGCTCACCGATTAGGTTTTCCAATAATTCTCCTCTTTCATCTAGGACGCCAGAATGCCACGAGGGAGATTTGGCGTTTGCGTCAGCGCAGATTAAAATCCTATTATTTGGGTAGGTGTTGCAGATAATAGCTACTTCCTCTAGGAACCTGTTAATTGGAAGTGAATATTGGAAATAAGCGTTGATAAGGATAAAATCCAACGAACCATACCTGATTTGCAGGCAATTCGTCCAAGTATTACTAAAATGTCTTAAATTTAAAACTTGAATGTTATTGTTTAAAATCAAGGTGGAAGCTAATGCATTTGAACCACAGAAAACGTGCCTAATATTGTGTCGGGGAATTTGTAATCTCTCCTCGTTTATGTATGGCTCTTGTATGCAGACAATGTCAGCATTCCAAGAGATACTTGTTTGTATTATTTCATGCATGGCTAACTCTGAGTGCATGGTGTTTATTTGGAATATCTTTAAATTAGCATTATATGTGTTGGGGTCCGTCCTATGTATGATAAGTTTTAACCCATGTGTTCGGCCACTCGTTCTTGTGATTATAAACCATGCGGCCATACAACCTGACGAAATGTATGTAAATTCTATTTAAGTCAAGGTTTAAGTTGCGCCTGGCATATGCCATGTCGACTAGATCCAGTAACTCTTTTGGATCGGTGGGAAGATTGTTGGAACTTAGTTCCATCAAATCTTCATCTTCCGATTGAGGAAAGATTATTTGTTCCCCGTTTTCTTTTATTTTTCTAACCGTGTGTCTCAAGGCAAGCCTCAAAATTGCAGGTTGTTCTAATCTAGATAGTTTCAGTGTAAAAACGAAGGAATCGTATATTTGCTCGGGGTTATGGACTCATCTAGGTACGCCACTGTCCGTTCCAGTATGTTCTGACTTGAGGTCCGGGGAACACTCGGAGCACTTAGTGTGGATCCCGGTCCGTTGTATCCTTCCGCCGGCACACCCAGGTTGGTCGTCAGTTCCCTTCGCCTGCCCGGTTCCCTTCGCTTCCTTTTTGTTTTCAGACGGACATACCTGCTGATTTGTCTTGAGGTTTCCAGGTTGGTTTTTCTTTCTTTTCTTTCAAAGTATGTGTCAAGAAAGTAATGAGACTCTCCGCTGCGTGGCGCTCCATTCGCTAGAAGCAAGCTACCCGGAGGGATTGTGGTGGATGATCAAAACAATTAACGCACTGACGAACTATGCCCTCATAAAGTGTATGCAGAAAATAATGAGACTCGCCGCTGCGTGGCGCTCCATTCGCTAGAAGCAAGTTACCCGGAAGGATTGTGGTGGATGATCAAAACAATTAACGCACTGAAGCACTATGCTCACACACAGTATGCGTCAAGAAAGTAATGAGACTCGCCGCTGCGTAGCGCTCCATTCGCTAGAAGCAAGCTATCCGGAGGGATTGTGGTGGGTGATCAAAACAATTATTATTATTTTTTTAAGGCTCAGGCCCGTCTTTCAGAACCGGCATCTGAAAATTAAAACCGGCACGGGTTATCATCATTGCCTTTTATTTCTTTAATTTATTTCTTTTGCATTTTGGAATAGGTGAAAGGGGATTTGAATAAGGGAGGGAAAGGAAACCACAAACAAGAAACAAGAGACAAAAAAACGAAACAAAAACAAAACACGACAAAGAATGAACAAAGAATAAACTATTCAAAACTCAACTATTGACTGTTTTAATTTCCAAAGTGCTATAACCGTTAAGCTTGACCCTAACATATTCTAATATTAAACTATGCAATACTCAACTATCTACTACTACGATTTCCAGGGTATTTGACCATTGATCTTGACACTAACATGTTCTGATACTAAATTGTTTGCCAATCAAATCAAGAGCATCTAAACTCTTTCTGATCTGCGTTGTCATTTCCTACCTCTATTTGGTATTTTTATTTATTTGATTTTGATCTTGTTAGTATTTAGTTAGTTACTTCTAACTGTTTAGCTACTTCTATTTTTGGTATATTTATGTCTATACGTAATATTAGTATTTTTATTATTATTACCATTTTTATTATTATTATTATTATTATTGGAATTATTTAAACTTTGTTTCTTTACTTAGCTTGGTTGAGTCCATATTTATTAACTATGATTATTATGTTTTATTTTTTTTAAATATGCTTTATTTATTTATTCTATTTCTTTTTTATTTAATTTATTTTTGAATTTAATGTTTATTTAGTGTTTATTTTTTTACTATGTTATTTCATTTACTTTGATGGACGTCTTCTATCTTCAGGTTTTCCCTGTATGAGCTTGGTTTTCACCTGCTATTTCAAGTTTCTCTCCTGTGATCATATTTAATTCTTTCACTAATTATACACTGGTTTTTCCCTGTATATTTTGCCCGTTTCACACACTAAAAGCACTAAGAACACTACGTTGACACATAAACCGCATTCACCAAAACACACTAAGCCACACTAGTCTTCACTAATCCATACCGCATTCCTCTTAATAGTCCCTTGAGCCTTCGTTTATTGAATGTTCTCGTGGTTGCAATAGATTTCCTCCCAATATCACAGGTTTGAGGTCCAGGGCCCACTCAGATTACTTAGTGTGGATCCTGGTCCGAGGTATCCTTCCACCTGTGCCGATATAGGGATCAATCTCCATTAACATACCGTTATTGAGTCATTCACGAAGTAAACTTGTCTCCTATGGGGACATGGTCACAGCCAACACACACACGGACACATAGATGGACCCGCCACCCGAAGGAAAGACACCTCCAAAAACACACTCTTGTGCGTCCGGAGTTCCGTTCCAAGTCACCTATGCCTGGAGACGCACTAGCACAGCCACACTCTTCCTCCCCGGCAGATACGGAGTTCCAGCATCTTCCACGAGACGTTCTGAAGTCTCCGGTCCTGAGGAGAAACTGGATTCCATTCATCCTTGCACATTCATTCTGCTCTTGTTTTTCTTATGTGTTTTTCTCTATAGAATTGTTCTTTTTTTAGTTTCGAGTAAAGGTCTGTTATTTTCTTCAGGATATTGTAATCTTTCTCACTTCTCATTATATCAGCTATCGTCTTCTGTCTTATGTCCACTCTTTCCTTAAATAACTCTTCGAGAAAGGGGCACCAGAGTATATGATGCTCTGGTGTCCCCGTTTCACCACATTCACAAATTTAATTGTCTTTGGCCTGTATTTTTTGTAGGTAGGTTTCATATGGACCATGTCCCGTTAGAAAATGAATGAGTCCTGGGGCTGGGTCAAGAAACTTTATTTGTTCTCTGATTTCTACCGTTGGTATAATATTTCTAAGTTTTTGTGACTTAGCAGAGTGCGTCCATTCAATATTCCACATTTTTTTGATTCTTTCTTCAATCTCTTGGGCGCTTTCAAAAACATCACCCAATAGTGCCCTTACCTCTTCTCTATTATTCCTTTTCATCCAATAATTTGCCGCTCTCTGTACTGCTATTAAGTTCAAAGGCTTGACATCAAGTAACAAACACAGGGCATTGCTGGGGGTGGTGCTATATGCACCACTTAATCTCATCAGAAGGTTTCTTTCTGGTCTGATAAAGTTTTCTTTTATTCTCTTGTTTTGAAGCAGTCTGTGCACCCATATGCTAGATCCGTAAGTCATTGTAGCACATAGCAGAGTTTCGTGATACAATTTTAATATTTTGTTAGGCAATTTATATTTATTTTTACCTAGGGTTATCAATTTATTTGTCATCTTATTTCCTCTCGTAACGGTTTCTTGAATGTGTTTACCATAGTTCAGGTTTTCATCGATTGTTACCCCTAGGTATCTAAATTCTTTAACTCTGTCTATTTTATGATTGCCTAGTTTTATTTGTGGGCCTCTATTCAATTTTCTACCGAAAAGCATGTATTTTGTTTTTTTTTTTACTGATAATTTTAGTTTATTTTCTTGACACCAATTGTCTAGGTCTTCAACTATTGCATTTGTTTTCATTTCTATTTCTCTTCTTGAATTGGCTGATAATATTATCGCAATATCATCTGCAAAGGCTATTATTTTGTCTATTAGATTGTTAGCATTTAATTTTTCTAAGCAGGGTTGTATCAAAATGTCCCACATTAAGGGTCCTAATATTGGGCCCTGTGGGCAGCCTTTTTCATTACGAATTTGCAGCTCCTCTTGCTCCATTTGTACTGAGATCCGTCTGTTCCGAAAGTAGTGTTTAATGATATTTATCAAGTAGGTTGGCATTTCTAGTTTAACTAATTTATCGACCAATGATGGGACTCATAGGTTGTCAAATGCTCCCTCTATGTCTACGTAGAGCGACAGGACATATTTACTTTCTGAATTACTCATTCGAATTTGTTCTATGTACTTATTCAGAGCGTCTTCTGTTGATTTGCCCGCTCTGAAGCCAAATTGTAGCGTATCTTCACTCATATTCCTATGTTTGTTAATCCTATTTGCTATAATCTTTTCGTATATTTTCCTTATGTTTTTAGCAGGCAAATTGGGCGATATGAGCTTACATCAGTTGGGTCCCTGTCTTCGTTTTTTAGCAGGATTATTAATTTTGACATTTTCCATGAGTCCGGAAATTCTTGCCGTTGTAGTAGTACATTGCAAAGTCTTGTCAGGTACGGGGTCCATATTTCTCTATTTTTCGTGAAGACTTCATTTGGTATTTCATCCAATCCTGGTGAATTTCCTGTTTTTAGTTTCCTAATGATGTTTTCGATTTCTTCATTTGTTGTCATGTCTTCCTTATTTACCTGTTCTACTTGTGTCGGCTCTTCGAATTTTCTTCTTATTCGTTTCTGATCTTCTGTTTCATCTTCCATTATGTCATTCGGGAAAAACTTTCGTGTTAAATTTTCAATGGTTTCCTTTCTAGTTACTGTATAAGATCCGTCATTTTTTCTTAACGTGCAAAGTGTTAAGGGGTTTATTTTCTTCATTATTAATTTGTATGGAAATCCCCACTGATCAAGCTGTATGTTTTTGGTTAGGAATCGTTCCCAGCTTCTTTTCTTTGCTTCTATGATTTCTGTTTCATACTCTTCTTTGGCATTCCTATAAGCTAAGAGTCTTCTTTCTTTCAAATTTGGAATTGCTGTGGCTTGGTAACTTTTTCTTTTTGCTCGCACAATTGTTCTTAATCTTTCCAGTTTAGGTGACCAAAAATCGCCATATCCTACTCTCTGCGTGGTTTTACGAGTAGATGCCTCTATTGCCAATTTAGTAGCCTGTTCAATTTTTTGTACTAATTCGTCACTACTTTTGTCTATGTCCAATTGTGGTAAGGTAAGCTTCTTTTTAAAATTTTCCCAATTTATCCTTTTAATGTTTAACCTTTCTTTATTCTTACTTGGTGTATTTAATTCCATGTTAAATGTTATTATTTCGTGATCGCTTGTTGTTTCTCGATCCCATGTATGCCAATCTGTAATGTTATGAACTAAATTTGGTGTACAGAGTGTTATATCAATATAAGATTCTCCTCGGGAGCCCACAAACGTTGGTTTGTTTCCAGTATTTACGATTACTAATCAATTCTGGGCTATGAAATCTTCCATAATTTCTCCTCTTGCATCTGTAGAGGGTGATCCCCAAGCAGTACTCTTAGCATTCGAGTCTAGAACAAACAATATTTTCTTTTCAGGATTCTGCCAAATGATTTGTTGAAGTTTACTTATAAATATTTCAATGTCTTTGCTATACTGGAAATATGAATTGACTATCCAAAAGGTGTCTGTTCCTTTCGTTATTTCTATACAGATTATCCAATTGTCACAATATTGTGAAAGTTTTAAAGCTTCAATATTCCTGTTCATTATTACTGTGGCTGCTTGGGGTTCTTCACCTCCGTATATGATTTTACTTGTTACAGGAAAAGTTGTTAACTTGTTGTTATGCAGATATGGCTAAGATATCTATGTTGTTTGTTTCTGTAAATCTTCGTAATTCCATTGTTGCTATTTTCGATTTGTGCGAATTGTTTTGTGCTATTCTAATTGTTGTTAACGTGTTATGCATATTTGGTATAAACGTAGGCATCCATCCCCGTTTTACTGTAGTCGAAACAAATCCTACCATGCGCATTTACCAGTTGTTTATAGACATTCTCTAGATCCCAGTAGATGCCTCTTCTTTCGTATACCTCATCTATTAGATCTAGCAACTCCCATCCATTAGCTGGCAGATCAAACGTTCTTAGTTCCAATCTATCTATTTCTTCTAAGACCGGATATGTAATCGTTCTTCCTTTTTCGTGGATGTCTCTTACTAGTTGTCTAAATGCTACATTCAGTATGTTTTTATCTTCAAGCTTGGCTAATCTGTATAGATGGTTCATATTGGGGTACAACATTTTGGGCTCATTAAATATTGTTTTTTCTTCTTCTTCAGTAGAGGTTATCGTGTTGTCTTGTATCCTTTTCTCTTTTGGTGGAAACAGATATTTCTGTTCTCCCTGTGTGAATGAGATTAGTGTTTTCTTCTTTGTATCTCCTTTCTCAGTTGGTGTGATGTCTGTATTCTTTATTCTATTTTCAGGTTCCATTTCCATGTTAGTCATCCTAATTGACCCTTTTAATTCTTTTTCTTCTTTTATGTCGCTTTGAATATATTTGTCCTTGGTTGAAGTAGTTTGTTTTCTCTTTTTGTTTAAAAAATCTTCTAATCTTCGTTTATCCCTTTTTTTCTTACTGGGCGGTTTATTGCGTTTCTTATTTTTTAGTTCTGCTCTTTTATCCATAATTTATCTTGCTTATTATCCGTTCTCGTGCCATCCTGTACGATACACATTCTTCTGTGTTGGGTGTTTGACATTCGTTATGTCTCAACCTGCACGGTACGCATATGTTTTTATTCTTATCTTCACACTCGTCGCTATTGTGTCTTTTTGAGCCACAGTATCTGCACACTTTTCCATCCTTAGCATCACAGTACTTCATTACATGGCCAAAATCCTGACAAACGTAGCACTGTAGTACTACTATGAAATCTTTGACTTTGTGTGACTCGTAGTTCACGTATACTCTATCTTTGCTTATTAAAACCTTCCTTATACCTGATGTTACTTCAATCACCAGATGACATTTCTTTTGTCCTTTCTTGCCTGCTCTAAATCTGGCTTTGATCTTCTTTGCCTCTTCCATTTCTTCCTCTTTAAAATTCTGTTCTATTATGGCAGCTACAATTTCCTCGTCTTTGACATCTGATGGTATGCCGTAGACTATCATTAAATGGTTGCACCTCCTAGTCTCTTCGACTCTAAAATCCTTCTTTATTTGTTCTTTGGAGACAATTTTATTCAAATCTTCCTTGGTAGCTGTTTCCAGGAATACCAGGTCTTTTGTTGTTCTCATCCCTGTGATTTTTAGTTTCTCTTTCCTAGGATCTATTGTCTCTGCCAGTCTTCTTACTGTTTGTTTTGTAATCTCTCCCTCGTTTGGTCTAATTATCAACGCAGATTTTGTTCTTGCCGTGACTTCCATTATTTTCTTCTCTCTTTCCGTTACCTTTCTTCACATAACCACTTCCGACCATGTTAGGTTTTCATCCTGTTCCTTTTTTTCATGTGTATCTTCTATCTTCTTTGAAAGAGCCTGTATCTCTTTAACTACAGCTTCTGTATCCGTGCCTTGCTTATTTTCCAATTCTTGTAGCTTTTCTTGTAAGATATGACGTTGTTTTTCCCAGGCGATTTCCGATCTACCAAATGTTTGCTGGGTCTGGATCAATTCTCCTTTCAACTTTTCTTGCTTCTTTTCCAAAAATTTATAGTCCTCTTCTGCTTTCCTTAATTTTCTGGACGTTTCCTGAAGTTGCAGCTTAATTTCATTCCTACTTTCTGTTATCTCTGCTATTTCCGCCTCCAGCCTTTTATATTGTCGGTCTCGGTCTTGCTTGGTCTCTATTTTTTATTCTCTGAGGTCTTCGATCTCTTTCTCCAGTTCTTCATTCTTCTGTTTTAATTCTTCTATGAGTTTTTTGTCTTCTATTCGGCTACCCTTTGCTCCCGACATTAGCTCCATTTCAGTGATAAGTTTCTCCTTCTGCAGGCCATCATATTTACTCTGAATCTTATCATTCATCCTTTCTAATTGTTCGATCTTTCCAATAAGCTGTGAACGGTCTTTGACACAGACTGTTACTCTTTTCTTGAGCTTTTCTAAATGGCCCCTACCTATTTTTTTCCAGTCGAGCAGTCCTTCCAAGTATGTCATTTCCTGTTCCATTTGCAGAATTGTGTCAAAGCCCGGCTCCTCCGCTGTGGCTTTTTTGGTTTGGTGTTCAGGCATCTACATCTCTTTTCTCCCTTTTTTCTTTGTTCCGTGTTTTCGTCAATTTTGGTAGTTCTTACGACTGGTGATTGATTCCTAGCTGGCGTGCCCGGTGGCGATTTATACATGGCCATTTTCCATGTTCAACTTGTCTTCCTATAAATGTAGTTTAGTTATGATAGAGTCACTGTTTGAAAGTTATGAATAGTATACGTACTGCACTCGCTAACACAAAAGTCTCGATGGGCATTTTGTTTCTTGTTTTTTACGCGGTTTCACTGAGACTTGGTGTGGGCACTAAGGACGTCTTCCCCGATCGAGGGGACCCGAGAGGGGTACGATTCCCGGGAGTGAAGGGGGGTTCGATGGTGGATATCGCACTGAATTATCGCACTGAAGCACTATGCTCACAGACAGTATGTGTCGAGAAAGTAATGAGACTCGCCGCTGCGTGGCGCTCCATTCGCTAGAAGCAAGCTACCCGGAGGGATTCTGGTGGGTGATCAAAACAATTAACGCACTGAAGCACTATGCTCACACACAGTATGTGTCAAGAAAGTAATGAGACTCGCCGCTGCGTGGCGCTCCATTCGCTAGAAGCAATCTACCCAGAGGGATTGTGGTGGATGATCCAACCAATTAACGCTCTGACGAACTATGGCCTCATAAAGTGTATGCAGAAAGTAATGAGACTGGCCCTTGCGTGGCGCTCCCATCGCTTGAAGCAAGCTCAATGGAGGGATTCTGGTGGATGACCCATCCAATTAACGCAATGAAGCACTATGCTCACACACAGTATGTGTCAAGAAAGTAATGAGACTCGCCGGTGCGTGGCGCCCCATTCGCTAGAAGCAAGCTACCCGCTTGGATTGTGGTGGATGATCAAAAAAATTAACGCAATGAAGCACTATGCTCATACACACTATGTGTCAAGAAAATAATGAGACTCGCCGCTGCGTGGCGCTCCATCCGCTAGAAGCAAGCTACCCGGAAGGATTTTAGTGGATGATCAAAACAATTAACGTACTGAAGCACTATGCTCACACACAGTATGTGTCAAGAAAGTAATGAGACTCTCCGCTGCGTGGCGCTCCATTCGCTAGAAGCAATCTACCCAGAGGGATTGTGGTGGATGATCCAACCAATTAACGCTCTGACGAACTATGCCCTCATAAAGTGTATGCAGAAAGTAATGAGACTCGCCGCTGCGTGGCGCTCCATTCTCTAGAAGCAAGCTACCCGGAGGGATTGTGGTGGGTGATCAAAACAATTAACGCACTGAAGCACTATGCTCACACACAGTATGTGTCAAGAAAGTAATGAGACCTGCCGCTGCGTGGCGCTCCATTCGCTAGAAGTAATCTAACCAGAGGGATTGTGGTGGATGATCCAACCAATTAACGCACTGAAGCTCTATGCTCACACACAGTATGTGTCAAGAAAGTAATGAGACTCGCCGCTGCGTGGCGCTCCATTCGCTAGAAGCAAGCTATCCGGAGGGATTGTGGTAGATGATCAAAACAATTAACGCACTGAAGCACTATGCTCACACACAGTATGTGTCAAGAAATTAATGAGACTTGCCGCTGCGTGGCGCTCAATTCGCTAGAAGCAAGCAATTCGGGGAGATTTTGGTGGATGATCAAAACAATTAACGCACTGAAGCACTATGCTCACACACAGTATGTGCCAAGAAAGTAATGAGACTCTCCGCTGCGTGGCGCTCCATTCGCTAGAAGCAAGCTACCCGGAGGAATTGTGGTGGATGATCAAAACAATTAACGCACTGACGAACTATGCCCTCATAAAGTGTATGCAGAAAATAATGAGACTCGCCGCTGCGTGGCGCTCCATTCGCTAGAAACAAGTTACCCGGAGGGATTGTGGTGGATGATCAAAACAATTAACGCACTGAAGCACTATGCTCACACACAGTATGTGTCAAGAAAGTAATGAGACTCGCCGCTGCGTAGCGCTCCATTCGCTAGAAGCAAGCTATCCGGAGGGATTGTGGTGGGTGATCAAAACAATTATTATTATTTTTTAAGGCTCAGGCCCGTCTTTCAGAACCGGTATCTGAAAATTAAAACCGGCACGGGTTATCATCATTGCCTTTTATTTCTTTAATTTATTTCTTTTGCATTTTGGAATAGGTGAAAGGGGATTTGAATAAGGGAGGGAAAGGAAACCACAAACAAGAAACAAGAGACAAAAAAACGAAACAAAAACAAAACACGACAAAGAATGAACAAAGAATAAACTATTCAAAACTCAACTATTGACTGTTTTAATTTCCAAAGTGCTATAACCGTTAAGCTTGACCCTAACATATTCTAATATTAAACTATGCAATACTCAACTATCTACTACTACGATTTCCAGGGTATTTGACCATTGATCTTGACACTAACATGTTCTGATGCTAAATTGTTTGCTAATCAAATCAAGAGCATCTAAACTCTTTCTGATCTGCGTTGTCATTTCCTACCTCTATTTGGTATTTTTATTTATTTGATTTTGATCTTGTTAGTATTTAGTTAGTTACTTCTAACTGTTTAGCTACTTCTATTTTTGGTATATTTATGTCTATACGTAATATTAGTATTTTTATTATTATTACCATTATTATTATTATTATTATTATTATTATTATTATTATTATTATTATTATTATTATTATTATTATTATTGGAAATATTTAAACTTTGTTTCTTTACTTAGCTTGGTTGAGTCCGTATTTATTAACTATGATTATTATGTTTTATTTTTTTAAAATATGCTTTATTTATTTATTCTATTTCTTTTTTATTTAATTTATTTTTGAATTTAATGTTTATTTAGTGTTTATTTTTTTACTATGTTATTTCATTTACTTTGATGGACTTCTTCTATCTTCAGGTTTTCCCTGTATGAGCTTGGTTTTCACCTGCTATTTCAAGTTTCTCTCCTGTGATCATATTTAATTCTTTCACTAATTATACACTGGTTTTTCCCTGTATATTTTGCCCGTTTCACACACTAAAAGCACTAAGAACACTACGTTGACACATAAACCGCATTCACCAAAACACACTAAGCCACACTAGTCTTCACTAATCCATACCGCATTCCTCTTAATAGTCCCTTGAGCCTTCGTTTATTGAATGTTCTCGTGGTTGCAATAGATTTCCTCCCAATATCACAGGTTTGAGGTCCAGGGCCCACTCAGAGTACTTAGTGTGGATCCTGGTCCGAGGTATCCTTCCACCTGTGCCGATATAGGGATCAATCTCCATTAACATACCGTTATTGAGTCATTCACGAAGTAAACTTGTCTCCTATGGGGACATGGTCACAGCCAACACACACACGGACACATAGATGGACCCGCCACCCGAAGGAAAGACACCTCCAAAAACACACTCTAGTGCGTCCGGAGTTCCGTTCCAAGTCACCTATGCCTGGAGACGCACTAGCACAGCCACACTCGTCCTCCCCGGCAGATACGGAGTTCCAGTATCTTCCACGAGACGTTCTGAAGTCTCCGGTCCTGAGGAGAAACTGGATTCCATTCATCCTTGCACATTCATTCTGCTCTTGTTTTTCTTATGTGTTTTTCTCTATAGAATTGTTCTTTTTTTAGTTTCGAGTAAAGGTCTGTTATTTTCTTCAGGATATTGTAATCTTTCTCACTTCTCATTATATCAGCTATCGTCTTCTGTCTTATGTCCACTCTTTCCTTAAATAACTCTTCGAGAAAGGGGCACCAGAGTATATGATGCTCTGGTGTCCCCGTTTCACCACATTCACAAATTTAATTGTCTTTGGCCTGTATTTTTTGTAGGTAGGTTTCATATGGACCATGTCCCGTTAGAAAATGAATGAGTCCTGGGGCTGGGTCAAGAAACTTTATTTGTTCTCTGATTTCTACCGTTGGTATAATATTTCTAAGTTTTTGTGACTTAGCAGAGTGCGTCCATTCAATATTCCACATTTTTTTGATTCTTTCTTCAATCTCTTGGGCGCTTTCAAAAACATCACCCAATAGTGCCCTTACCTCTTCTCTATTATTCCTTTTCATCCAATAATTTGCCGCTCTCTGTACTGCTATTAAGTTCAAAGGCTTGACATCAAGTAACAAACACAGGGCATTGTTGGGGGTGGTGCTATATGCACCACTTAATCTCATCAGAAGGTTTCTTTCTGGTCTGATAAAGTTTTCTTTTATTCTCTTGTTTTGAAGCAGTCTGTGCACCCATATGCTAGATCCGTAAGTCATTGTAGCACATAGCAGAGTTTCGTGATACAATTTTAATATTTTGTTAGGCAATTTATATTTATTTTTACCTAGGGTTATCAATTTATTTGTCATCTTATTTCCTCTCGTAACGGTTTCTTGAATGTGTTTACCATAGTTCAGGTTTTCATCGATTGTTACCCCTAGGTATCTAAATTCTTTAACTCTGTCTATTTTATGATTGCCTAGTTTTATTTGTGGGCCTCTATTCAATTTTCTACCGAAAAGCATGTATTTTGTTTTTTTTTTTACTGATAATTTTAGTTTATTTTCTTGACACCAATTGTTTAGGTCTTCAACTATTGCATTTGTTTTCATTTCTATTTCTCTTCTTGAATTGGCTGATAATATTATCGCAATATCATCTGCAAATGCTATTATTTTGTCTATTAGATTGTTAGCATTTAATTTTTCTAAGCAGGGTTGTATCAAAATGTCCCACATTAAGGGTCCTAATATTGGGCCCTGTGGGCAGCCTTTTTCATTACGAATTTGCAGCTCCTCTTGCTCCATTTGTACTGAGATCCGTCTGTTCCGAAAGTAGTGTTTAATGATATTTATCAAGTAGGTTGGCATTTCTAGTTTAACTAATTTATCGACCAATGATGGGACCCATAGGTTGTCAAATGCTCCCTCTATGTCTACGTAGAGCGACAGGACATATTTACTTTCTGAATTACTCATTCGAATTTGTTCTATGTACTTATTCAGAGCGTCTTCTGTTGATTTGCCCGCTCTGAAGCCAAATTGTAGCGTATCTTCACTCATATTCCTATGTTTGTTAATCCTATTTGCTATAATCTTTTCGTATATTTTACTTATGTTTTAGCAGGCAAATTGGGCGATATGAGCTTACATCAGTTGGGTCCCTGTCTTCGTTTTTTAGCAGGATTAATAATTTTGACATTTTCCATGAGTCCGGAAATTCTTGCCGTTGTAGTAGTACATTGCAAAGTCTTGTCAGGTACGGGGTCCATATTTCTCTATTTTTCGTGAAGACTTCATTTGGTATTTCATCCAATCCTGGTGAATTTCCTGTTTTTAGTTTCCTAATGATGTTTTCGATTTCTTCATTTGTTGTCATGTCTTCCTTATTTACCTGTTCTACTTGTGTCGGCTCTTCGAATTTTCTTCTTATTCGTTTCTGATCTTCTGTTTCATCTTCCATTATGTCATTCGGGAAAAACTTTCGTGTTAAATTTTCAATGGTTTCCTTTCTAGTTACTGTATAAGATCCGTCATTTTTTCTTAACGTGCAAAGTGTTAAGGGGTTTATTTTCTTCATTATTAATTTGTATGGAAATCCCCACTGATCAAGCTGTATGTTTTTGGTTAGGAATCGTTCCCAGCTTCTTTTCTTTGCTTCTATGATTTCTGTTTCATACTCTTCTTTGGCATTCCTATAAGCTAAGAGTCTTCTTTCTTTCAAATTTGGAATCGCTGTGGCTTGGTAACTTTTTCTTTTTGCTCGCACGATTTTTCTTAATCTTTCCAGTTTAGGTGACCAAAAATCGCCATATCCTACTCTCTGCGTGGTTTTACGAGTGGATGCCTCTATTGCCAATTTAGTAGCCTGTTCAATTTTTTGTACTAATTCGTCACTACTTTTGTCTATGTCCAATTGTGGTAAGGTAAGCTTCTTTTTAAAATTTTCCCAATTTATCTTTTTAATGTTTAACCTTTCTTTATTCTTACTTGGTGTATTTAATTCCATGTTAAATGTTATTATTTCGTGATCGCTTGTTGTTTCTCGATCCCATGTGTGCCAATCTGTAATGTTATGAACTAAATTTGGTGTACAGAGTGTTATATCAATATAAGATTCTCCTCGGGAGCCCACAAACGTTGGTTTGTTTCCAGTATTTACGATTACTAATCAATTCTGGGCTATGAAATCTTCCATAATTTCTCCTCTTGCATCTGTAGAGGGTGATCCCCAAGCAGTACTCTTAGCATTCGAGTCTAGAACAAACAATATTTTCTTTTCAGGATTCTGCCAAATGATTTGTTGAAGTTTACCTATAAATATTTCAATGTCTTTGCTATACTGGAAATATGAATTGACTATCCAAAAGGTGTCTGTTCCTTTCGTTATTTCTATACAGATTATCCAATTGTCACAATATTGTGAAAGTTTTAAAGCTTCAATATTCCTGTTCATTATTACTGTGGCTGCTTGGGGTTCTTCACCTCCGTATATGATTTTACTTGTTACAGGAAAAGTTGTTAACTTGTTGTTATGCAGATATGGCTAAGATATCTATGTTGTTTGTTTCTGTAAATCTTCGTAATTCCATTGTTGCTATTTTCGATTTGTGCGAATTGTTTTGTGCTATTCTAATTGTTGTTAACGTGTTATGCATATTTGGTATAAACGTAGGCATCCATCCCCGTTTTACTGTAGTCGAAACAAATCCTACCATGCGCATTTACCAGTTGTTTATAGACATTCTCTAGATCCCAGTAGATGCCTCTTCTTTCGTATACCTCATCTATTAGATCTAGCAACTCCCATCCATTAGCTGGCAGATCAAACGTTCTTAGTTCCAATCTATCTATTTCTTCTAAGACCGGATATGTAATCGTTCTTCCTTTTTCGTGGATGTCTCTTACTAGTTGTCTAAATGCTACATTCAGTATGTTTTTATCTTCAAGCTTGGCTAATCTGTATAGATGGTTCATATTGGGGTACAACATTTTGGGCTCATTAAATATTGTTTTTTCTTCTTCTTCAGTAGAGGTTATCGTGTTGTCTTGTATCCTTTTCTCTTTTGGTGGAAACAGATATTTCTGTTCTCCCTGTGTGAATGAGATTAGTGTTTTCTTCTTTGTATCTCCTTTCTCAGTTGGTGTGATGTCTGTATTCTTTATTCTATTTTCAGGTTCCATTTCCATGTTAGTCATCCTAATTGACCCTTTTAATTCTTTTTCTTCTTTTATGTCGCTTTGAATATATTTGTCCTTGGTTGAAGTAGTTTGTTTTCTCTTTTTGTTTAAAAAATCTTCTAATCTTCGTTTATCCCTTTTTTTCTTACTGGGCGGTTTATTGCGTTTCTTATTTTTTAGTTCTGCTCTTTTATCCATAATTTACGATACACATTCTTCTGTGTTGGGTGTTTGACATTCCTTATGTCTCAACCTGCACGGTACGCATATGTTTTTATTCTTATCTTCACACTCGTCACTATTGTGTCTTTTTGAGCCACAGTATCTGCACACTTTTCCATCCTTAGCATCACAGTACTTCATTACATGGCCAAAATCCTGACAAACGTAGCACTGTAGTACTACGATGAAATCTTTGACTTTGTGTGACTCGTAGTCCACGTATACTCTATCTTTGCTTATTAAAACCTTCCTTGTACCTGATGTTACTTCAATCACCAGATGACATTTCTTTTGTCCTTTCTTGCCTGCTCTAAATCTGGCTTTGAACTTCTTTGCCTCTTCCATTTCTTCCTCTTCAAAATTCTGTTCTATTATGGCAGCTACAATTTCCTCGTCTTTGACATCTGATGGTATGCCGTAGACTATCATTAAATGGTTTCGCCTCCTAGTCTCTTCGACTCTAAAATCCTTCTTTATTTGTTCTTTGGAGACAATTTTATTCAAATCTTCCTTGGTAGCTGTTTCCAGGAATACCAGGTCTTTTGTTGTTCTCATCCCTGTGATTTTTAGTTTCTCTTTCCTAGGATCTATTGTCTCTGCCAGTCTTCTTACTGTTTGTTTTGTAGTCTCTCCCTCGTTTGGTCTAATTATCAACGCAGATTTTGTTCTTGCCGTGACTTCCATTATTTTCTTCTCTCTTTCCGTTACCTTTCTTCCCATAACCACTTCCGACCATGTTAGGTTTTCATCCTGTTCCTTTTTTTCATGTGTATCTTCTATCTTCTTTGAAGAAGCCTGTATCTCTTTAACTACAGCTTCTGTATTCGTGCCTTGCTTATTTTCCAATTCTTGTAGCTTTTCTTGTAAGATATGACGTTGTTTTTCCCAGGCGATTTCCGATCTACCAAATGCTTGCTGGGTCTGGATCAATTCTTCTTTCAACTTTTCTTGCTTCTTTTCCAAAAATTTATAGTCCTCTTCTGCTTTCCTTAATTTTCTGGACGTTTCCTGAAGTTGCAGCTTAATTTCATCCCTACTTTCTGTTATCTCTGCTATTTCCGCCTCCAGCCTTTTATATTGTCGGTCTCGGTCTTGCTTGGTCTCTATTTTTTATTCTCTGAGGTCTTCGATCTCTTTCTCCAGTTGTTCATTCTTCTGTTTTAATTCTTCTATGAGTTTTTTGTCTTCTATTCGGCTACCCTTTGCTCCCGACATTAGCTCCATTTCAGTGATAAGTTTCTCCTTCTGCAGGTCATCATATTTACTCTGAATCTTATCATTCATCCTTTCTAATTGTTCGATCTTTCCAATAAGCTGTGAACGGTCTTTGACCCAGACTGTTACACTTTTCTTGAGCTTTTCTAAATGGACCCTACCTATTTTTTTCCAGTCGAGCAGTCCTTCCAAGTATGTCATTTCCTGTTCCATTTGCAGAATTGTGTCAAAGCCCGGCTCCTCCGTTGTGGCCTTTTTGGTTTGGTGTTCAGGCATCTACATCTCTTTTCTCCCTTTTTTCTTTGTTCCGTGTTTTCGTCAATTTTGGTAGTTCTTACGACTGGTGATTGATCCCTAGCTGGCGTGCCCGGTGGCGATTTATACATGGCCATTTTCCATGTTCAACTTGTCTTCCTATAAATGTAGTTTAGTTATGATAGAGTCACTGTTTGAAAGTTATGAATAGTATACGTACTGCACTCGCTAACACAAAAGTCTCGATGGGCATTTTGTTTCTTGTTTTTTACTCGGTTTCACTGAGACTTGGTGTGGGCACTAAGGACGTCTTCCCCGATCGAGGGGACCCGAGAGGGGTACGATTCCCGGGAGTGAAGGGGGGTTCGATGGTGGATATCGCACTGAATTATCGCACTGAAGCACTATGCTCACAGACAGTATGTGTCGAGAAAGTAATGAGACTCGCCGCTGCGTGGCGCTCCATTCGCTAGAAGCAAGCTACCCGGAGGGGTTCTGGTGGTTGATCAAAACAATTAACGCACTGAAGCACTATGCTCACACACAGTATGTGTCAAGAAAGTAATGAGACTCGCCGCTGCGTGGCGCTCCATTCGCTAGAAGCAATCTACCCAGAGGGATTGTGGTGGATGATCCAACCAATTAACGCTCTGACGAACTATGGCCTCATAAAGTGTATGCAGAAAGTAATGAGACTGGCCCTTGCGTGGCGCTCCCATCGCTTGAAGCAAGCTCAATGGAGGGATTCTGGTGGATGACCCATCCAATTAACGAATTGAAGCACTATGCTCACACACAGTACGTGTCAAGAAAGTAATGAGACTCGCCGGTGCGTGGCGCCCCATTCGCTAGAAGCAAGCTACCCGCTTGGATTGTGGTGGATGATCAAAAAAATTAACGCAATGAAGCACTATGCTCATACACACTATGTGTCAAGAAAATAATGAGACTCGCCGCTGCGTGGCGCTCCATTCGCTAGAAGCAAGCTACCCGGAAGGATTTTAGTGGATTATCAAAACAATTAACGTACTGAAGCACTATGCTCACACACAGTATGTGTCAAGAAAGTAATGAGACTCGCCGCTGCGTGGCGCTCCATTCGCTAGAAGCAATCTACCCAGAGGGATTGTGGTGGATGATCCAACCAATTAACGCTCTGACGAACTATGCCCTCATAAAGTGTATGCAGAAAGTAATGAGACTCGCCGCTGCGTGGCGCTCCATTCTCTAGAAGCAAGCTACCCGGAGGGATTGTGGTGGGTGATCAAAACAATTAACGCACTGAAGCACTATGCTCACACACAGTATGTGTCAAGAAAGTAATGAGACTCGCCGCTGCGTGGCGCTCCATTCGCTAGAAGCAATCTAACCAGAGGGATTGTGGTGGATGATCCAACCAATTAACGCACTGGAGCTCTATGCTCACACACAGTATGTGTCAAGAAAGTAATGAGACTCGCCGCTGCGTGGCGCTCCATTCGCTAGAAGCAAGCTACCCGGAGGGATTGTGGTGGATGATCAAAACAATTAACGCACTGACGAACTATGCCCTCATAAAGTGTATGCAGAAAATAATGAGACTCGCCGCTGCGTGGCGCTCCATTCGCTAGAAGCAAGTTACCCGGAAGGATTGTGGTGGATGATCAAAACAATTAACGCACTGAAGCACTATGCTCACACACAGTATGTGTCAAGAAAGTAATGAGACTCGCCGCTGCGTAGCGCTCCATTCGCTAGAAGCAAGCTATCCGGGGGGATTGTGGTGGGTGATCAAAACAATTATTATTATTTTTTTAAGGCTCAGGCCCGTCTTTCAGAACCGGTATCTGAAAATTAAAACCGGCACGGGTTATCATCATTGCCTTTTATTTCTTTAATTTATTTCTTTTGCATTTTGGAATAGGTGAAAGGGGATTTGAATAAGGGAGGGAAAGGAAACCACAAACAAGAAACAAGAGACAAAAAAACGAAACAAAAACAAAACACGACAAAGAATGAACAAAGAATAAACTATTCAAAACTCAACTATTGACTGTTTTAATTTCCAAAGTGCTATAACCGTTAAGCTTGACCCTAACATATTCTAATATTAAACTATGCAATACTCAACTATCTACTACTACGATTTCCAGGGTATTTGACCATTGATCTTGACACTAACATGTTCTGATACTAAATTGTTTGCCAATCAAATCAAGAGCATCTAAACTCTTTCTGATCTGCGTTGTCATTTCCTACCTCTATTTGGTATTTTTATTTATTTGATTTTGATCTTGTTAGTATTTAGTTAGTTACTTCTAACTGTTTAGCTACTTCTATTTTTGGTATATTTATGTCTATACGTAATATTAGTATTTTTATTATTATTACCATTTTTATTATTATTATTATTGTTATTGGAATTATTTAAACTTTGTTTCTTTACTTAGCTTGGTTGAGTCCATATTTATTAACTATGATTATTATGTTTTATTTTTTTAAAATATGCTTTATTTATTTATTCTATTTCTTTTTTATTTAATTTATTTTTGAATTTAATGTTTATTTAGTGTTTATTTTTTTACTATGTTATTTCATTTACTTTGATGGACGTCTTCTATCTTCAGGTTTTCCCTGTATGAGCTTGGTTTTCACCTGCTATTTCAAGTTTCTCTCCTGTGATCATATTTAATTCTTTCACTAATTATACACTGGTTTTTCCCTGTATATTTTGCCCGTTTCACACACTAAAAGCACTAAGAACACTACGTTGACACATAAACCGCATTCACCAAAACACACTAAGCCACACTAGTCTTCACTAATCCATACCGCATTCCTCTTAATAGTCCCTTGAGCCTTCGTTTATTGAATGTTCTCGTGGTTGCAATAGATTTCCTCCCAATATCACAGGTTTGAGGTCCAGGGCCCACTCAGATTACTTAGTGTGGATCCTGGTCCGAGGTATCCTTCCACCTGTGCCGATATAGGGATCAATCTCCATTAACATACCGTTATTGAGTCATTCACGAAGTAAACTTGTCTCCTATGGGGACATGGTCACAGCCAACACACACACGGACACATAGATGGACCCGCCACCCGAAGGAAAGACACCTCCAAAAACACACTCTAGTGAGTCCGGAGTTCCGTTCCAAGTCACCTATGCCTGGAGACGCACTAGCACAGCCACACTCGTCCTCCCCGGCAGATACGGAGTTCCAGTATCTTCCACGAGACGTTCTGAAGTCTCCGGTCCTGAGGAGAAACTGGATTCCATTCATCCTTGCACATTCATTCTGCTCTTGTTTTTCTTATGTGTTTTTCTCTATAGAATTGTTCTTTTTTTAGTTTCGAGTAAAGGTCTGTTATTTTCTTCAGGATATTGTAATCTTTCTCACTTCTCATTATATCAGCTATCGTCTTCTGTCTTATGTCCACTCTTTCCTTAAATAACTCTTCGAGAAAGGGGCACCAGAGTATATGATGCTCTGGTGTCCCCGTTTCACCACATTCACAAATTTAATTGTCTTTGGCCTGTATTTTTTGTAGGTAGGTTTCATATGGACCATGTCCCGTTAGAAAATGAATGAGTCCTGGGGCTGGGTCAAGAAACTTTATTTGTTCTCTGATTTCTACCGTTGGTATAATATTTCTAAGTTTTTGTGACTTAGCAGAGTGCGTCCATTCAATATTCCACATTTTTTTGATTCTTTCTTCAATCTCTTGGGCGCTTTCAAAAACATCACCCAATAGTGCCCTTACCTCTTCTCTATTATTCCTTTTCATCCAATAATTTGCCGCTCTCTGTACTGCTATTAAGTTCAAAGGCTTGACATCAAGTAACAAACACAGGGCATTGTTGGGGGTGGTGCTATATGCACCACTTAATCTCATCAGAAGGTTTCTTTCTGGTCTGATAAAGTTTTCTTTTATTCTCTTGTTTTGAAGCAGTCTGTGCACCCATATGCTAGATCCGTAAGTCATTGTAGCACATAGCAGAGTTTCGTGATACAATTTTAATATTTTGTTAGGCAATTTATATTTATTTTTACCTAGGGTTATCAATTTATTTGTCATCTTATTTCCTCTCGTAACGGTTTCTTGAATGTGTTTACCATAGTTCAGGTTTTCATCGATTGTTACCCCTAGGTATCTAAATTCTTTAACTCTGTCTATTTTATGATTGCCTAGTTTTATTTGTGGGCCTCTATTCAATTTTCTACCGAAAAGCATGTATTTTATTTTTTTTTACTGATAATTTTAGTTTATTTTCTTGACACCAATTGTTTAGGTCTTCAACTATTGCATTTGTTTTCATTTCTATTTCTCTTCTTGAATTGGCTGATAATATTATCGCAATATCATCTGCAAAGGCTATTATTTTGTCTATTAGATTGTTAGCATTTAATTTTTCTAAGCAGGGTTGTATCAAAATGTCCCACATTAAGGGTCCTAATATTGGGCCCTGTGGGCAGCCTTTTTCATTACGAATTTGCAGCTCCTCTTGCTCCATTTGTACTGAGATCCGTCTGTTCCGAAAGTAGTGTTTAATGATATTTATCAAGTAGGTTGGCATTTCTAGTTTAACTAATTTATCGACCAATGATGGGACCCATAGGTTGTCAAATGCTCCCTCTATGTCTACGTAGAGCGACAGGACATATTTACTTTCTGAATTACTCATTCGAATTTGTTCTATGTACTTATTCAGAGCGTCTTCTGTTGATTTGCCCGCTCTGAAGCCAAATTGTAGCGTATCTTCACTCATATTCCTATGTTTGTTAATCCTATTTGCTATAATCTTTTCGTATATTTTCCTTATGTTTTTAGCAGGCAAATTGGGCGATATGAGCTTACATCAGTTGGGTCCCTGTCTTCGTTTTTTAGCAGGATTATTAATTTTGACATTTTCCATGAGTCCGGAAATTCTTGCCGTTGTAGTAGTACATTGCAAAGTCTTGTCAGGTACGGGGTCCATATTTCTCTATTTTTCGTGAAGACTTCATTTGGTATTTCATCCAATCCTGGTGAATTTCCTGTTTTTAGTTTCCTAATGATGTTTTCGATTTCTTCATTTGTTGTCATGTCTTCCTTATTTACCTGTTCTACTTGTGTCGGCTCTTCGAATTTTCTTCTTATTCGTTTCTGATCTTCTGTTTCATCTTCCATTATGTCATTCGGGAAAAACTTTCGTGTTAAATTTTCAATGGTTTCCTTTCTAGTTACTGTATAAGATCCGTCATTTTTTCTTAACGTGCAAAGTGTTAAGGGGTTTATTTTCTTCATTATTAATTTGTATGGAAATCCCCACTGATCAAGCTGTATGTTTTTGGTTAGGAATCGTTCCCAGCTTCTTTTCTTTGCTTCTATGATTTCTGTTTCATACTCTTCTTTGGCATTCCTATAAGCTAAGAGTCTTCTTTCTTTCAAATTTGGAATTGCTGTGGCTTGGTAACTTTTTCTTTTTGCTCGCACGATTTTTCTTAATCTTTCCAGTTTAGGTGACCAAAAATCGCCATATCCTACTCTCTGCGTGGTTTTACGAGTGGATGCCTCTATTGCCAATTTAGTAGCCTGTTCAATTTTTTGTACTAATTCGTCACTACTTTTGTCTATGTCCAATTGTGGTAAGGTAAGCTTCTTTTTAAAATTTTCCCAATTTATCTTTTTAATGTTTAACCTTTCTTTATTCTTACTTGGTGTATTTAATTCCATGTTAAATGTTATTATTTCGTGATCGCTTGTTGTTTCTCGATCCCATGTGTGCCAATCTGTAATGTTATGAACTAAATTTGGTGTACAGAGTGTTATATCAATATAAGATTCTCCTCGGGAGCCCACAAACGTTGGTTTGTTTCCAGTATTTACGATTACTAATCAATTCTGGGCTATGAAATCTTCCATAATTTCTCCTCTTGCATCTGTAGAGGGTGATCCCCAAGCAGTACTCTTAGCATTCGAGTCTAGAACAAACAATATTTTCTTTTCAGGATTCTGCCAAATGATTTGTTGAAGTTTACCTATAAATATTTCAATGTCTTTGCTATACTGGAAATATGAATTGACTATCCAAAAGGTGTCTGTTCCTTTCGTTATTTCTATACAGATTATCCAATTGTCACAATATTGTGAAAGTTTTAAAGCTTCAATATTCCTGTTCATTATTACTGTGGCTGCTTGGGGTTCTTCACCTCCGTATATGATTTTACTTGTTACAGGAAAAGTTGTTAACTTGTTGTTATGCAGATATGGCTAAGATATCTATGTTGTTTGTTTCTGTAAATCTTCGTAATTCCATTGTTGCTATTTTCGATTTGTGCAAATTGTTTTGTGCTATTCTAATTGTTGTTAACGTGTTATGCATATTTGGTATAAACGTAGGCATCCATCCCCGTTTTACTGTAGTCGAAACAAATCCTACCATGCGCATTTACCAGTTGTTTATAGACATTCTCTAGATCCCAGTAGATGCCTCTTCTTTCGTATACCTCATCTATTAGATCTAGCAACTCCCATTCATTAGCTGGCAGATCAAACGTTCTTAGTTCCAATCTATCTATTTCTTCTAAGACCGGATATGCAATCGTTCTTCCTTTTTCGTGGATGTCTCTTACTAGTTGTCAAATGCTACATTCAGTATGTTTTTATCTTCAAGCTTGGCTAATCTGTATAGATGGTTCATATTGGGGTACAACATTTTGGGCTCATTAAATATTGTTTTTTCTTCTTCTTCAGTAGAGGTTATCGTGTTGTCTTGTATCCTTTTCTCTTTTGGTGGAAACAGATATTTCTGTTCTCCCTGTGTGAATGAGATTAGTGTTTTCTTCTTTGTATCTCCTTTCTCAGTTGGTGTGATGTCTGTATTCTTTATTCTATTTTCAGGTTCCATTTCCATGTTAGTCATCCTAATTGACCCTTTTAATTCTTTTTCTTCTTTTATGTCGCTTTGAATATATTTGTCCTTGGTTGAAGTAGTTTGTTTTCTCTTTTTGTTTAAAAAATCTTCTAATCTTCGTTTATCCCTTTTTTTCTTACTGGGCGGTTTATTGCGTTTCTTATTTTTTAGTTCTGCTCTTTTATCCATAATTTACGATACACATTCTTCTGTGTTGGGTGTTTGACATTCCTTATGTCTCAACCTGCACGGTACGCATATGTTTTTATTCTTATCTTCACACTCGTCACTATTGTGTCTTTTTGAGCCACAGTATCTGCACACTTTTCCATCCTTAGCATCACAGTACTTCATTACATGGCCAAAATCCTGACAAACGTAGCACTGTAGTACTACGATGAAATCTTTGACTTTGTGTGACTCGTAGTCCACGTATACTCTATCTTTGCTTATTAAAACCTTCCTTATACCTGATGTTACTTCAATCACCAGATGACATTTCTTTTGTCCTTTCTTGCCTGCTCTAAATCTGGCTTTGAACTTCTTTGCCTCTTCCATTTCTTCCTCTTCAAAATTCTGTTCTATTATGGCAGCTACAATTTCCTCGTCTTTGACATCTGATGGTATGCCGTAGACTATCATTAAATGGTTTCGCCTCCTAGTCTCTTCGACTCTAAAATCCTTCTTTATTTGTTCTTTGGAGACAATTTTATTCAAATCTTCCTTGGTAGCTGTTTCCAGGAATACCAGGTCTTTTGTTGTTCTCATCCCTGTGATTTTTAGTTTCTCTTTCCTAGGATCTATTGTCTCTGCCAGTCTTCTTACTGTTTGTTTTGTAGTCTCTCCCTCGTTTGGTCTAATTATCAACGCAGATTTTGTTCTTGCAGTGACTTCCATTATTTTCTTCTCTCTTTCCGTTACCTTTCTTCCCATAACCACTTCCGACCATGTTAGGTTTTCATCCTGTTCCTTTTTTTCATGTGTATCTTCTATCTTCTTTGAAAGAGCCTGTATCTCTTTAACTACAGCTTCTGTATCCGTGCCTTGCTTATTTTCCAATTCTTGTAGCTTTTCTTGTAAGATATGACGTTGTTTTTCCCAGGCGATTTCCGATCTACCAAATGCTTGCTGGGTCTGGATCAATTCTTCTTTCAACTTTTCTTGCTTCTTTTCCAAAAATTTATAGTCCTCTTCTGCTTTCCTTAATTTTCTGGACGTTTCCTGAAGTTGCAGCTTAATTTCATTCCTACTTTCTGTTATCTCTGCTATTTCCGCCTCCAGCCTTTTATATTGTCGGTCTCGGTCTTGCTTGGTCTCTATTTTTTATTCTCTGAGGTCTTCGATCTCTTTCTCCAGTTGTTCATTCTTCTGTTTTAATTCTTCTATGAGTTTTTTGTCTTCTATTCGGCTACCCTTTGCTCCCGACATTAGCTCCATTTCAGTGATAAGTTTCTCCTTCTGCAGGTCATCATATTTACTCTGAATCTTATCATTCATCCTTTCTAATTGTTCGATCTTTCCAATAAGCTGTGAACGGTCTTTGACCCAGACTGTTACTCTTTTCTTGAGCTTTTCTAAATGGCCCCTACCTATTTTTTTCCAGTCGAACAGTCCTTCCAAGTATGTCATTTCCTGTTCCATTTGCAGAATTGTGTCAAAGCCCGGCTCCTCCGTTGTGGCCTTTTTGGTTTGGTGTTCAGGCATCTACATCTCTTTTCTCCCTTTTTTTCTTTGTTCCGTGTTTTCGTCAATTTTGGTAGTTCTTACGACTGGTGATTGATCCCTAGCTGGCGTGCCCGGTGGCGATTTATACATGGCCATTTTCCATGTTCAACTTGTCTTCCTATAAATGTAGTTTAGTTATGATAGAGTCACTGTTTGAAAGTTATGAATAGTATACGTACTGCACTCGCTAACACAAAAGTCTCGATGGGCATTTTATTTGTTTTTTACGCGGTTTCACTGAGACTTGGTGTGGGCACTAAGGACGTCTTCCCCGATCGGGGGGACCCGAGAGGGGTACGATTCCCGGGAGTGAAGGGGGGTTCGATGGTGGATATCGCACTGAATTATCGCACTGAAGCACTATGCTCACAGACAGTATGTGTCGAGAAAGTAATGAGACTCGCCGCTGCGTGGCGCTCCATTCGCTAGAAGCAAGCTACCTGGAAGGATTCTGGTGGGTGATCAAAAAAATTAACGCACTGAAGCACTATGCTCACACACAGTATGTGTCAAGAAAGTAATGAGACTCGCCGCTGCGTGGCGCTCCATTCGCTAGAAACAATCTACCCAGAGGGATTGTGGTGGATGATCCAACCAATTAACGCTCTGACGAACTATGCCCTCATAAAGTGTATGCAGAAAATAATGAGACTCGCCGGTGCGTGGCGCCCCATTCGCTAGAAGCAAGCTACCCGCTTGGATTGTGGTGGATGATCAAAAAAATTAACGCAATGAAGCACTATGCTCATACACACTATGTGTCAAGAAAATAATGAGACTCGCCGCTGCTTGGCGCTCCATTCGCTAGAAGCTGGCTACCCGGAAGGATTTTAGTGGATGATCAAAACAATTAACGTACTGAAGCACAATGCTCACACACAGTATGTGTCAAGAAAGTAATGAGACTCGCCGCTGCGTGGCGCTCCATTCGCTAGAAGCAATCTACCCAGAAGGATTGTGGTGGATGATCCAACCAATTAACGCTCTGACGAACTATGCCCTCATAAAGTGTATGCCGAAAGTAATGAGACTCGCCGCTGCGTGGCGCTCCATTCTCTAGAAGCAAGCTACCCGGAGGGATTGTGGTGGGTGATCAAAACAATTAACGCACTGAAGCACAATGCTCACACACAGTATGTGTCAAGAAAGTAATGAGACTCGCCGCTGCGTGGCGCTCCATTCGCTAGAAGCAAGCTACCCGGAGAAATTGTAGTGGATGATCAAAACAATTAACGCACTGAAGCACTATACTCACACACAGTATGTGTCAAGAAAGTAGAGTCTCTCCGCTACGTGGCGTTCCATTCATTAGAAGCAAGCTACCCGGAAGGATTGCGGTGGATGATCCAACCAATTAATGCACTAACGAACTATGTCCTCTAAAAGTATATGCAGAAAGTAATGAGACTCGCCGGTGCCTGGCGCTCCATTCACTAGAAGCAAGCTAAAAGGAGGGATTGTGGTGGATGATCAAAACAATTAACGCACTGAAGCACTATGCTCACACACAGTATGTGTCAAGAAAGTAATGACCAATCACCGCTGCGTGGCGCTCCATTCGGAAGAAACAATCTACCCGGATTGATTGTTGAAGATGATCATTACAATTAACGCACTGACGAACTATGCCCTCATAGAGTGTATGGAAAAAGTAATGAGACTCGCCGCTGCTTGACGCTCCATTCGCTAGAAGCAAGCTACCTGGGGAGATTGTGGTGGAAGATCAAAACAATTAACGGACTGAAGCTACATGATCACACACAGTATGTGTCAAGAAAGTAGTGAGACTCGCCGCTGCGTGGCGCTCCATTCGCTAGAAGCAAGCTACCCGGAGGAATTGTGGTGGATGATCAAAACAATTAACGCATTGAAGCACTATGATCACACACAGTATGTGTCAAGAAAGTAATGAGACTCTCCGCTGCGTGGCGCTCCATTCGCTAGAAGCAATCTACCCGGAGGGATTGTGGTGGATGATCAAAACAATTATCGCACTGACGAACTATGCCCTCATAAAGTGTATGAAGAAAGTAATGAGACTCGCCGCTGCCTGGCGCTCCATTCGCTAGAAGCAAGCTACCCGAAAAGATTGTGGTGGATGATCAAAACAATTAACGCACTGACGAGCTATGCCCTCATAAAGTGTATGCAGAAAATAATGAGACTCGCCGCTGCGTGGCGCTCCATTCGCTAGAAGCAAGTTACCTGGAAGGATTGTGGTGGATGATCAAAACAATTAACGCACTGATGCACTGTGCTCACACACAGTATGTGTCAAGAAAGTTATGAGACTCTCCGCTGCGTGGCGCTCCATTCGCTAGAAGCAATCTACCCAGAGGGATTATGGTGGATGATACAACCAATTAACGCACTGACGAACTATGCCCTCATAAAGTGTATGCAGAAAGTTATGAGACTCGCAGGTGCGTGCGCTCCATTCGCTAGAAACAAGCTACCCGGAGGGATTCTTGTGGATGTTCCAAACAATTAACGCAATGAAGCACTATTTTCATACACAGTATGTGTCAAGAAAGTAATGAGACTCGCCGGTGCGTGGCGCCCCATTCGCTGGAAGCAAGCTACCCGCTTAGATTGTGGTGGATGATCAAAATAATTAACACAATGATTCACTATGCTCATACACAGTATGTGTCAAGAAAGTTATGAGACTCTCCGCTGCGTGGCGCTCCATTCGCTAGAAGCAATCTACCCAGAGGGATTATGGTGGATGACCCAACCAATTAACGCACTGACGAACTATGGCCTCATAAAGTGTATGCAGAAAGTTATGAGACTCTCCTACTGCGTGGCGCTCCATTCCCTAGAAGCAAGCTACCCGGAGGGATTGTGGTGGATGATCAAAATAATCATCGCACTGACGAACTATGCCCTCATAAAGTGTATGTAGAAAGTAATGAGACTCGCCGCTGCCTGGTGCTCCATTCTCTAGAAGCAAGCTACCCGGAGAGATTGTGGTGGATGATCAAAACAATTAATGCACTGTCGAACTATGCCCTCATAAAGTGTATGCAGAAAATAATGAGACTCGCCGCAACGTGGCGCTCCATTCTCTAGAAGAAAGCTACCCGGAGGGATTGTGGTGAGTGATCAAAACAATTATCGCACTGAAGCACTATGCTCACACACAGTATGTGTCGAGAAAATAATGAGACTCGCCGCTGCGTGGCGCTCCATTCGCTAGAAGCACGCAATCCGGGGAGATTGTGGTGGATGATCAAAACAATTAACGCACTGACGAACTATGGCCTCATAAAGTGTATGCAGAAAGTAATGAGACTTGCCGCTGCGTGGCGCTCCAATCGCTTGAAGCAAGCTTAATGGAGGGATTCTGGTGGATGATCCATCCAATTAACGCACTGAAGCACGATGCTCACACACAGTATGTGTCAAGAAAGTAATGAGACTCGCCGCCGCGTGGCGCTCCATTCGCTTGAAGCAAACTCCCCGGGGGGATTTTGGTGGATGATCGAACATATTAACGCACTGAAGCACTATGCTCGCACACAGTATGTGTCAAGAGAGTAATGAGACTCGCCGCTGCGTGGCGCTCCATTCGCTGGAAGCAATCTACCCAGAGGGATTGTCGTGGATGATCCAACCAATTAACGCAATGACGAACTATGCCCTCATAAAGTGTATAAAGAAAGTAATCAGACTCGCTGCTGCGTGGCGCTCCATTCTCTAGAAGCAAGCTACCCGGAGAGATTCTGGTGGATGATCCAACCAATTAACGCACTGAAGCTCTATACCCACACACAGTATGTGTCAAGAAAGTAATGAGACTCGCCGCTTTGTGGCGCTCCATTCGCTAGAAAGAAGCTACCCAGAGGGATTGTGGTGGATGGTCAAAACAATTAACCCATTGAAGCACTATGCTCACACACAGTATGTGTCAATAAAGTAGTGAGACTTTCCGCTGCGTGGCGCTCCATTCCCTAGAAGCAAGTTACCCGGAGGGATTGTGGTGGATGATCAAAACAATCATCGCACTGACGAACTATGCCCTCATAAATTGTATGTAGAAAGTAATGAGACTCGCCGCTGCCTGGCGCTCCATTCTCTAGAAGCAAGCTACCAGGAGAGATTGTGGTGGATGATCAAAACAATTAATGCACTGACGAATTATGCCCTCATAAAGTGTATGCAGAAAATAATGAGACTCGCCGCTGCGTGGCGCTCCATTCGCTAGAAGCAAGCTACCCGGAGAAATTGTGGTGGATGATCAAAACAATTAACGCACTGAAGCACTATGCTCACACAGAGTATGTGTCAAGAAAGTAATGAGTCTCTCCGCTACGTGGCGCTCCATTCATTAGAAGCAAGCTACCCGGAAGGATTGTGGTGGATGATCCAACCAATTAATGCACTGACGAACTATGTCCTCAAAAAGTATATGCAGAAAGGAATGAGATTCGCCGCTTCCCGGCGCTCCATTCGCTAGAAGCAAGCTAAAAGGAGGGATTGTGGTGGATGATCAAAACAATTAACGCACTGAAGCATTATGCTCACACACAGTATGTGTCAAGAAAGTAATGACTAATCGCCGCTGCGTGGCGCTCCATTCGGGAGAAGCAATCTACCCGGATTGATTGTTGAAGATGATCATTACAATTAACGCACTGAGGAACTATGCCCTCAAAAAGTGTATGCAAAAAGTAATGAGACTCGCCGTTGCTTGACTCTCCATTCGCTAGAAGCAAGCTACCCGGAGATATTGTGGTGGATGATCAAAACAATTAACGGACCTAAGCTATATGATCACACACAGTATGTGTCAAGAAAGTAGTGAGACTCGCCACTGCGTAGCGCTCCATTCGCTAGAAGCAAGCTACCCGGAGGGATTGTGGTGGATGATCAAAACAATTAGCGCACTGATGCACTATGCTCACACACAGTATGTGTCAAGAAAGTAATGAGACTCGCCGCTGCATGGCGCTCCATTCGCTAGAAGCAATCTACCCAGAGGGATTGTGGTGGATGATCCAACCAATTAACGCACTGACGAACTATGCCCTCATAAAGTGTATGCAGAAAGTTATGAGACTCGCCGCTACGTGGCGCTCCATTCGCTAGAAACAAGCTACCCGGAGGGATTCTTGTGGATGTTCCAAACAATTAACGCACTGAAGCACTATGCTCACACACAGTATGTGTCAAGAAAGTAATGAGACCCGCCGGTGTGTGGCGCCCCATTCGCTAGAAGCAAGCTACCCGCTTAGATATTGGTGGATGATCAAAACAATTAACGCAATGAAGCACTATGCTCATACACAGTATGTGTCAAGAAAATAATGAGACTCGCCGCTGCGTGGCGCTCCATTAGCTAGAAGCAAGCTACCCGGAGGGATTCTGGTGGATGTTCCAAAATATTCACGCACTGACGAACTATGCCCTCAAAGAATGTATGCAGAAAGCAATGAGACTCGCCGCTGCGTGGCGCTCCATTCGCTTGAAGAAACCTCCCCGGGGGGATTGTGGTGGATGATCGAACCAATTAACACAGTGAAGCACTATGCTCGCACACAGTATGTGTCAGGAAATTAATGAGAGTCACCGCTGCGTGTCCCTCCATTCGCTAGAAGCAAGCTACCCTGAGGGATTATGGTGGATGATCAAAACAATTAACGCACTGAAGCACTATGCTCACACACAGTAGGTGTCAAGAAAGCAATGAGTCTCTCCGCTACGTGGCGCTCCATTCATTAGATGCAAGCTACCCGGAAGGATTGTGGTGGATGATCCAACCAATTAATGCACTGAGGAACTATGTCCTCATAAAGTATATGCAGAAAGTAATGAGACTCGCCGCTGCCTTGCGCTCCATTCGCTAGAAGCAAGCTAAAAGGAGGGATTGTGGTGGATGATAAAAACAATTTACGCACTGAAGCGCTATGCTCTCACGCAGTATGTGTCAAGAAAGTAATGAACACTCGCCGCATCGTGGCGCTTCATTCGCTAGAAGGAAGCTGCCCGGAGTGATTGTTGAGGATGATCATAATAATAAACGCACTGACGAAATATGCCCTCATAAAGTGTATGCAAAAAGTAATGAGACTCGCCGCTGCTTGACGCTACATTCGCTAGAAGCAAGCTACCGGGAGGGATTGTGGTGGATGATCAAACAATTAACGCACTGAAGCAATATGCTCACGCACAGTATGGGTCAAGAAAGTAGTGAGACTCGCCGCTGCGTGGCGCTCCATTCCCTAGAAGCAAGCTACCCGGAGGGATTGTGGTGGATGATCAAAACAATCATCGCACTGACGAACTATGCCCTCATAAAGTGTATGTAGAAAGTAATGAGACTCGCCGCTGCCTGGCGCTCCATTCTCTAGAAGCAAGCTACCCGGAGAGATTGTGGTGGATGATCAAAACGATTAATGCACTGACGTATTATGCCCTCATAAAGAGTATACAGAAAATAATGAGACTCGCCGCTGCGTGGAGCTCCATTCGCTAGAAGCAAGCTACCCGGAGAAATTGTGATGGATGGTCAAAACAATTAACGCATTGAAGCACTATCCTCACACACAGTATGTGTCGAGAAAATAATGAGACTCGCTGGTGAGTGGCGCTCCATTCGCTAGAAGCAAGCTACCCGGAGCGATTGTGGTGGGTGATTAAAAAAATTATCACACTGAAGCACTTAGCTCACACACAGTATGTGTCGAGAAAGTAATGAGACTCGCCGCTGCGTGGCGCTCCATTCGCTAGAAGCAAGCTACCCGGAGGGATTGTGATGGATGATCAAAACAATTAACGCACTGAAGCACTATGCTCACACACAGTATGTGTGAAGAAAGTAATGAGACTCGCCGCTGCGTGGCGCTCAATTCGCTAGAAGCAAGCAATCCGGGGGGATTGTGGTGGATGACCAAAACAATTAACGCAATGAAGCACTGTGCTCATACACAGTATGTGTCAAGAAAATAATGAGACTCGCCGCTGCGTGGCGCTCCATTCGCTAGAAGCAAGCTACCCGGGGGGATTGTGGTGGATGTTCCAAACAATTAACGCTCTGACGAACTATGCCCTCAAAGAATGTGTGCAGAAAGTAAGGAGACTCGCCGCTGCGTGGCGCTCCATTCGCCTGAGGGAACCTCCCCGGGGGGATTGTGGTGGATGATCGAACCAATTAACGCAATGAAGCACTATGCTGGCACACAGTATGTGTCAAAAAAGTAATGAGAGTCGCCGCTGCGTGGCCCTCCATTCGCTAGAAGCACGCTACCCGCTTGGATTGTGGTGGATGATCAAAACAATTAACGCAATGAAGCACTATGCTCAAACACAGTATGTGTCAAGACAATAATGAGACTCGCCGCTGCGTGGCGCTCCATTCGCTAGAAGCAAGCTACCCGGAGGGATTCTGGTGGATGTTCGAAACAATTATCGCACTGACGAACTATGCCCTCAAAGAATGTATACAGAAAGTAATAAGACTCGCTGCCGTGTGGCGCTCCATTCGCTTGAAGCAATATCCAAGGGGGGATTTTTGTGGATGATCCAACCAATTAACGCACTGAAGCTCTATTCTCACACACAGTATGTGTCAATAAAGTAATGAGACTCGCCGCCTTGTGGCGCTCCATTCGCTAGAAGCAGTCTACCCACAGGGATTGTGGTGGATGGTCAAAATAATTAACGCATTGAAGCACTATGCTCACACACAGTATGTGTCAAAAATGTAATGAGACTCTCCGCTGCGTGGCGCTGCATTCGCTAGAAGCAAGCTACCCGGAGGGATTGTGATGGATGATCCAAAGAATTAACGCACTGAAGCACAACGCTCACACACAGTATGTGTGAAGAAAGTAATGAGACTCGCCGCTGCGTGGCGCTCAATTCGCTAGAAGCAAGCAATCCGGGGGGATTGTGGTGGATGACCAAAACAATTAACGCAATGAAGCACTGTGCTCATACACAGTATGTGTCAAGAAAATAATGAGACTCGCCGGAGTGTGGCGCTCCATTCGCTAGCAGCAAGGTACCCAGAGGAATTGTGGTGGATGATCCAAAGAATTTACAAACTGAAGAACTATGCCCTCATAACGTGTATGCAAAAATTATTAAGACTTGCCACGGCGTGGCGCTCCATTCGCTAGAAGCAAGCTACCCGGAGGGATTTGGTGGCTGATCAAAACAATTATCGCACTGAAGCACTATGCTCACACACAGTATGTGTCAAAAATGTAATGAGACTCTCCGCTGCGTGGCGCTCCATCCGCTAGAAGCAAGCTACCCGGAGGGATTGTGGTGGATGATCAAAACAATTAGCGCATTGAAGCACTATGCTCACACACATTATGTGTCAAGAAAGTAATGAGACTCTCCGCTGCGTGGCGCTCCATTCGCTAAAAGCTATCTACCCGGATTGATTATGGTTGATGATCAAAACAATTATCGCACTGACGAACTATGCCCTCATAAAGTGTATGTAGAAAATAATGAGACTCGCCGCTGCCTGGCGATCCTTTCGCTAGAAGCAAGCTACCCGAAAAGATTGTGGTGGATGATCAAAACAATAAACGCACTGACGAACTATGCCCTCGTAATGTGTATGCAGAAAGTAATGAGACTCGCCGCTGCGTGGCGCTCCATTCGCTAGAAGCAAGCTACTCTGAGGGATTGTGGTTGATGATCAAAACTATTAACGCACTGACGAACTATGCCCTCATAAAGTATATGCAGAAAGTACTGATACTCGCCGCTTTGTGGCGCTGCATTCGCTAGAATCAAGCTACCCGGAGGGATTGTGGTGGATGATCAAACATTAACGCACTGAAGCACTATGCTCACACACAGTATGTTTCCAGAAAGTAATGAGACTGGCCGCTGCCTGGCGATCCATTCGCTAGAAGCAAGCTACCCGAAAAAATTGTGGTGGATGATGAAAACCATTAACGCACTGACGAACTATTCCCTCATAAAGTGAATGCAGAAAATTATGAGACTCTCCGCTGGGTGGCGCTCCATTCGCTAGAAGCATGTTACCCGGAAGGATTGTGGTGGATGATCAAAACAATTTACGCACTGAAGCACTATGCTCACAAACAGTATATGTCAAGAAAGTAATGAGACTCGTCGCTGCGTGGCGCTCCATTCGCTAGAAGCAATCTGCCCAGAAGGATTGTGGTGGATGATCCAACCAATTATCGCACTGACGAACTATGCCCTCATAAAGTGTATGCAGAAAGTTATGAGACTCGCCGCTGCGTGGCGCTCTATTTTCTAGAAGCAAGCTACCCCGAGGGATTCTGGTGGATGATCAAAACAATTAACGCACTGAAGCTCTAGGCTCACACATAGTATGTGTCAAGAAAGTAATCAGACTAGCCGCTGCGTGGCGCTCCATTCGCTAGAAGCAAGCTACCCGGAAGGATTGTGGTGGGTGATCAAAACAATTATCGCACTGAAGCTCAATGCTCACACACAATATATGTCGAGAAAGTAATGAGACTCGCCGCTGCCTGGTGCTCCATTCCCTAGAAGCAAGCTACCCGAAGTGATTCTTGAGGATGTTCCAAACAATTAACGCAATGAAGCACTATGATCATACACAGTATGTGTCAAGAAAGTAATGAGACACGCCGGTGCGTGGCGCCCCATTTGCTAGAAGCAAGCTACCCGCTTAGATTGTGGTGGATGATCAAAACAATTAACGCAATGAAACACGATGCTCATACAGAGTATGTGTCAAGAAAATAATGAGACTCGCCGCTGCGTGGCGCTCCATTAGCTAGAAGCATGCCATCCAGAGGGATTCTGGTTGATGTCCCGAACAATTAACGCACTGACGAACTATTCCCTCAAAGAATGTATGCAGAAAATAATGAGACTCTCCGCTGAGTGGCGCTCCGTTCGCAAGAACGAAGCTACCCTGAGGGATTGTGGTGGATGATCAAAACAATCATCGCACTGACGAACAATGCCCTCATAAAGTGTATGTAGAAAGTATTGAGACTCGCCGCTGCCTGTCGCTCCATTCGCTAAGAGCAAGCTACCCGCAGAGATTGTGGTGGATGATCAAAACAACTAATGCACTTACGAATTATGACCTCATAAAGTGTATGCAAAAAATAATGAGACTCGCTGCTGCGTGGCGCTCCGTTCGCTTGAAGCAACCTTCCCGGCGGGATTGTGGTGGATGATCAAAACAATTAAATCACTGAAGCACTATGCTCACGCACAGTATGTGTCAAGAAAGTACTGAGATTCGCCGCTGCTTGACGGTCCATTCGCTAGAAGCAAGCTACCCGGAGGGATTTTGGTGGATGATCAAAACAATTAAATCACTGAAGCACTATGCTCACACACAGTATGTGTCAAGAAAATACTGAGATTCGCCGCTGCTTGGCGCTCCATTCGCTAGAGCCAAACTTCCCGGTGGGATTGTGGTGGATAATCAAAACAATTAACGCATTGAAGCACTATGCTCACACATAGTATGTGTCAACAAAGTAATGAGACTCGCCCCTGCGTTGCCCTCCATTCGCTAGAAGCAAGCTACCCGGGGGGATTGTGGTGGATGTTCCAAACAATTAACGCTCTGACGAACTATGCCCTCAAAGAATGTGTGCAGAAAGTAAGGAGACTCGCCGCTGCGTGGCGCTCCATTCGCCTGAGGGAACCTCCCCGGGGGGATTGTGGTGGATGATCGAACCAATTAACGCACTGAAGCACTATGCTGGCACACAGTATGTGTCAAAAAATTAATGAGAGTCGCCGCTGCGTGGCCCTCCATTCGCTAGAAGCACGCTACCCGCTTGGATTGTGGTGGATGATCAAAACAATTAACGCAATGAAGCACTATGCTCAAACACAGTATGTGTAAAGACAATAATGAGACTCGCCGCTGCGTGGCGCTCCATTCGCTAGAAGCAAGCTACCCGGAGGGATTCTGGTGGATGTTCGAAACAATTATCGCACTGACGAACTATGCCCTCAAAGAATGTATACAGAAAGTAATAAGACTCGCTGCCGTGTGGCGCTCCATTCGCTTGAAGCAATATCCAAGGGGGGATTTTTGTGGATGATCCAACCAATTAACGCACTGAAGCTCTATTCTCACACACAGTATGTGTCAAGAAAGTAATGAGACTCGCCGCCTTGTGGCTCTCCATTCGCTAGAAGCAGTCTACCCACAGGGATTGTGGTGGATGGTCAAAACAATTAACGCATTGAAGCACTATGCTCACACACAGTATGTGTCAAAAAAGTAATGAGACTCTCCGCTGCGTGGCGCTCCATTCGCTAGAAGCAGGCTACCCGGAGGGATTGTGATGGATGATCCAAAGAATTAACGCACTGAAGCACAACGCTCACACACAGTATGTGTCCAGAAAGTAATGAGACTCGCCGCCTTGTGGCGCTCCATTCGCTAGAAGCAATCTACCCGCAGGGATTTTGGTGGATGATCAAACATTAACGCACTGAAGCACTATGCTCACACACAGTATGTGTCCAGAAAGTAATGAGACTGGCCGCTGCCTGGCGATCCATTCGCTAGAAGCAAGCTACCCGAAAAAATTGTGGTGGATGATGAAAACAATTAACGCACTGACGAACTATGCCCTCATAAAGTGAATGCAGAAAATTATGAGACTCTCCGCTGGGTGGCGCTCCATTCGCTAGAAGCATGTTACCCGGAAGGATTGTGGTGGATGATCAAAACAATTTACGCACTGAAGCACTATGCTCACAAACAGTATATGTCAAGAAAGTAATGAGACTCGTCGCTGCGTGGCGCTCCATTCGCTAGAAGCAATCTGCCCAGAAGGATTGTGGTGGATGATCCAACCAATTATCGCACTGACGAACTATGCCCTCATAAAGTGTATGCAGAAAGTTATGAGACTCGCCGCTGCGTGGCGCTCTATTTTCTAGAAGCAAGCTACCCCGAGGGATTCTGGTGGATGATCAAAACAATTAACGCACTGAAGCTCTAGGCTCACACATAGTATGTGTCAAGAAAGTAATCAGACTAGCCGCTGCGTGGCGCTCCATTCGCTAGAAGCAAGCTACCCGGAAGGATTGTGGTGGGTGATCAAAACAATTATCGCACTGAAGCTCAATGCTCACACACAATATATGTCGAGAAAGTAATGAGACTCGCCGCTGCCTGGTGCTCCATTCCCTAGAAGCAAGCTACCCGAAGTGATTCTTGTGGATGTTCCAAACAATTAACGCAATGAAGCACTATGATCATACACAGTATGTGTCAAGAAAGTAATGAGACACGCCGATGCGTGGCGCCCCATTTGCTAGAAGCAAGCTACCCGCTTAGATTGTGGTGGATGATCAAAACAATTAACGCAATGAAACACGATGCTCATACAGAGTATGTGTCAAGAAAATAATGAGACTCGCCGCTGCGTGGCGCTCCATTAGCTAGAAGCATGCCATCCAGAGGGATTCTGGTGGATGTCCCGAACAATTAACGCACTGACGAACTACTCCCTCAAAGAATGTATGCAGAAAATAATGAGACTCTCCGCTGAGTGGCGCTCCGTTCGCAAGAACGAAGCTACCCTGAGGGATTGTGGTGGATGATCAAAACAATCATCGCACTGACGAACAATGCCCTCATAAAGTGTATGTAGAAAGTAATGAGACTCGCCGCTGCCTGTCGCTCCATTCGCTAAGAGCAAGCTACCCGCAGAGATTGTGGTGGATGATCAAAACAACTAATGCACTTACGAATTATGACCTCATAAAGTGTATGCAAAAAATAATGAGACTCGCTGCTGCGTGGCGCTCCGTTCGCTTGAAGCAACCTCCCCGGCGGGATTGTGGTGGATGATCAAAACAATTAAATCACTGAAGCACTATGCTCACGCACAGTATGTGTCAAGAAAGTACTGAGATTCGCCGCTGCTTGACGGTCCATTCGCTAGAAGCAAGCTACCCGGAGGGATTTTGGTGGATGATCAAAACAATTAAATCACTGAAGCACTATGCTCACACACAGTATGTGTCAAGAAAATACTGAGATTCGCCGCTGCTTGGCGCTCCATTCGCTAGAACCAAACTTCCCGGTGGGATTGTGGTGGATAATCAAAACAATTAACGCATTGAAGCACTATGCTCACACATAGTATGTGTCAACAAAGTAATGAGACTCGCCCCTGCGTTGCCCTCCATTCGCTAGAAGCAAGCTACCCGGAGGGATTGTGGTGGATGATCAAAACAATTAACGCACTGAGGCACTATGCTCACACACAGTATGTGTCAAGGAAGTAATGAGGCTCGCCGCTGCGTGGCGCTCCATTCGCTAGAAGCAAGCCACCTGGAGGGATTGTGGTGGATGATCAAAACAATTAACGCACTGACGAACTATGCTCACACACAGTATGTGTCAAGAAAGTAATGAGACTCGCCGCTGCGTGGTGCTGCATTCGCTTGAAACAAGCTCGCCGGAAAGATTGTGGTGGATGATACCACCAATTAACGCAGTGTAGCACTATACTCACACATAGTATGTGTCAACAAAGTAATGAGACTCGCCCCTGCGTGGCCCTCTATTCGCTAGAAGCAAGCTACCCGGAGAAATTGTGGTGGATGATCAAAACAATTAACGCACTGAGGCACTATGCTCACACACAGTATGTATCAAGGAAGTAATGAGGCTCGCCGCTGCGTGGCGCTCCATTCGCTAGAAGCAAGCCACCCGGAGGGATTGTGGGGGATGGTCCAACCAATTAACGCAATGATTCACTATGCTCACACACAGTATGTGTGAAGAAAATAATGAGACTCGCCGCTGCGTGGCGCTCCATTCGTTGGAAGCAAGGCACCCGGATTGATTGTGGTGGATTATCAAAACAATTAACGCACTGACGAACTATGCCCTCGTAATGTGTATGCAGAAAGTAATGAGACTCGCCGCTGCGTGGCGCTCCATTCGCTAGAAGCAAGCTACTCTGAGGGATTGTGGTTGATGATCAAAACTATTAACGCACTGACGAACTATGCCCTCATAAAGTATATGCAGAAAGTACTGATACTCGCCGCTTTGTGGCGCTGCATTCGCTAGAATCAAGCTACCCGGAGGGATTGTGGTGGATGATCAAACATTAACGCACTGAAGCACTATGCTCACACACAGTATGTGTCCAGAAAGTAATGAGACTGGCCGCTGCCTGGCGATCCATTCGCTAGAAGCAAGCTACCCGAAAAAATTGTGGTGGATGATGAAAACAATTAACGCACTGACGAACTATGCCCTCATAAAGTGAATGCAGAAAATTATGAGACTCTCCGCTGGGTGGCGCTCCATTCGCTAGAAGCATGTTACCCGGAAGGATTGTGGTGGATGATCAAAACAATTTACGCACTGAAGCACTATGCTCACAAACAGTACATGTCAAGAAAGTAATGAGACTCGTCGCTGCGTGGCGCTCCATTCGCTAGAAGCAATCTGCCCAGAAGGATTGTGGTGGATGATCCAACCAATTAACGCACTGACGAACTATGCCCTCATAAAGTGTATGCAGAAAGTTATGAGACTCGCCGCTGGGTGGCGCTCTATTTTCTAGAAGCAAGCTACCCCGAGGGATTCTGGTGGATGATCAAAACAATTAACGCACTGAAGCTCTAGGCTCACACATAGTATGTGTCAAGAAAGTAATCAGACTAGCCGCTGCGTTTCGCTCCATTCGCTAGTAGCAAGCTACCCGGAAGGATTGTGGTGGGTGATCAAAACAATTATCGCACTGAAGCTCAATGCTCACACACAGTATATGTCGAGAAAGTAATGAGACTCGCCGCTGCCTGGCGCTCCATTCCCTAGAAGCAAGCTACCCGGAGGGATTGTTGTTGATGTTCCAAACAATTAACGCAATGAAGCACTATGATCATACACAGTATGTGTCAAGAAAGTAATGAGACACGCCGGTGCGTGGCGCCCCATTTGCTAGAAGCAAGCTACCCGCTTAGATTGTGGTGGATGATCAAAACAATTAACGCAATGAAACACGATGCTCATACAGAGTATGTGTCAAGAAAATAATGAGACTCGCCGCTGCGTGGCGCTCCATTAGCTAGAAGCATGCCACCCAGAGGGATTCTGGTGGATGTCGCGAACAATTAACGCACTAACGAACTATTCCCTCAAAGAATGTATGCAGAAATTAATGAGACTCGCCGCTGAGTGGCGCTCCATTCGCAAGAAGGAAGCTACCCTGAGGGATTGTGGTGGATGATCAAAACAATTAACGCACTGAAGCACTATGCTTACACACAGTATGTGTCAAGAAATTAATGAACACTGGCCGCATCGTGGCGCTCCTTTCGCTAGAAGCAAGCTGCCCGAAGTGATTGTTGAGGATGATCATAACAATTAACGCACTGGCGAACTATGCCCTCATAAAGTGTATGCAAAAAGTAATGAGACTCTCCGCTGCTTGACGCTCTATTCGCTAGAAGCAAGCTACCCGGAGAGATTGTGGTGGATGATCAAAACAACTAATGCCCTTACGAATTATGACCTCATAAAGTGTATGCAAAAAATAATATAACTCGCTGCTGCGTGGTGCTCCCTTCCCTAGAAGCAAGCTACCCGGAGGGATTGTTGTGGATGATTAAACATTAACGCACTGGAGCACTATGCTCACACACAGTATGTGTCCTGAAAGTAATGAAAGTCGCCGCCGCGTCGCGCTCCTTTCGCTAAAAGCAAGCTACCCGGATGAAATGTGGTGGATGATCCAAAGAATTAACGCACTGAAGCAATATGCCCTCATAAAGTGAATGCAGAAAGTAATAAGACTCGCCACCGCGTCGCGCTCCAATAGCTAGAAGCAAGCTACCCGGAGGGATTGTGGTGGATGATCCAAACAATTAGCGCACTGAAGCACGATGCTCACACACAGTATGTGTCGAGAAAGTAATGAGACTTGCCGTTGCGTGGCGCTCCATTCGTTAGAAGCAAGCTACCCGGAGGGGTTCTGGTGGATGATCCAACCAATTAACGCAGTGAAGCACTATGCTTACACACAGTATTTGTCAAGAAAGTAATGAGACTCGCCGCTGCGTGGCGCTCCATTCGCTTGACGCAAGCTCACCGGTGGGATTGTGGTGGATGCTCAAAAAAATTAACGCACTGACGAACTATGCCCTCGTAAAGATTATGCAGAAAGTAATGAGATTCGCCGCTGCCTGGCGCTCTATTCGCTTGAAGCAAGCTCCCCCGAGGGATTGTGATGGATGATCAAACCAATTAACGCACTGAAGCACTATGCTCAGTCACAGTATGTGTCAAGAAAGTAATGTCACTTGTGATCAAAATAATTAACGCACTGACGAGCTATGCCCTCATAAAGTATATGCAGAAAGTAATGAGACTCGCCGCTGCGTGGCGCTCCATTCGCTAGAAACAAGCTACCCGGAAGGATTCTGGTGGATGCTAAAAGCAATTAACGCACTGACGAACTATGCCCTCATAAAGTGTATGCAGAAAGTAATAAGACTCTCCGCTGCGTGGCGCTCCAATCGCTAGAAGCAAGCTACTCTGAGGGATTGTGGTTGATGATCAAAGCTATTAACGCAGTGACGAACTATGCCCTCATAAATTGTATGCACAAAGTACTGATACTCGCCGCAGCGTGGCGCTACATTCGCTAGAATCAAGCTACCCGGAGGGATTTTGGGGGATGATCAAAACAACGTACTGAAGCACTTTGCTCAGACAAAATATGTGTCAAGAAATTAATGAGACTCGCCGCTACGGGGCGCTAAATTCGCTAAAAGCAAGCTACCCGAAGGAATTCTGGTAGATGATAAAGATATTTAACGCTCTGAAGCACTATGCTCACACATCGTATGTGTCAAGAAATTAATGAGACTCGCCGCTGCGTGGTGCTCCATCCGCTAAAAGCATGCTAACCGGAGGGATTGTGGTGGATGCTCAAAACAAATAACGCACTGACGAACTATGCCCACACAAAAGTATATGCAAAGAGTAATGAGACTCGCCCCTGCGTGGCGCTCGGTTCGCTTAAAGCCAGCTACCCGGAGGGATTGTAGTGGATGATCCAAACAATTAACGCACTTAAGCACATACCCTCATAAAGTGTACGCAGAAAGTAATGAGACTTGCCACCGCGTGGCGCTCCATTCGCTAGGAGCAAGTTACCGGGTGGGATTGTGGTAGATGTTCCAAAAAATTAATGCACTGAAGCACTATGCCCACATAAAGTGAATGCAGAAATTAATGAGACTATCCACTGCGTGGCGCTCCATTCGCTAGAAGCAAGCTACCTAGAGGGATTGTGGTGGATGATCCAAAGAATTAACGCACTGAAACACTATGGCATCATAAAGTGTATGCAGAAAGTAATGAGACTCGCCGCCGCGTGGCGCTCCATTCGCTTGAAGCAAGCTCCCCGGAGGGATTTTGGTGGATGATCAAAATAATTAACGCACCGAAGCACTATGCTCACACACAGGATGTGTCTAGAAAGTAATGAGACTCGCCGCTGCGTGGCGCTCCATTAGCATGAAGGAAGCTCCCCGGAGGGTATTGTGGTAGGTGATCCAAGTAATTAACGCACTGCAGCGCCACGGTCACACACAATATGTGTCAAGAAAGTAATGAGACTGGCCGCTGCGTGGCACTCCATTCGCTAAAAGCAAGCCAACCGGAGGGATTGTGGTGGATGATCCAAACAATTAACGCATTGAAGAACTATGTCCTCATAAATTGTATGCAGAAAGTAATGAGACTCGCCGCTGCGTGGCGCTCCATTCGATAGAAGCAAGCTAAAAGGAGGGATTGTGGTGGATGATGAAAAAAATTAACGCACTGACGAACTATGCCCTCATAAATTGTATGCAGAAAGTAATGAGACTAGCCTCTGCGTGGTGCTCCATTCGCTAGAACCAAGCTACCCAGAAAGATTGTGGTGGATGATCAAAGCAACGCACTGGCGAAATATGCCCTCATAAAGTGTATGCAGAAAGTAATGAGACTCGCCGTTGCCTGGCGCTCTATTCGCTTGAAGCAAGCTCCCCGGAGAGATTGTGGTGGATGAACAAAAAAATTAACGCACTGAAGCACTATGCTCACACACAGTATGTTTCAAGGAATTAATGAGACTCGCCGCTGCGTGGCGGTCCATTCGCTTGAAGTAAGCTCTCCGTTGGGACCGTGGTAGATGATCCACCAATTAACGCACTGAAGCACTATGCTCACACACACTATGTGTCAAGGAATTAATGAGACTCGCCGCTGCGTGGCAGTCCATTCGCTTGAAGTAAGCTCTCCGGAGGGGTTGTGGAAGATGATCCACCAATTAACGCACTGAAACACTATGCTCACACACAGTATTTGTCCAGAAAATAACGAGACTGCCACTGCGTGGCGCTCCAATCGTTGAAAGGAAGCTACCCGGAGGGATTGTGGTGGATGATCAAAACAATTAACGCACTGACGAACTATGCTCAAACACAGTATGTGTCAAGAAAGTAATGGGACTCGCCGCTGCGTGGTGCTCCATTCGCTAGAAGCAAGCTACACGGAGAAATTGTGGTGGATGATCAAAGCAATTAACGCACTGAGGCACTATGCTCACACACGGTATGTGTCAAGAAAGTAATTTGACTTGCCGCTGCGTGGCGCTCCATTCGTTAGAAGCAAGCTACTCGGAGGGATTCTGGTGGATGATCAAAATAATTAACGCACTGACGAGCTATGCCCTCATAAAGTGTATGCAGAAAGTAATGAGACTCGCCGCTGCGTGGCGCTCCATTCGCTAGAAGCAAGCTACCCGGAAGGATTCTGGTGGATGCTAAAAGCAATTAACGCACTGACGAACTATGCCCTCATAAAGTGTATGCATAAACTAATCAGACTCTCCGCTGTGTGGCGCTCCAATCGCTAGAAGCAAGCTACTCTGAGGGATTGTGGTTGATGATCAAAACTATTAACGCAGTGACGAACTATGCCCTCATAAAGTGTATTCCCAAAGTACTGATACTCGCCGCAGCTTGGCGCTACATTCGCTAGTATCAAGCTACCCGGAGGGATTGTGGGGGATGATCAAAACAACGTACTGAAGCACTTTGCTCAGAAAAAATATGTGTCAAGAAATTAATGAGACTCGCCGCTGCTGGGCGCTCCATTCTCTAAAAGCAAGCTACCCGGAGGGATTGTGGTGGATGATCAAAACAATTAGCGCACTGAAGCACTATGCTCACACACAGTATGTGTCCAGAAAGTAATGAGACTCGACACTTAGTGGCGCGCCATTTGCTAGAAGCAACCTCCCGGAAGGATTCTGATGAAAGATCAAATCCATTAACGCACTGAAACACTATGCTCACACACAGTATGTGTCAATAAGGTAATGAGACTCACCGCTGCGTGGCGCTCCATTCGCTAGAAGCAAGCTAACCGGAGGGATTGTGGTGGATGATCAAATGAATTAACGAACTGTAGCATAATGGTCTCACACAGTATGTGTCCGGAAAGTAATGAGACTCGCCGCTGTGTGGCGCTCCATTCGCAAGAAGCAAGCCACCTAGAGGGATTGTGGTGGATGATCAAAACAATTAACGCACTGATGCACTATGCTCACACACAGTATGTTTCAAGACAGTAATGTGACTCGCCGTTGCGTGGCGCTCATTTCACTAGAAGCGATCAACCCGGAGGAATTGTGGTGGTTGGTCAAAATAATTAACGCATTGACGAAATATGCCCTCATAAATTGTATGCAAAATGTAATGATACTCGCCGCTTCGAGGCGCTCCATTCGCTAGATGCAAGCTACCCGAAAGGATTCTGGTGGATGATCAAGATATTAACGCTCTGAAGCACTATGCTCACACACCGTATGTGTCAAGAAAGTAATGAGACTCGCCGTTTCCTGGCGCTCCATTCGATAGAAGCAAGCTACCCGGAGGGATTGTGGTGGATGATGAAAACAATTAACGCACTGAAGCACTATGCTCATACACAGTATGTGTCAAGGAATTAATGAGACTCGCCGCGTCGTGGCGGACCATTCGCTTGAAGTAAGCTCTCCGGTGGGGCTGTGGTAGATGGTCCACCAATTAACGCACTGAAGCACTATGCTCACACACAGTATGTGTCAAGGAATTAATGAGACTCGCCGCTGCGTGGCGGCCCATTCGCTTGAAGCAAGCTCTCCGGAGGGGTTGTGGAAGATGATCCACCAATTAACGCACTGAAGCACTATGCTCACAGACAATAATTGTCCAGAAAGTAATGAGACTGCCTCTGCGTGGCGCTCCATTCGCTAGAAGGAAGCTACCCGGAGGGATTGTGGTGGATGATCAAGACAATTAACGCACTGACGAACTATGCTCACACACAGTATGTGTCAATAAAGTAATGAGACTCGCCACTGCGTGGCGCTCCATTCGCTTGAAACAAGCTACTCTGAGGGATCGTGGTGGATGATCCAACCAATTCACGCAGTGTAGCACTATACTCACACATAGTATGTGTCAACAAAGTAATGAGACTCGCCCCTGCGTGGCCCTCCATTCGGTAGAAGCAAGCTACCCGGAGGGATTGTGGTGGATGATGAAAACAATTAACGCACTGAGGCACTATGCTCACACACAGCATGTATCAAGGAAGTAATGAGGCTCGCCGCTTCGTGGCGCTCCATTCGCTTGACGCAAGCTCACCGTTGGGATTGTGGTGGATGATCAAAAAAATTAATGCACTGACTAACTATACCCTCATAAAGTGTATGCAGAAAGTAATGAGACTCGCTGCTGCGTGGCGCTCCATTCGCTTGAAGCAAGCTCCCCGGAGGGTATTGTGGTAGATGATCCAACCAATTAACGCACTGAAGCAACCGGCTCACACAAAATATGTGTCAAGAAAGTAATGAGACTCGCCCCTGCGTGGCGCTCCATTCGTTGGAAGCAAGCCACCCGGAGGAATTGTGGTGGATTATCATAACAATTAACGCACTGACGAACTATGCCCTCGTAATGTGTATGCAGAAAGTAATGAGACTCGCCGCTGCGTGGCGCTCCATTCGCTAGAAGCAAGCTACCCGGAGGGATTGTGGTGGATGATCAAAACAATTAACGCACTGACGAACTATGCCCTCATAAAGTGTATGCAGAAAGTAATAAGACTCTCCGCTGCATGCCGCTCCAATCGCTAGAAGCAAGCTACTCTGAGGGATTGTGGGTGATGATCAAAACTATTAACGCACTCACGAACTATGCCCTCATAAAGTGTATGCAGAAATTACTGATACTCGCCGCAGCGTGGCGCTACATTCGCTAGAATCAAGCTACCCGGAGGGATTGTGGTGGATGATCAAAAATTAACGCACTGAAGCACTATTCTCACACACAGTATGTGTGCAGAAAGTAATGAGACTCGCCGCTGCGTGGCGCTACATTCGCCAGATGCAAGCTACCTAGAGGGATTGTGGTGGATGATCCAAAGAATTAACGCACTGAAGCACTATGGCATCATAAAGTGTATGCAGAAAGTAATGAGACTCGCCGCCGCGTGGCGCTCCATTCGCTTGAAGCAAGCTCCCCGGAGGGATTTTGGTGGATGATCCAGCCAATTAACGCACTGATGCACTATGCTCACACACAGTATGTTTCAAGAAAGTGATGTGACTCGCCCCTGCGTGGCGCTCAATTCATTAGAAGCAATCAACCCGGAGGGATTGTGGTGGATGATCAAAAGAATTAATGCATTGACGAACTATGCAATCATAAAATGTATGCAAAAAGTAATGATACTCCCCGCTTCGTGGCGCTCCATTCGCTAGAAACAAGCTACCCTAAGGGATTCTGGTAGATGATCAAGATATTTAACGCTCTGAAGCAGTATCCTCACACACCGTATGTGTCAAGAATTTAATGAGACTCGCCGCTGCGTGGTGCTTAATTCGCTAAAAGCAAGCTAACCGGAGGGATTGTGTTGGATGCTCAAAACAATTTTTTTTTTTTTTGTTTCATTCGCTCAGCCGCGTTACTGTCAGCCGGTGCCTTGAGCATTCAAAACCGGCGAAGTATCATCATTGCGAATGATTTCTCTTTTGGGTTTATTTATTTCATAATTTTGAAGAAGGAAAGGGAAGGGGAAAAGGACGTGAAACCTAAACAAGGGATTGGACAAAAAAAAAGATGAAACGAACAAAAAACAAAAAACAAAAAAAACAAAATAACTAAACTTAATATTTGCTTAACTCTACTCTCATTTCTAGTCTTGTGAGATTTTGTGTTTTTTTTTTGTTTTATTGAGTTTAAGTTTGAGTTTAAGTTTGTTACGTGTGTGTTGTTTTGAATGTCGTATGTTTTGTGTTTTCGTGTTTACCTATTGGTCATCTTCTTCTTTCTTCTTTTCTTCAGGTTTTCACTCTGTATGTTTGGTTTCTCTGGTTTCTGCCTGCATTTCTCTCCTGTGTGTTCTATTTCACATTTGCACTATTTACACTGGTTTTTCACCTTTATATTTTACCTCTTTTCACTATCCTGCATCAACACTACACTACACTCACTATTGACACTGACTGCTTTTGATGAAATCACTAACCTTCACCAACTAGTACTTACACTATGAAACACACACGCTACACTTACTTTTATCTAAATTTTCACATTTTCAAAACTTTTAATTTTCTGATGCTTCTATATAAGCGTTTCCTGTTACTTTTGCTTTGATGCTTTAGTGTTCTCAGTTGCGTATCAATGCCAGTTTCCACCCATTTGTGCTGGCTTGAGGTCCAGGGCCCACTCAGAGCACTTAGTGCAGGCCCTGGTCCGTTTTATCCTTCGGCCGGCACGCCCGGGATGGGCCGTCCTATTGGCGAGAGTTGCTCTATTATTTATCTCTGAGACACTATCCTCGCTTCACCTCTACTCATGCACTCACGCAACATTCACTCTTGCACCGGAGTTCCTTTCCAAACCGAGAGGCTGGAGGTGCAGCACGCATTCTGGTCCTCGGCGAAAGCACGGTGATCCAGTGCTTGGATTCCAGGAGTCTTTTTTCCGGTCCGAGGACTTCTTCACACATTCTTCCACTTGCACTCATCCTTCTATTCTTCTTCTGTAAGTTTTTCGTCTTAGTTCGGAGTATTCATTTGTCAAATTTTCCAATTTCTTGCAGTCTTCCTCTACTTCTATTATTTCTTTCAGTGATTTTTCTCTTATTTGAGTTCTTAGTTCTAAAATTTCTTCTAATAATGGACACCACATAACATGGTGCTCAGGAGTTCCTTCTTCTCCGCATTCACACGTTGGGCTGGGTCTTAAATTGATTCTGTGGAGGTGTTGTTCGTATGGTCCATGGCCTGATAGATAATGAACCAATCCATATGTTGGATTTAAGTGGTTTATTTTTAGTCTATCGACGATGCTAGGAAAAATTCTATGTAATCGTTGCGCTCCACTGTATTCCTGCCATTCTTTATCCCATAGTTGTATTATGTTGTCGTTAATTTCTTTCTCATCTTTTAGATCCCTGTTAAAAATTTCTCTAATTTTCCTTTTCTCTTCTTTCCTTAACCAGTAATTAATTGCCCTTTGCAATAACACATAGTTCATTGGTTGGATACCAAGGATTATACAGAGTGCGCTATGCGAAGTAGTGTTAAAAGCTCCAGACATTCTGATTAATAGGTTTCTTTGTGGTCTATTGATTTGATTTCTGTAAGTCTTATTTCTTAATAGTCTATCAATCCAAACGCTGGATGCGTACGCCATGGTAGCTGACAAAATAGTTTCTTGGTATAGTCTTAGTATTTTTAATGGTAGCCTGTATCTGTTTCTTGCAATAGTAGTCAATTTATTCGCTACACTGTTTCCCCTTTTTACTATATATTTCAAATGTTCATCAAATTTTAGTCTATCGTCTAGCATTATGCCAAGGTATTTTATGCTTTGCGCTCGTTCTACTCCTACTCCATTTAATTTTATAGTCGGGTTTCTTTGTAGTTTTGTGCCGAAAATTAGATATTTGGTTTTCTTTGATGATATCCTTAATTTACTCTCCATACTCCATTCTTCAAGTGTTTCTGTTATCTTTTTAACTTTTTCTTCTAATTCCCTTCGGCTGTTTCCTGATGTTGTTATTACGACGTCATCGGCGAATGCCACTATTTTATCGACTTCTTGCTTTTTGTTTATTTTTTCCAAGCAAGGTTGTAATTCTATGTCCCATAGTAGGGGTCCTAATATTGATCCTTGCGGGCATCCTTTCTCTGTTTTAATTATTATGTCGCCCTCTTCATTGGGTATTATTATTTTTCTGTTTTCTAGATAGTTTCTTATCAAATTCAGTAAGTATGCTGGCATTTCCAGTTTTTTTTACATTTTCAATTAAGGATGGAAACCATAAATTATCAAATGCTCCTTCGATGTCAATGAAGAGCGCTAATACATATTTCTTTTCGTATATCTTTTCTTTGATATCATCTAGAAGAGTATTTATGGCGTCTTCTGTTGATTTTCCTACTCTGAATCCAAATTGTAGTTTGTCTTCAGTTACGTTTCTGTATTTTTGAATTCTGTTTAATATTACTCTCTCAAAAATTTTTGATATATTTTTTAATAAGCATATAGGTCTATATGAGTTTACTTCTGATGGATCCTTTTCTGGTCCTTTTGAGAGAATAATTAATTTTGATGCTTTCCACGGCTCTGGAATTTCTTGTTTCTTTATTAGTAAATTGAAAAGCTTCGTTAGGTAGGGGACCCATAAATCTTTAGTCTTCTTGTATATTTCGTTTTTGATGCCATCTATACCCGGAGATTTCTTGTTTTTAAGTTTTCTAAAGATCTTTTCTATTTCTTCGTTAGTGACTTTGTCCGATTCTGGTACAGTTCCTGTATGTTGTTCACCCATTTTGTTTCTTAGTACTGTGTTTCTTTCTGTGTCGTTATTGTTTTCATCTCTGGGAAAAAATTTGTTCGCTAAAACTTTTAGAGTTTCTTCTCTGTTTGAGGTGTATGATCCATCTAATTTCTTGACTGTATTTAATACTAATGGGTTTATTTTTTGTGTTATGACAATTACACACAATCGCTCAAAACAATTAACGCACTGACGAACTATGCCTTCATAAAGTGTATGCAAAAAGTAATGAGACTCGCCGCTGCGTGGCGCTCGATTCGCTTAAAGCCAGCTACCCGGATGGATTGTAGTGGAAGATCCAAACAATTAACGCACTGAAGCACATACCCTCATAAAGTGTACGCAGAAAGTAATGATAATTGCCACCGTGTGGCGCTCCATTCGCTAGGAGCAAGTTACCAGGAGGGATTGTGGTAGATGTTCCAAAAAATTAATGCACTGAAACACTATGCCCACATAAGGTGAATGCAGAAATTAATGAGACTATCCACTGCGTGGCGCTCCATTCGCTAGAAGCAAGCTACAACGAGGGATTGTGGTGGATGATCCAAACAATTAAAGCACTGAAGCACTATGCTCACACACGGTATGTGTCAGGAAAGTAATGAGACTAGCCGCTGCGTGGCGCTCTATTCGCTAGAAGCAAGCTACCCGAAGGGATTGTAGTGGATGATCAAAACATTTAACGCACTGACGAACAATGCAATCATAAAGTGTATGCAGAAAGTAATGCGACTCGCCGCTGCTGGCGCTCCATTCGCTAGAAGCAAGCTACCCGGAGGTATTGTGGTAGATGATAAAGATATTTAACGCTCTGAAGCACTATGCTCACACACAGTTTGTGTCAAGAAAGTAATGAGACTCGCCGTTGCGTGGCGCTTCATTCGCTAGAAGAAAGCTACACGGAGGAGTTGTGGTGGATGATCAAAACAATTAACGCACTGAAGCACTATGCTCACACACAGTATGTGTCTAGAAAGTAATGAGACTCACCGCTGCGTGGCGCTCCATTTGAGGGAAGCAATCTACCTAGAGGGATTGTGGAGGATGATCCAAAGAATTAACGCACTGAGGCACTATGGCATCGTAAAGTGTATGCAGAAAGTAATGAGACTTGCCGCCGCGTGGCGCTCCATTCGCTCTAAGCAAGCTCCCCGGAAGGATTGTAGTCAATGATCCAACCAATTAACGCACTGAAGAACTATGCTCGCACACAGTATGTGCAAAAAATTAATAAGCCTCGCCGCTGCGGGGCGCTCCATTCGCTAAAAGCAAGCTACCCGGATGGATTCTGGTGGATGCTAAAAGCAATTAACGCACTAACGAACTATGCCCTCATAAAGTGTATGCAGAAAGTAATAAGACTCTCCGCTGCGTGGCGCTCCAATCGCTAGAAGCAAGCTACTCCGAGGGATTGTGGTTGATGATCAAAACTATTAACGCACTGACGAACTATGCCCTCATAAAGTGTATGCAGAAAGTACTGATACTCGCTGCAGCGTGGCGCTACATTCGCTAGAATCAAGCTACCCGGAGGGATTGTGGGGGATGATCAAAACAACGTACTGAAGCACTTTGCTCAGACAAAATATGTGTCAAGAAATTAATGAGACTCGCCGCTGCGGGGCGCTTAATTCGCTAAAACCAAGCTACCCGGAGGGATTGTGGTGGATGATCAAAACAATTAGCGCAGTGAAGCACTATGCTCACATACAGTATGTGTCCAGAAAGTAATGAGACTCGCCGCTGCGTGGCGCTCCATTCGCAAGAAGCAAGCTACCTAGAGGGATTGTGGTGGATGATCAAAACAGTTAACGCACTGATGCACTATGCTCACACACAGTATGTTTCAAGAAAGTAATGTGACTCGCCGTTGCGTGGCGCTCATTTCACTAGAAGCGATCAACCCGGAGGAATTGTGGTGGTTGGTCAAACAATTAACGCATTGACGAAATATGCCCTCATAAATTATATGCAAAAAGTAATGAGACTCGCCGCTTCGAAGCGCTCCATTCGCTAGAAGCAAGCTACCCGAAAGGATTCTGGTGGATTATCAAGATATTTAACGCTCTGAAGCACTATGCTCACAGACCGTATGTGTCAAGAAAGTAATGAGAATTGCCGCTGCGTGGCGCTCCATTCGATAGAAGGAAGCTACCCGGAGGGATTGAGGTGGATGATGAAAATAATTAACGCACTGAAGCATTATGCTCATACACAGTATGTGTCAAGGAATTAATGAGACTCGCCGCTGCGTAGCGGACCATTCGCTTGAAGTAAGCTCTCCGGTGGGGCTGTGGTAGATGATCCACCAATAAACGCACTGAAGCACTATGCTCACACACAGTATGTGTGAAGGAATTAATGAGACTCGCAGCTGCGTGGCGGCACATTCGCTTGAAGTAAGCTCTCCGGAGGGGTTGTGGAAGATGATCCACCAATTAACGCACTGAAGCACTATGCTCACAGACAGTAATTGTCCAGAAAGTAATGAGACTGCCACTGCGTGGTGCTCCATTCGCTAGAAGGAAGCTACCCGGAGGGATTGTGGTGGATGATCAAAACAATTAACGCACTGACGAACTATGCTCACACACAGTATGTGTCAAGAAAGTAATGAGACTCGCCGCTGCGTGGCGCTCCATTCGCTTGAAACAAGCTCCCCGGAGGGATTGTGGTGGATGATCCAACCAATTAACGCAGTGTAGCACTATACTCACACATAGTATGTGTCAACAAAGTAATGAGACTCGCCCCTGCGTAGCCCTCCATTCGCTAGAAGCAAGCTACCCGGTGGGATTGTGGTGGATGATCAAAACAATTAACGCACTGAGGCACAATGCTCACACACAGTATGTGTCAAGGAAGTTATGAGGCTCGCCGCTGCGTGGCGCTCCATTCGCTAGAAGCAAGCCACCCGGAAGGATTGTGGTGGATGATCCAACCAATTAACGCAGTGAAGCACTAGGCTCACGCACAGTATGTGTCAAGAAAGTAATGAGACACGCCGCTGCGTGGCGCTCCATTCGCTATACTCAATCTCCCCGGGGGAATTCTGGAGGTTGTTCCAACAAATTAACGCACTTAGGCACTATGCTCACACACAGTATGTGTCAAGAAAGTAATGACCAATCACCGCTGCGTGGCGCTCCATTGGGAAGAAACAATCTACCCGGATTGATTGTTGAAGATGATCATTACAATTAACGCACTGACGAACTATGCCCTCATAGAGTGTATGGAAAAAGTAATGAGACTCGCCGCTGCTAGACGCTCCATTCGCTAGAAGCAAGCTACCTGGGGAGATTGTGGTGGATGATCAAAACAATTAACGGACTGAAGCTACATGATCTCACACAGTATGTGTCAAGAAAGTAGTGAGACTCGCCGCTGCGTGGCGCTCCATTCGCTAGAAGCAAGCTACCCGGAGGAATTGTGGTGGATGATCAAAACAATTAACGCATTGAAGCACTATGATCACACACAGTATGTGTCAAGAAAGTAATGAGACTCTCCGCTGCGTGGCGCTCCATTCGCTAGAAGCAATCTACCCGGAGGGATTGTGGTGGATGATCAAAACAATTATCGCACTGACGAGCTATGCCCTCATAAAGTGTATGTAGAAAGTAATGAGACTCGCCGCTGCCTGGCGCTCCATTCGCTAGAAGCAAGCTACCCGAAAAGATTGTGGTGGATGATCAAAACAATTAACGCACTGACGAGCTATGCCCTCATAAAGTGTATGCAGAAAATAATGAGACTCGCCGCTGCGTGGCGCTCCATTCGCTAGAAGCAAGTTACCTGGAAGGATTGTGGTGGATGATCAAAACAATTAAAGCACTGATGCAGTGTGCTCACACACAGTATGTGTCAAGAAAGTTATGAGACTCTCCGCTGCGTGGCGCTCCATTCGCTAGAAGCAATCTACCGAGAGGGATTATGGTGGATGATACAACCAATTAACGCACTGACGAACTATGCCCTCATAAAGTGTATGCAGAAAGTTATGAGACTCGCCGGTGCGTGGCGCTCCATTCGCTAGAAACAAGCTACCCGGAGGGATTCTTGTGGATGTTCCAAACAATTAACGCAATGAAGCACTATTTTCATACACAGTATGTGTCAAGAAAGTAATGAGACTCGCCGGTGCGTGGCGCCCCATTCGCTGGAAGCAAGCTACCCGCTTAGATTGTGGTGGATGATCAAAATAATTAACACAATGATTCACTATGCTCATACACAGTATGTGTCAAGAAAGTTATGAGACTCTCCGCTGCGTGGCGCTCCATTCGCTAGAAGCAATCTACCCAGAGGGATTATGGTGGATGATCCAACCAATTAACGCACTGACGAACTATGGCCTCATAAAGTGTATGCAGAAAGTTATGAGACTCTCCTACTGCGTGGCGCTCCATTCCCTAGAAGCAAGCTACCCGGAGGGATTGTGGTGGATGATCAAAATAATCATCGCACTGACGAACTATGCCCTCATAAAGTGTATGTAGAAAGTAATGAGACTCGCCGCTGCCTGGTGCTCCATTCTCTAGAAGCAAGCTACCCGGAGAGATTGTGGTGGATGATCAAAACAATTAATGCACTGTCGAATTATGCCCTCATAAAGTGTATGCAGAAAATAATGAGACTCGCCGCAACGTGGCGCTCCATTCTCTAGAAGAAAGCTACCCGGAGGGATTGTGGTGAGTGATCAAAACAATTATCGCACTGAAGCACTATGCTCACGCACAGTATGTGTCGAGAAAATAATGAGACTCGCCGCTGCGTGGCGCTCCATTCGCTAGAAGCACGCAATCCGGGGAGATTGTGGTGGATGATCAAAACAATTAACGCACTGACGAACTATGGCCTCATAAAGTGTATGCAGAAAGTAATGAGACTTGCCGCTGCGTGGCGCTCCAATCGCTTGAAGCAAGGTTAATGGAGGGATTCTGGTGGATGATCCATCCAATTAACGCACTGACGAGCTAAGCCCTCATAAAGTGTATGCAGAAAATAATGAGACTCGCCGCTGAGTGGCGCTCCATTCGACGCGTGTCAAGTTAGACCAACCACCAACACCAAAACGACCGGAACATATCTAAGAATGGGCTATTTATGGGCTAATTAGTTGCTCTAATCCCAATTTTTGGGCTCCTACTGTTTAGCGGGAAATCGGATTCAAAGTGGGCGAGTCTAGCTTGATACCAAGCAAAAACCCCCCATACGTTTAAAATGATCCGATAGAAAAAATCCAAACGCCAGTATTATGGGCTATTAATGGGCTAATTAGTTGCTCTAATCCCAATTTTTGGGCTCTTACTGTTTAGCGAGAAATCGGATTCAAAATGGGCGAGTCTAGCTTGATACCAAGCAAAAACCCCCCATACGGTTAAAATGATCGGATAGAAAAAATCCAAACGCCAGTATTATGGGCTATTAATGGGCTAATTAGTTGCTCTAATCCCAATTTTTGGGCTCTTACTGTTTAGCGGGAAATCGGATTTAAAATGGGGAAGTCTAACTTGATATTAAGCTAGAACCCCCAATATGGTTACGGTTAAATTGGTCCGATCGAAAAAATTCAAACGGCAGAATTATCGGATATTTATGGGCTAATTAGTTGCTCTAATCCCAATTTTTGGGCTCTCAATGTTTAGCGGGAAATCGGATTTAAAATGGGGGAGTCTAACTTGATATTAAGCTAGAACCCCCAATATGGTTACGGTTAAATTGGTCCGATCGAAAAAATTCAAACGCCAGAATTATGGGCTATGAATGGGCTACTCATTTGCTCTTATCCCAATTTTTGGACTCCTAGTGTTTAGTGGGAAATCGGATTTAAAATGGGCAAGTCTAACTTGATAGCAAGCTAGATCTCCCAATATGGTTACGGTTAGAATGGTTCGATCGAAAAAATTCAAACGCCAGAATTATAGGCTATTTTTGGGCTAATTAGTTGTTCTAATCTCAAATTTGGCTCTTACTGTTTTATCGGGAAATCGGATTCAAAATTGGCGAATGCAGCTTGATATCAAGCTAGAACCCACCATACTGTTAAAATCGTCCGATCGAAAAAATTCAAACGCCTGAATTATGAACTATTTATGGGCTAAATAGTTGCTCTAATCTCAATTTTTGGACTCCTACTTTTTAACGTGAAATCGGATTCGAAATGGGCGAGTCTAACTTGATATCAAGCTAGAATCCCTCATATGGTTAAAATGGTCCGATCGAAAAAAAATCAAACGCTAGAATTATCTGCTATTTATGGGCTAATTACTTGCTCTAATACCAATTTTTGGGCTCCTACCTTTTAGTGGGAAATCGGAATCAAATTCTGCGAGTCTAGCTTGACATCAAGTAAAAACTCTCCGTAAGGTTAGACATCTCGAATCGAAGAAAATCAAACGTCAGAAATATGGGTTATTTATGTTCTAATTGATGCTGTAATTCCGAGTTTGGGGCTGCTACATTTTAGCAGGAATTCCTTATCAAATTGTGAGATTTGGCTTAACTTCTTGCTATAAACCTAGGGCTATAACACTCCGATCAAAAGAATTAAAACGTTGGAATTATGGGTTATTTGTATTGCTAAATTGTTGCTCTAATGTCGAGTTTTTTCTTCTATCGTTAGCAAGAAATCTCAAGCAAGATTGGTATTGATTTTTAGATAAGTTGGAATGATGCTTTCAAAGTTGCAGTGAGAAAACATCGATGTTTATTAACTGAAAATTGATTTATTTGCACTCTCCGCAAATGTACATCTATATCTCTACTAGTAAATCCATAAATTCTTTTTCCACGTGTTTATGTTCATTATGTTTTGAAGTAAATAGTGTATATATAGAATTTATATAGTGAAATATCATTATTTTTTAAATCAATTTTTTTCTAAGGAAATGCCTCTTTGCCGTTGCTGGGGCCGCAGTGGCACAGTTATAGAGCGTTTACCTCTTGTGCGTGTGATTCCTGGTTCGATCTCAGATCGCACCAATTGATCGTTATGGTTGACAAACACCATGTACTTGGGTTTTATCGGCATTCTACCGCTGTGCCATTGCGGGCCCATCAACGATGAAGAGGCATTTCCTATAAACTAAAAAATAATAAAAAAAAAAACAATATGATATTTCACCATATAAATCCTATATATACACTACTTAATTCCAAACATACTGAACATATAAACGTGAAAAGACAATTCACAAATTTGCTAGTAGAGATATATATTTGCATTCGCGGAGAATGCAAAAAAAAAAAAAAAAAAACAATTTTCAGTTAATAGATATCGACGTTTTCTCACTGCAACTTTGCAACTATCATCCCACGTTATCTAGAAATCAATACCAATCTTGCATGAGATTTCTTGCGAACGATAGAAGAACCAAAATGGACATTAGAGGAACTAATTAGAAAACAAATAAACCATAATTCCGGCATTTTAATTATTTGGTTATTTATAGGACTAGATTTATAGCTAGAAGTTAAGCCAAATCCCACAATTTGATGAAGAACTCCTGCTAAATGGTAGCAGCCCCAAACTCGGAATTAAACCACCAATTAACCCAAAAATAGCCCATAATTCCGGCGTTTGAGTTTTTTTGATCTGACCATTCTAACCGTAACCGAATGGGAGGTTTTAGCTTGATATCAAGCTAGACTTGCCCATTTTGAATCCGATTTCCCGCTAAACAGTAAGAGCCCAAAAATTGGGATTAGAGCAACTAATTAGCCCATTAATAGTCCATATTTCTGGCATTTGAATTTTTTTGATCGGACCATTCTAACCATATGGGGGGTTCTAGCTTGATATCAAGCGGGACTCGCCCACTTTGAATCCGATTTCCCGCTAAACAGTAAGAGCCCAAAAATTGGGATTAGAGCAACTAATTAGCCCGTAAATAGCCCATAATTCTGGCGTTTGAATTTTTTCAATCGGACCATTCTAACCATATGAGGGGTTCTAGCTTGATATCAAGCTGGACTCGCCCACTTTGAATCCGATTTCCCGCTAAACAGTAGGAGCCCAAAAACTGGGATTAGAGCAACTAATTAGCCCATAAATAGCCCATAATTCTGGCGTTTGAATTTTTTCGATCGGACCATTCTAACCATATGGGGGGTTCTAGCTTGATATCAAGCTGGACTCGCCCACTTTGAATCCGATTTCCCGTTAAACAGTAGGAGCCCAAAAATTGGGATTAGAGCAACTAATTAGCCCATAAATAGCCCATAATTCTGGCGTTTGAATTTTTTCGATCGGACCATTCTAACCATATGGGAGGTTCTAGCTTGATATCAAGCTGGACTCGCCCACTTAGAATCCGATTTCCCGCTAAACAGTAGGAGCCCAAAAATTGGGATTAGAGCAAACAATTAGCCCATAAATAGCCCATAATTCTGGCGTTTGAATTTTTTCGATCGGACAATTCTAACCATATGGGGGGTTCTAGCTTGATATCAAGCTGGACTCACCCACTTTGAATCCGATTTCCCGCTAAACAGTAGGAGCCCAAAAATTGGGATTAGAGCAACTAATTAGCCCATAAATAGCCCATAATTCTGGCGTTTGAATTTTTTCGATCGGACCATTCTAACCATATGGGGGGTTCTAGCTTGATATCAAGCTGGACTCGCCCACTTTGAATCCGATTTCCCGCTAAACAGTAGGAGCCCAAAAATTGGGATTAGAGCAACTAATTAGCCCATAAATAGCCCATAATTCTGGCGTTTGAATTTTTTCGATCGGACCATTCTAACCATATGGGGGTTCTAGCTTGATATCAAGCTGGACTCGCCCACTTTGAATCCGATTTCCCGCTAAACAGTAGGAGCCCAAAAATTGGGATTAGAGCAACTAATTAGCCCATAAATAGCCCATAATTCTGGCGTTTGAATTTTTACGATCGGACCATTCTAACCATATGGGGGGTTCTAGCTTGATATCAAGCTGGACTCGCCCACTTTGAATCCGATTTCCCGCTAAATAGTAGGAGCCCAAAAATTGGGATTAGAGCAACTAATTAGCCCATAAATAGCCCACAATTCTGAGATATGTTTCGGTCGTTTTGGTGTTGGTGGTTGGTCTAACTTGACACGCGTCTCCATTCGCTAGAAACAAGTTACCCGGAAGGATTGTGGTGGATGATCAAAACAATTAATGCACTGATGCACTATGCTCACACACAGTATGTGTCAAGAAAGTAATGAGACTCGCCGCTGCATGGCGCTCCATTCGCTAGAAGCACTCTACCCAGAGGGATTGTGGTGGATGATCCAACCAATTAACGCAATGACGAACTATGCCCTCATAAAGTGTATGCAGAAAGTTATGAGACTCGCCGCTACGTGGCGCTCCATTCGCTAGAAACAAGCTACCCGGAGGGATTCTTGTGGATGTTCCAAACAATTAACGCACTGAAGCACTATGCTCACACACAGTATGTGTCAAGAAAGTAATGAGACTCGCCGGTGTGTGGCGCCCCATTCGCTAGAAGCAAGCTACCCGCTTAGATATTGGTGGATGATCAAAACAATTAACGCAATGAAGCACTATGCTCATACACAGTATGTGTCAAGAAAATAATGAGACTCGCCGCTGCGTGGCGCTCCATTAGCTAGAAGCAAGCTACCCGGAGGGATTCTGGTGGATGTTCCAAAATATTAACGCACTGACGAACTATGCCCTCAAAGAATGTATGCAGAAAGCAATGAGACTCGCCGCTGCGTGGCGCTCCATTCGCTTGAAGAAACCTCCCCGGGGGGATTGTGGTGGATGATCGAACCAATTAACACAGTGAAGCACTATGCTCGCACACAGTATGTGTCAGGAAATTAATGAGAGTCACCGCTGCGTGTCCCTCCATTCGCTAGAAGCAAGCTACCCTGAGGGATTGTGGTGGATGATCAAAACAATTAACGCACTGAAGCACTATGCTCACACACAGTAGGTGTCAAGAAAGCAATGAGTCTCTCCGCTACGTGGCGCTCCATTCATTAGATGCAAGCTACCCGGAAGGATTGTGGTGGATGATCCAACCAATTAATGCACTGAGGAACTATGTCCTCATAAAGTATATGCAGAAAGTAATGAGACTCGCCGCTGCCTTGCGCTCCATTCGCTAGAAGCAAGCTAAAAGTAGGGATTGTGGTGGATGATAAAAACAATTTACGCACTGAAGCGCTATGCTCTCACGCAGTATGTGTCAAGAAAGTAATGAACACTCGCCGCATCGTGGCGCTTCATTCGCTAGAAGGAAGCTGCCCGGAGTGATTGTTGAGGATGATCATAATAATAAACGCACTGACGAACTATGCCCTCATAAAGTGTATGCAAAAAGTAATGAGACTCGCCGCTGCTTGACGCTACATTCGCTAGAAGCAAGCTACCGGGAGGGATTGTGGTGGATGATCAAACAATTAACGCACTGAAGCAATATGCTCACGCACAGTATGGGTCAAGAAAGTAGTGAGACTCGCCGCTGCGTGGCGCTCCATTCCCTAGAAGCAAGCTACCCGGAGGGATTGTGGTGGATGATCAAAACAATCATCGCACTGACGAACTATGCCCTCATAAAGTGTATGTAGAAAGTAATGAGACTCGCCGCTGCCTGGCGCTCCATTCTCTAGAAGCAAGCTACCCGGAGAGATTGTGGTGGATGATCAAAACGATTAATGCACTGACGTATTATGCCCTCATAAAGAGTATACAGAAAATAATGAGACTCGCCGCTGCGTGGAGCTCCATTCGCTAGAAGCAAGCTACCCGGAGAAATTGTGATGGATGGTCAAAACAATTAACGCATTGAAGCACTATCCTCACACACAGTATGTGTCGAGAAAATAATGAGACTCGCCGGTGAGTGGCGCTCCATTCGCTAGAAGCAAGCTACCCGGAGGGATTGTGGTGGGTGATTAAAAAAATTATCGCACTGAAGCACTTAGCTCACACACAGTATGTGTCGAGAAAGTAATGAGACTCGCCGCTGCGTGGCGCTCCATTCGCTAGAAGCAAGCTACCCGGAGGGATTGTGATGGATGATCAAAACAATTAACGCACTGAAGCACTATGCTCACACACAGTATGTGTGAAGAAAGTAATGAGACTCGCCGCTGCGTGGCGCTCAATTCGCTAGAAGCAAGCAATCCGGGGGGATTGTGGTGGATGACCAAAACAATTAACGCAATGAAGCACTGTGCTCATACACAGTATGTGTCAAGAAAATAATGAGACTCGCCGCTGCGTGGCGCTCCATTCGCTAGAAGCAAGCTACCCGGGGGGATTGTGGTGGATGTTCCAAACAATTAACGCTCTGACGAACTATGCCCTCAAAGAATGTGTGCAGAAAGTAAGGAGACTCGCCGCTGCGTGGCGCTCCATTCGCCTGAGGGAACCTCCCCGGGGGGATTGTGGTGGATGATCGAACCAATTAACGCACTGAAGCACTATGCTGGCACACAGTATGTGTCAAAAAAGTAATGAGAGTCGCCGCTGCGTGGCCCTCCATTCGCTAGAAGCACGCTACCCGCTTGGATTGTGGAGGATGATCAAAACAATTAACGCAATGAAGCACTATGCTCAAACACAGTATGTGTCAAGACAATAATGAGACTCGCCGCTGCGTGGCGCTCCATTCGCTAGAAGCAAGCTACCCGGAGGGATTCTGGTGGATGTTCGAAACAATTATCGCACTGACGAACTATGCCCTCAAAGAATGTATACAGAAAGTAATAAGACTCGCTGCCGCGTGGCGCTCCATTCGCTTGAAGCAATATCCAAGGGGGGATTTTTGTGGATGATCCAACCAATTAACGCACTGAAGCTCTATTCTCACACACAGTATGTGTCAAGAAAGTAATGAGACTCGCCGCCTTGTGGCGCTCCATTCGATAGAAGCAGTCTACCCGCAGGGATTGTGGTGGATGGTGAAAACAATTAACGCATTGAAGCCCTATGCTCACACACAGTATGTGTCAAAAAAGTAATAAGACTCTCCGCTGCGTGGCGCTCCATTCGCTAGAAGCAGGCTACCCGGAGGGATTGTGATGGATGATCCAAAGAATTAACGCACTGAAGCACAACGCTCACACACAGTATGTGTCCAGAAAGTAATGAGACTCGCCGGAGTGTGGCGCTCCATTCGCTAGAAGCAAGCTACCCGGAGGGATTTTGGTGGATGTTGCAAACAATTATCGCACTGACGAACTATGCCCTCAAAGAATGTATGCAGAAAGTAATGAGACTCGCTGTCGCGTGGCGCTCCATTCGCTTGAAGCAATATGCCCGGGGGGATTTTGGTGGATGATCCTACCAATTAACGCACTGAAGCTCTATACTCACACACAGTATGTGTCAAGAAAGTAATGAGACTCGCCGCCTTGTGGCGCTCCATTCCCTAGTAGCAATCTACCCGCAGGGATTGTGGAGGATGGTCAAAACAATTAACGCATTGAAGCACTATGCTCACACACAGTATGTGTCAAAAATGTAATGAGACTCTCCGCTGCGTGGCGCTCCATCCGCTAGAAGCAAGCTACCCGGAGGGATTGTGGTGGATGATCAAAACAATTAGCGCATTGAAGCACTATGCTCACACACATTATGTGTCAAGAAAGTAATGAGACTCTCCGCTGCGTGGCGCTCCATTCGCTAAAAGCTATCTACCCGGATTGATTATGGTTGATGATCAAAACAATTATCGCACTGACGAACTATGCACTCATAAAGTGTATGTAGAAAGTAATGAGACTCGCCGCTGCCTGGCGATCCTTTCGCTAGAAGCAAGCTACCCGAAAAAATTGTGGTGGATGATCAAAACAATTAACGCACTGACGAACTATGCCCTCATAAAGTGAATGCAGAAAATTATGAGACTCGCCGCTGGGTGGCGCTCCATTCGCTAGAAGCATGTTACCCGGAAGGATTGTGGTGGATGATCAAAACAATTTACGCACTGAAGCACTATGCTCACAAACAGTATATGTCAAGAAAGTAATGAGACTCGTCGCTGCGTGGCGCTCCATTCGCTAGAATCAATGTGCCCAGAAGGATTGTGGTGGATGATCAAAACAATTAACGCACTGACGAACTATGCCCTCATAAAGTGAATGCAGAAAATTATGAGACTCGCCGCTGGGTGGCGCTCCATTCGCTAGAAGCATGTTACCCGGAAGGATTGTGGTGGATGATCAAAACAATTTACGCACTGAAGCACTATGCTCACAAACAGTATATGTCAAGAAAGTAATGAGACTAGCCGCTGCGTGGCGCTCCATTCGCTAGAAGCAAGCTACCCGGAAGGATTGTGGTGGGTGATCAAAACAATTATCGCACTGAAGCTCAATGCTCACACACAATATATGTCGAGAAAGTAATGAGACTCGCCGCTGCCTGGCGCTCCATTCCCTAGAAGCAAGCTACCCGAAGTGATTCTTGTGGATGTTCCAAACAATTCACGCAATGAAGCACTATGATCATACACAGTATGTGTCAACAAAGTAATGAGACACGCCGGTGCGTGGCGCCCCATTTGCTAGAAGCAAGCTACCCGCTTAGATTGTGGTGGATGATCAAAACAATTAACGCAATGAAACACGATGCTCATACAGAGTATGTGTCAAGAAAATAATGAGACTCGCCGCTGCGTGGCGCTCCATTAGCTAGAAGCATGCCATCCAGAGGGATTCTGGTGGATGTCCCGAACAATTAACGCACTGACGAACTATTCCCTCAAAGAATGTATGCAGAAATTAATGAGACTCTCCGCTGAGTGGCGCTCCGTTCGCAAGAACGAAGCTACCCTGAAGGATTGTGGTGGATGATCAAAACAATCATCGCACTGACGAACTATGCCCTCATAAAGTGTATGTAGAAAATAATGAGACTCGCCGCTGCCTGTCGCTCCATTCGCTAAGAGCAAGCTACCCGGAGAGATTGTGGTGGATGATCAAAACAACTAATGCACTTACGAATTATGACCTCATAAAGTGTATGCAAAAAATAATGAGACTCGCTGCTGCATGGCGCTCCGTTCGCTTGAAGCAACCTCCCCGGCGGGATTGTGGTGGATGATCAAAACAATTAAATCACTGAAGCACTATGCTCACGCACAGTATGTGTCAAGAAAGTACTGAGATTCGCCGCTGCTTGACGGTCCATTCGCTAGAAGCAAGCTACCCGGAGGGATTTTGGTGGATGATCAAAACAATTAAATCACTGAAGCACTATGCTCACACACAGTATGTGTCAAGAAAGTACTAAAATTCGCCGCTGCGTGGCGCTCCATTCGCTAGAGCCAAACTTCCCGGTGGGATTGTGGTGGATAATCAAAACAATTAACGCATTGAAGCACTATGCTCACACATAGTATGTGTCAACAAAGTAATGAGACTCGCCCCTGCGTTGCCCTCCATTCGCTAGAAGCAAGCTACCCGGAGGGATTGTGGTGGATGATCAAAACAATTAACGCACTGAGGCACTATGCTCACACACAGTATGTGTCAAGGAAGTAATGAGGCTCGCCGCTGCGTGGCGCTCCATTCGCTAGAAGCAAGCCACCTGGAGGGATTTTGGTGGATGATCAAAACAATTAACGCACTGACGAACTATGCTCACACACAGTATGTGTCAAGAAAGTAATGAGACTCGCCGCTGCGTGGCGCCCCATTCGCTTGAAACAAGCTCCCCGGAAAGATTGTGGTGGATGATCCCACCAATTAACGCAGTGTAGCACTATACTCACACATAGTATGTGTCAACAAAGTAATGAGACTCGCCCCTGCGTGGCCCTCTATTCGCTAGAAGCAAGCTACCCGGTGAAATTGTGGTGGATGATCAAAACAATTAACGCACTGAGGCACTATGCTCACACACAGTATGTATTAAGGAAGTAATGAGGCTCGCCGCTGCGTGGCGCTCCATTCGCTAGAAGCAAGCCACCCGGAGGGATTGTGGGGGATGGTCCAACCAATTAACGCAATGATTCACTATGCTCACACACAGTATGTGTGAAGAAAATAATGAGACTCGCCGCTGCGTGGCGCTCCATTCGTTGGAACCAAGGCACCCGGAGGGATTGCGGTGGATTATCAAAACAATTAACGCACTGACGAACTATGCCCTCGTAATGTGTATGCAGAAAGTAATGAGACTCGCCGCTGCGTGGCGCTCCATTCGCTAGAAGCAAGCTACTCTGAGGGATTGTGGTTGATGATCAAAACTATTAACGCACTGACGAACTATGCCCTCATAAAGTATATGCAGAAAGTACTGATACTCGCCGCTTTGTGGCGCTGCATTCGCTAGAATCAAGCTACCCGGAGGGATTGTGGTGGATGATCAAACATTAACGCACTGAAGCACTATGCTCACACACAGTATGTGTCCAGAAATTAATGAGACTGGCCGCTGCCTGGCGATCCATTCGCTAGAAGCAAGCTACCCGAAAAAATTGTGGTGGATGATGAAAACAATTAACGCACTGACGAACTATGCCCTCATAAAGTGAATGCAGAAAATTATGAGACTCTCCGCTGGGTGGCGCTCCATTCGCTAGAAGCATGTTACCCGGAAGGATTGTGGTGGATGATCAAAACAATTTACGCACTGAAGCACTATGCTCACAAACAGTATATGTCAAGAAAGTAATGAGACTCGTCGCTGCGTGGCGCTCCATTCGCTAGAAGCAATCTGCCCAGAAGGATTGTGGTGGATGATCCAACCAATTAACGCACTGACGAACTATGCCCTCATAAAGTGTATGCAGAAAGTTATGAGACTCGCCGCTGCGTGGCGCTCTATTTTCTAGAAGCAAGCTACCCCGAGGGATTCTGGTGGATGATCAAAACAATTAACGCACTGAAGCTCTAGGCTCACACATAGTATGTGTCAAGAAAGTAATCAGACTAGCCGCTGCGTTTCGCTCCATTCGCTAGTAGCAAGCTACCCGGTAGGATTGTGGTGGGTGATCAAAACAATTATCGCACTGAAGCTCAATGCTCACACACAGTATATGTCGAGAAAGTAATGAGACTCGCCGCTGCCTGGCGCTCCATTCCCTAGAAGCAAGCTACCCGGAGGGATTCTTGTTGATGTTCCAAACAATTAACGCAATGAAGCACTATGATCATACACAGTATGTGTCAAGAAAGTAATGAGACACGCCGGTGCGTGCCGCCCCATTTGCTAGAAGCAAGCTACCCGTTTAGATTGTTGTGGATGATCAAAACAATTAACGCAATGAAACACGATGCTCATACAGAGTATGTGTCAAGAAAATAATGAGACTCGCCGCTGCGTGGCGCTCCATTAGCTAGAAGCATGCCACCCAGAGGGATTCTGGTGGATGTCCCGAACAATTAACGCACTGACGAACTATTCCCTCAAAGATTGTATGCAGAAATTAGTGAGACTCGCCGCTGAGTGGCGCTCCATTCGCAAGAAGGAAGCTACCCTGAGGGATTGTGGTGGATGATCAAAACAATTAACGCACTGAAGCACTATGCTTACACACAGTATGTGTCAAGAAAGTAATGAACACTGGCCGCATCGTGGCGCTCCTTTCGCTAGAAGCAAGCTGCCCGAAGTGATTGTTGAGGATGATCGTAACAATTAACGCACTGGCGAACTATGCCCTCATAAAGTGTATGCAAAAAGTAATGAGACTCTCCGCTGCTTGACGCTCCATTCGCTAGAAGCAAGCTACCCGGAGGGATTGTGGTGCATGATCAAAACAAATAACACATTGAAGCACTATGCTCACACACAGTATGTGTCAAGAAAGTAATGAGACTCTCTGCTGCGTATCGCTCCATTCGCTACAAGCAAGCTTCCCGGAGGGATTGTAGTGGATGATCAAAACAATCATCGCACTGACGAACTATGCCCTCATAAAGTGTATGCAGAAAGTAATGAGACTCGCCGCTGCCTGTCGCTCCATTCGCTAGAAGCAAGCTACCCGGAGAGATTGTGGTGGATGATCAAAACAACTAATGCCCTTACGAATTATGACCTCATAAAGTGTATGCAAAAAATAATAAGACTCGCTGCTGCGTGGCGCTCCGTTCGCTTGAAGCAACCTCCCCGGGGGGGATTGTGGTGGATGATCGAAGCAATTAACGCACTGAAACACTATGCTCGAACACAGTATGTGTCAAGAAAGTAATGAGACTCGCCGCTGCGTGGTGCTCCCTTCCCTAGAAGCAAGCTACCCGGAGGGATTGTTGTGGATGATTAAACATTAACGCACTGGAGTACTATGCTCACACACAGTATGTGTCCTGAAAGTAATGAAAGTCGCCGCCGCGTCACGCTCCTTTCGCTAAAAGCAAGCTACCCGGATGAAATGTGGTGGATGATCCAAAGAATTAACGCACTGAAGCAATATGCCCTCATAAAGTGAATGCAGAAAGTAATAAGACTCGCCACCGCGTCGCGCTCCAATAGCTAGAAGCAAGCTACCCGGAGGGATTGTGGTGGATGATCCAAACAATTAGCGCACTGAAGCACGATGCTCACACACAGTATGTGTCGAGAAAGTAATGAGACTTGCCGTTGCGTGGCGCTCCATTCGTTAGAAGCAAGCTACCCGGAGGGGTTCTGGTGGATGATCCAACCAATTAACGCAGTGAAGCACTATGCTTACACAAAGTATTTGTCAAGAAAGTAATGAGACTCGCCGCTGCGTGGCGCTCCATTCGCTTGACGCAAGCTCACCGGTGGGATTGTGGTGGATGATCAAAAAAATTAACGCACTGACGAACTATGCCCTCGTAAAGATTATGCAGAAAGTAATGAGATTCGCCGCTGCCTGGCGCTCTATTCGCTTGAAGCAAGCTCCCCGGAGGGATTGTGATGGATGATCAAACCAATTAACGCACTGAAGCACTATGCCCACTCACAGTATGTGTCAAGAAAGTAATGTCACTTGTGATCAAAATAATTAACGCACTGACGAGCTATGCCCTCATAAAGTGTATGCAGAAAGTAATGAGACTCGCCGCTGCGTGGCGCTCCATTCGCTAGAAAGAAGCTACCCGGAAGGATTCTGCTGGATGCTAAAAGCAATTAACGCACTGACGAACTATGCCCTCATAAAGTGTATGCAGAAAGTAATAAGACTCTCCGCTGCGTGGCGCTCCAATCGCTAGAAGCAAGCTACTCTGAGGGATTGTGGTTGATGATCAAAGCTATTAACGCAGTGACGAACTATGCCCTCATAAATTGTATGCACAAAGTACTGATACTCGCCGCAGCGTGGCGCTACATTCGCTAGAATAAAGCTACCCGGAGGGATTTTGGAGGATGATCAAAACAACGTAGTGAAGCACTTTGCTCAGACAAAATATGTGTCAAGAAATTAATGATACTCGCCGCTGCGGGGCGCTAAATTCGCTAAAAGCAAGCTACCCGAAGGAATTCTGGTAGATGATAAAGATATTTAACGCTCTGAAACACTATGCTCACACACCGTATGTGTCAAGAAATTAATGAGACTCGCCGCTGCGTGGTGCTCCATCCGCTAAAAGCAAGCTAACCGGAGGGATTGTGGTGGATGCTCAAAACAAATAACGCACTGACGAACTATGCCCACACAAAAGTATATGCAAAGATTAATGAGACTCGCCCCTGCGTGGCGCTCGGTTCGCTTAAAGCCAGCTACCCGGAGGGATTGTAGTGGATGATCCAAACAATTAACGCACTTAAGCACATACCCACATAAAGTGTACGCAGAAAGTAATGAGACTTGCCACCGCGTGGCGCTCCATTCGCTAGGAGCAAGTTACCGGGAAGGATTGTGGTAGATGTTCCAAAAAATTAATGCACTGAAGCACTATGCCCACATAAAGTGAATGCAGAAATTAATGAGACTATCCCCTGCGTGGCGCTCCATTCGCTAGAAGCAAGCTACAACGAGGGATTGTGGTGGATGATCCAAAAAATTAACGCACTGAAGCACTATGGCATCATAAAGTGTATGCAGAAAGTAATGAGACTCGCCGCTTCGTGGCGCTCCATTCGCTAGAAAAAAGCTACCCGAAAGGATTCTGGTAGATGATCAAGATGTTTAACGCTCTGAAGCACTATGCTCACACACAGTATGTGTCAAGAAAGTAATGAGACTCGACGTTGAGTGGCGCTTCATTCGCTAGAAGCAAGCTACGCGGAGGAGTTGTGGTGGATGATCAAAACAATTAACACACTGAAGCACTATGCTCACACACAGTATGTGTCTAGAAAGTAATGAGACTCGCCGTTGCGTGGCGCTTCATTCGCCAGAAGCAAGCTACCTAGAGGGATTGTGGTGGATGATCCAAAGAATTAACGCACTGAAACACTATGGCATCATAAAGTGTATGCAGAAAGTAATGAGACTCGCCGCCGCGTGGCGCTCCATTCGCTTGAAGCAAGCTCCCCGGAGGGATTTTGGTGGATGATCAAAATAATTAACGCACCGAAGCACTATGCTCACACACAGGATGTGTCTAGAAAGTAATGAGACTCGCCGCTGCGTGGCGCTCCATTAGCATGAAGGAAGCTCCCCGGAGGGTATTGTGGTAGGTGATCCAAGTAATTAACGCACTGCAGCGCCACGGTCACACACAATATGTGTCAAGAAAGTAATGAGACTGGCCGCTGCGTGGCACTCCATTCGCTAAAAGCAAGCCAACCGGAGGGATTGTGGTGGATGATCCAAACAATTAACGCATTGAAGAACTATGTCCTCATAAATTGTATGCAGAAAGTAATGAGACTCGCCGCTGCGTGGCGCTCCATTCGATAGAAGCAAGCTAAAAGGAGGGATTGTGGTGGATGATGAAAAAAATTAACGCACTGACGAACTATGCCCTCATAAATTGTATGCAGAAAGTAATGAGACTAGCCTCTGCGTGGTGCTCCATTCGCTAGAACCAAGCTACCCAGAAAGATTGTGGTGGATGATCAAAGCAACGCACTGGCGAAATATGCCCTCATAAAGTGTATGCAGAAAGTAATGAGACTCGCCGTTGCCTGGCGCTCTATTCGCTTGAAGCAAGCTCCCCGGAGAGATTGTGGTGGATGAACAAAAAAATTAACGCACTGAAGCACTATGCTCACACACAGTATGTTTCAAGGAATTAATGAGACTCGCCGCTGCGTGGCGGTCCATTCGCTTGAAGTAAGCTCTCCGTTGGGACCGTGGTAGATGATCCACCAATTAACGCACTGAAGCACTATGCTCACACACACTATGTGTCAAGGAAGTTAATAAGACTCGCCGCTGCGTGGCAGTCCATTCGCTTGAAGTAAGCTCTCCGGAGGGGTTGTGGAAGATGATCCACCAATTAACGCACTGAAACACTATGCTCACACACAGTATGTGTCCAGAAAATAACGAGACTGCCACTGCGTGGCGCTCCAATCGTTGAAAGGAAGCTAACCGGAGGGATATTGGTGGATGATCAAAACAATTAACGCACTGACGAACTATGCTCAAACACAGTATGTGTCAAGAAAGTAATGGGACTCGCCGCTGCGTGGCGCTCCATTCGCTAGAAGCAAGCTACTCGGAGGGATTCTGGTGGATGATCAAAATAATTAACGCACTGACGAGCTATGCCCTCATAAAGTGTATGCAGAAAGTAATGAGACTCGCCGCTGCGTGGCGCTCCATTCGCTAGAAGCAAGCTACCCGGAAGGATTCTGGTGGATGCTAAAAGCAATAAACACACTGACGAACTATGCCCTCATAAAGTGTATGCATAAACTAATAAGACTCTCCGCTGTGTGGCGCTCCAATCGCTAGAAGCAAGCTACTCTGAGGGATTGTGGTTGATGATCAAAACTATTAACGCACTGACGAACTATGCCCTCATAAAGTGTATTCCCAAAGTACTGATACTCGCCGCAGCGTGGCGCTACATTCGCTAGTATCAAGCTACCCGGAGGGATTGTGGGGGATGATCAAAACAACGTACTGAAGCACTTTGCTCAGAAAAAATATGTGTCAAGAAATTAATGAGACTCGCCGCTGCTGGGCGCTCCATTCTCTAAAAGCAAGCTACCCGGAGGGATTGTTTTGGATGATCAAAACAATTAGCGCACTGAAGCACTATGCTCACACACAGTATGTGTCCAGAAAGTAATGAGACTCGACACTTAGTGGCGCGCCATTTGCTAGAAGCAACCTCCCGGAGGGATTCTGATGAAAGATCAAATCCATTAACGCACTGAAACACTATGCTCACACACAGTATGTGTCAATAAGGTAATGAGACTCGCCGCTGCGTGGCGCTCCATTCGCTAGAAGCAAGCTACCCGGAGGGATTGTGGTGGATGATCAAACGAATTAACGAACTGTAGCATAATGGTCTCACACAGTATGTGTCCGGAAAGTAATGAGACTCGCCGCTGTGTGGCGCTCCATTCGCAAGAAGCAAGCCACCTAGAGGGATTGTGGTGGATGATCAAAACAATTAACGCACTGATGCACTAAGCTCACACACAGTATGTTTCAAGACAGTAATGTGACTCGCCGTTGCGTGGCGCTCATTTCACTAGAAGCGATCAACCCGGAGGAATTGTGGTGGTTGGTCAAAATAATTAACGCATTGACGAAATATGCCCTCATAAATTGTATGCAAAAAGTAATGATACTCGCCGCTTCGAGGCGCTCCATTCGCTAGAAGCAAGCTACCCGAAAGGATTCTGGTGGATGATCAAGATATTAACGCTCTGAAGCACTATGCTCACACACCGTATGTGTCAAGAAAGTAATGAGACTCGCCGTTGCCTGGCGCTCCATTCGATAGAAGCAAGCTACCCGGAGGGATTGTGGTGGATGATGAAAACAATTAACGCACTGAAGCACTATGCTCATACACAGTATGTGTCAAGGAATTAATGAGACTCGCCGCGTCGTGGCGGACCATTCGCTTGACGCAAGCTCACCGGTGGGATTGTGGTGGATGATCAAAAAAATTAACGCACTGACTAACTATACCCTCATAAAGTGTATGCAGAAAGTAATGAGACTCGCTGCTGCGTGGCGCTCCATTCGCTTGAAGCAAGCTCCCCGGTGGGATTGTGGTGGATGATCAAAAAAATTAACGCACTGACTAACTATACCCTCATAAAGTGTATGCAGAAAGTAATGAGACTCGCTGCTGCGTGGCGCTCCATTCGCTTGAAGCAAGCTCCCCGGAGGGTATTGTGGTAGATGATCCAACCAATTAACGCACTGAAGCACCCGGCTCACACAAAATATGTGTCAAGAAAGTAATGAGACTCGCCCCTGCGTGGCGCTCCATTCGTTGGAAGCAAGCCACCCGGAGGAATTGTGGTGGATTATCATAACAATTAACGCACTGACGAACTATGCCCTCGTAATGTGTATGCAGAAAGTAATGAGACTCGCCGCTGCGTGGCGCTCCATTCGCTAGAAGCAAGCTACCCGGAGGGATTGTGGTGGATGATCAAAACAATTAACGCACTGACGAACTTTGCCCTCATAAAGTGTATGCAGAAAGTGATAAGACTCTCCGCTGCATGCCGCTCCAATCGCTAGAAGCAAGCTACTCTGAGGGATTGTGGGTGATGATCAAAACTATTAACGCACTGACGAACTATGCCCTCATAAAGTGTATGCCGAAAGTACTGATACTCGCCGCAGCGTGGCGCTACATTCGCTAGAATCAAGCTACCCGGAGGGATTGTGGTGGATGATCAAAAATTAACGCACTGAAGCACTATTCTCACACACAGTATGTGTCCAGAAAGTAATGAGACTCGCCGCTGCGTAGCGCTACATTCGCCAGATGCAAGCTACCTAGAGGGATTGTGGTGGATGATCCAAAGAATTAACGCACTGAAGCACTATGGCATCATAAAGTGTATGCAGAAAGTAATGAGACTCGCCGCCGCGTGGCGCTCCATTCGCTTGAAGCAAGCTCCCCGGAGGGATTTTGGTGGATGATCCAGCCAATTAACGCACTGATGCACTATGCTCACACACAGTATGTTTCAAGAAATAATGTGACTCGCCCCTGCGTGGCGCTCAATTCATTAGAAGCAATCAACCCGGAGGGATTGTGGTGGATGATCAAAAGAATTAATGCATTGACGAACTATGCAATCATAAAATGTATGCAAAAAGTAATGATACTCGCCGCTTCGTGGCGCTCCATTCGCTAGAAACAAGCTACCCTAAGGGATTCTGGTAGATGATCAAGATATTTAACGCTTTGAAGCAGTATCCTCACACACCGTATGTGTCAAGAATTTAATGAGACTCGCCGCTGCGTGGTGCTTAATTCGCTAAAAGCAAGCTAACCGGAGGGATTGTGTTGGATGCTCAAAACAATTTTTTTTTTTTTTTTTAAGCCTCCACTTTCCCCTGCCTTTGCCATTTCATATGGTCTTATTAAATGGCAGACGCTACTGCCTCTTACTCGTAATTCTCTCTCTACTACTTTTTAATTTTTTTTTTTCGTATGTTTTCTCTCCTCTTTTTATGATTGGCCTCAGTTAGGGTGAGGCGAGGCTTACCTTTTATTGGCATGATACCTAAAACAAAATTTAAATCATGCCCTATTCTTTATTTTTTCTTTATTTTTCCTTGTTGTTTTATTTCCTTTTTTTAAAAGATTGAAAAGATACACAAAGACACATACACACACACACATACTACATACATATACATGAGCAGGAAACACCTTGCATAAAATGTTAAGGTAAGCTGAAAAGAGAAAAGAAATAATTAGTAAACAATTTAAACAAGTATTACCAGGATCTTTTTTTTTTTTTTTTTTTTTTTTTAAATAGTTATCTCCCCTGTATGAATTTATTTCTTGGTGTTATTCATACCTGTCTTTCCCACTAAAAAGAAAATTCTTTGAAAGGAAATCGGACTTCCAGATTTCCAATTTTTCGTTAGTTGTTAGTTCTGGAAATCAACATCAGAACTGTTTTGGTCTGTCTGAATTTCTCTCACCAGCTTTGTAAAGTCTTCTTATTTTCTTTCTTCTTCTAAAACACTTGTTATATTTTAAAATCCTGCCACCACTAGCAAAACACTAAACAAGGCACTATACACTAACACAAATAAGGAACGTGAAGGTTTAAGTTCTGGAATTGTCATCAGAACTTAGTTTTTTTTCTGTTTGATTAGTTTACTTTCTTCTAATTCTTTATTACTTTATATTTACAATATAGGGTGTGGGTCTTGTTAATTTCTTCTTCTTTCATCGTTTCTTTCCTTCCACAAGTTTCTTGATACATGTCTTGCAACAATTTGTAATTTTCCTAATTTCATTTTATCGTTTATTAAAGTTTGTATATTATCCCTTTTTAATTGGTCTCTTATTTCTCTTATTTTGTTATTTGTTATGTAATTATTGCAATTCCAGAAGACATGTTCTGGTGTTTGTACTTCATTACACGTACATTTATCGTCATTAATTATATTAAGTCTTCTCAGATGAGATTTATACGGTCCATGTCCCGAGATGTATTCTATTAATTCACTGCTTATTGTTCCCATTTCTTCTCTTATTTTTAAGTTTGGGATAATGGTTCTTGTTCTTTGTCCCTTTATCGAATCCCTCCATTCATCTTCCCACTTCCGTTTAATCAGTTTGTTAATATCGTCTTCGGTGCTTGGCAATTCTCCCGTAATTTCCAATATCTTCGTTCTCTCATTATTCTTTAGCCACGTCTTAATGCATCTTCTTAATATCTGAAGGTGTATGGGTTCTTCATTGGCCAAAAGTTGTATTGTTTCTGCAGAGATAGTTTTTATGATGCCATGGGTTCTAATTAGCATTAATCGCTGTACTCTTATTAATTTTTGCCTTAAGTTTTTGTTTAGAAACAGTCTATGACCCCAGATTCCGGCACAATATTGTGCAATAGCCATTAGAATAGCTTTGTTATACAATTTAAAAATTTTTCTGTCAATTTTAAAATCTTTCATAGCCACTGTTAAGAGTTTGTTGGCTATTTTTTTCATCTTCTCTGTTGTTTCAGTTATATGTTTTTCGTAGTTTAGCCGTTTGTCTAGCCATACACCTAAATATTTGAATTCATTCACAATTCCTATTTTAGTGTTCCTAATTTTGATTATGGGTTCTCTCTGTAGAGTTTGGCCAAATACTGTAATTTTCGTTTTATTAACCGATAGAGTTAATTTATTTTCTATACACCATCTTTCTAGATTTTCTAATATTATATTTCCTTAAAACAATTATTATTTCCTTTAAACAATATTATATTGCTCAAAACAATTAACGCACTGACGAACTATGCCCTCATAAAGTGTATGCAAAAAGTAATGAGACTCGCCGCTGCGTGGCGCTCGATTCGCTTAAAGCCAGCTACCCGGATGGATTGTAGTGGAAGATCCAAACAATTAACGCACTGAAGCACATACCCTCATAAAGTGTACGCAGAAAGTAATGATACTTGCCACCGTGTGGCGCTCCATTCGCTAGGAGCAAGTTACAGGGAGGGATTGTGGTAGATGTTCCAAAAAATTAATGCACTGAAACACTATGCCCACATAAGGTGAATGCAGAAATTAATGAGACTATCCACTGCGTGGCGCTCCATTCGCTAGAAGCAAGCTACAACGAGGGATTGTGGTGGATGATCCAAACATTTAAAGCACTGAAGCACTATGCTCACACACGGTATGTGTCAAGAAAGTAATGAGACTAGCCGCTGCGTGGCGCTCTATTCGCTAGAAGCAAGCTACCCGAAGGGATTGTAGTGGATGATCAAAACATTTAACGCACTGACGAACAATGCAATCATAAAGTGTATGCAGAAAGTAATGCGACTCGCCGCTGCTGGCGCTCTATTCGCTAGAAGCAAGCTACCCGGAGGTATTGTGGTAGATGATAAAGATATTTTACACTCTGAAGCACTATGCTCACACACAGTTTGTGTCAAGAAAGTAATGAGACTCGCCGTTGCGTGGCGCTTCATTCGCTAGAAGAAAGCTACACGGAGGAGTTGTGGTGGATGATCAAAACAATTAACGCACTGAAGCACTATGCTCACACACAGTATGTGTCTAGAAAGTAATGAGACTCACCGCTGCGTGGCGCTCCATTTGAGGGAAGCAATCTACCTAGAGGGATTGTGGAGGATGATCCAAAGAATTAACGCACTGAGGCACTATGGCATCATAAAGTGTATGCAGAAAGTAATGAGACTTGCCGCCGCGTGGCGCTCCATTCGCTCTAAGCAAGCTCCCGGAAGGATTGTAGTCATTGATCCAACCAATTAACGCACTGAAGAACTATGCTCGCACACAGTATGTGCAAAAAATTAATAAGCCTCGCCGCTGCGGGGCGCTCCATTCGCTAAAAGCAAGCTACCCGGATGGATTCTGGTGGATGCTAAAAGCAATTAACGCACTAACGAACTATGCCCTCATAAAGTGTATGCAGAAAGTAATAAGACTCTCCGCTGCGTGGCGCACCAATCGCTAGAAGCAAGCTACTCCGAGGGATTGTGGTTGATGATCAAAACTATTAACGCACTGACGAACTATGCCCTCATAAAGTGTATGCAGAAAGTACTGATACTCGCTGCAGCGTGGCGCTACATTCGCTAGAATCAAGCTAGCCGGAGGGATTGTGGGGGATGATCAAAACAACGTACTGAAGCACTTTGCTCAGACAAAATATGTGTCAAGAAATTAATGAGACTCGCCGCTGCGGGGCGCTTAATTCGCTAAAACCAAGCTGCCCGGAGGGATTGTGGTGGATGATCAAAACAATTAGCGCAGTGAAGCACTATGCTCACACACAGTATGTGTCCAGAAAGTAATGAGACTCGCCGCTGCGTGGCGCTCCATTCGCAAGAAGCAAGCTACCTAGAGGGATTGTGGTGGATGATCAAAACAATTAACGCACTGATGCACTATGCTCACACACAGTATGTTTCAAGAAAGTAATGTGACTCGCCGTTGCGTGGCGCTCATTTCACTAGAAGCGATCAACCCGGAGGAATTGTGGTGGTTGGTCAAACAATTAACGCATTGACGAAATATGCCCTCATAAATTATATGCAAAAAGTAATGAGACTCGCCGCTTCGAAGCGCTCCATTCGCTAGAAGCAAGCTACCCGAAAGGATTCTGGTGGATTATCAAGATATTTAACGCTCTGAAGCACTATGCTCACAGACCGTATGTGTCAAGAAAGTAATGAGAATTGCCGCTGCGTGGCGCTCCATTCGATAGAAGCAAGCTACCCGGAGGGATTGAGGTGGATGATGAAAATAATTAACGCACTGAAGCATTATGCTCATACACAGTACGTGTCAAGGAATTAATGAGACTCGCCGCTGCGTAGCGGACCATTCGCTTGAAGTAAGCTCTCCGGTGGGGCTGTGGTAGATGATCCACCAATAAACGCACTGAAGCACTATGCTCACACACAGTATGTGTCAAGGAATTAATGAGACTCGCCGCTGCGTGGCGGCACATTCGCTTGAAGTAAGCTCTCCGGAGGGGTTGTGGAAGATGATCCACCAATTAACGCACTGAAGCACTATGCTCACAGACAGTAATTTTCCAGAAAGTAATGAGACTGCCACTGCGTGGTGCTCCATTCGCTAGAAGGAAGCTACCCGGAGGGATTGTGGTGGATGATCAAAACAATTAACGCACTGACGAACTATGCTCACACACAGTATGTGTCAAGAAAGTAATGAGACTCGCCGCTGCGTGGCGCTCCATTCGCTTGAAACAAGCTCCCCGGAGGGATTGTGGTGGATGATCCAACCAATTAACGCAATGTAGCACTATACTCACACATAGTATGTGTCAACAAAGTAATGAGACTCGCCCCTGCGTAGCCCTCCATTCGCTAGAAGCAAGCTACCGGGAGGGATTGTGGTGGATGATCAAAACAATTAACGCACTGAGGCACAATGCTCACACACAGTATGTGTCAAGGAAGTTATGAGGCTCGCCGCTGCGTGGCGCTCCATTCGCTAGAAGCAAGCCACCCGGAAGGATTGTGGTGGATGATCCAACCAATTAACGCAGTGAAGCACTATGCTCACACACAGTATGTGTCAAGAAAGTAATGAGACTCGCCGCTGCGTGGCGCTCCATTCGCTAGACTCAATCTCCCCGGGGGAATTCTGGAGGTTGTTCCAACAAATTAACGCACTTAGGCACTATGCTCACACACAGTATTTGTCAAGAAAGTAATGAGACTCGCCGCTGCGTGGCGCTCTATTCTCTTGACGCAAGCTCACCGGTGGGAATGTGGTGGATGATCAGAAAAATTAACGCACTGACTAACTGTGCCCTCATAATGTGTATGCAGAAAGTAATGAGACTCGCTGCTGCGTGGCGCTCTATTCGCTTGAAGCAAGCTCCCCGGAGGGTATTGTGGTAGATGATCCAACCAATTAACTCACTGAAGCACCCAGCTCACACACAATATGTGTCAAGAAAGTAATGAGACTCGCCGCTGCGTGGCGCTCCATTCGTTGGAAGCAAGCCACCCGGAGGGATTGTGGTGGATGATCAAAACAATTAACGCACTGACGAACTATGCCCTCATAAAGTGTATGCAGAAAGTAATAAGACTCTCCGCTGCGTGGCGCTCCAATCGCTAGAAGCAAGCTACTCTGAGGGATTGTGGTTGATGATCAAAACTATTAACGCACTGACGAACTATGCCCTCATAAAGTGTATGCAGAAAGTACTGATACTCGCCGCAGCATGGCGCTACATTCGCTAGAATCAAGCTACCCGGAGGAATTGTGGTGGATGATCAAACATTAACGCACTGAAGCACTATGCTCACACACAGTATGTGTCCAGAAAGTAATGAAAGTCGCCGCCGCGTCGCGCTCCTTTCGGTAAAAGCAAGCTACCCGGATGATATCTGGTAAATGATCCAAAGAATTAACGCACTGAAGCAATATGCCCTCATAAAGTGAATGCAGAAAGTAATAAGACTCGCCACCGCGTGGCGCTCCAATCGCTAGAAGCAAGCTACCCGGAGGGATTGTGGTGGATGATCCAAACAATTAAAGCACTGAAGCACTATGCTCACACACAGTATGTGTCAAGAAAGTAATGAGACTCGCCGCTGCGTGGCGCTCCATTCCCTAGAAGCAAGCTACCCGGAGGGATTGTGGTGGATGATCAAACATTAACGCACTGAAGCACTATGCTCACACACAGTATGTGTCAAGAAAGTAATGAGACTCGCCGCTGCGTGGCGGTCCATTCGCTAGAAGCAAGCTACCCAGAAGGATTGTGGTGGATGATCCAACCAATTAACGCACTGAAGCACTATGCTCACACACAGTATGTGTCAAGAAATTAATGAGACTCGCCGCTGCGTGGCGCTCCATTCCCTAGAAGCAAGCTACCCGGAGGGATTGTGGTGGATGATCAAACATTAACGCACTGAAGCACTATGCTCACACACAGTATGTGTCCTGAAAGTAATGAAAGTCGCCGCCGCGTCGCGCTCCTTTCGCTAAAAGCAAGCTTCCCGGATGATATCTGGTAAATGATCCAAAGAATTAACGCACTGAAGCAATATGCCCTCATAAAGTGAATGCAGAAAGTAACAAGACTCGCCACCGCGTGGCGCTCCAATCGCTAGAAGCAAGCTACCCGGAGGGATTGTAGTGGATGATCCAAACAATTAACGCACTGAAGCACTATGCTCACACACAGTATGTGTCCAGAAAGTAATGAGACTCTACGCTGCGTGGCGCTCCATTCACAAGAAGCAAGCTACGTAGAGGGATTGTAGTGGATGATCAAAACAATAAACGCACTGATGCACTATGCTCACACACAGTATGTTTCAAGAAAGTAATGTGACTCGCCGCTGCGTGGCGCTCAATTCACTAGAAGCAATCAACCCGGGGGGATTGTGGTGGATGATCAAAACAATTAACGCATTGACGAACTATGCAATCATAAAATGTATGCAAAAAGTAATGATACTCGCCGCTTCGTGGCGCTCCATTCGCTAGAAGCAAGCTTCCCGAAGGGATTCTGGTAGATGATCAAGATATTTAACGCTCTGAAGCACTATGCTCACACACTGTATGTGTCAAGAAATTAATGAGACTCGCCGCTGCGTGGTGTTCCATTCGCTAAAAGCAAGCTAACCGGAGGGATTGTGGTGGATGCTCAAAACAATTTTTTTTTTTTTATTTTTTGCTCAGGCCCGTCTTTCAGATCCGGCATCTGAAACTTTTGACCGGAAAGGGTTATCATCATTGCCATTTATTTATTTTCTTATCTTTATTGGGTATCCATGTTTGAAAGAAAAAAGGTGAAAAGAAAAGGGGAAAAAGAAAAGAACAAAAAAAAAACAGCACAAGAACAAAACAAACAAAAAAACAAAGAACAACAAGAATAAAGTATGACAAAAAAAATAACAACAATTTTCTTGCAAAGTGCTACTCAGCTTAAATCTATCTGCACCTATCCTGAATTATACTACTTAGTATTTCAATTCCTGATCCAACAACTGTAATAGTATGGAATACGATATAAAATACTTAAATAATACATTCTATTGTTATTAATTCTTATCTATTTATCTATCTATATTATCTAACTAATCTACTCTTCTATTTTGCTGTTATTTGTTTATTTTTATATATTATTTCCCTATAGTTCTTAACCATTTAATTCCTACTGATTGATTTATTTTCTTAATTATTAAGATTTTTTTTAAAGATTATAGTCTTATTATGTGTTTTAGTTCCCTAGTTTCTAATTTTTATTTTTAAAAAAATGTAATTATGGTTTCCTATTCTTGTTTAATGCTTTATTATATTATTTATTATCATGTATTAATACATTTATTAATTAGGCTACTATTTATCCTTTTTCCCTCTTGTTATTCCACATGAGTGTTTAATGATGTTGTTTAATTAATTTTATATTTATTTTATTAGTTATTTATTTTTTTATATTATTTAGTTAAGTTTTATTTAATAATATGTTGCTTCATCTTCTTTCTTCGGTTTTCACCGTATGACAATGGTTCCTCTCCCGTATGCTGTATGATTATTTACCAAACTGCACTCCTCTTCACTTTTCACAGCAAAACAGATCACTATGGTTTTTCACTGTATGATTGGTTCTCTCCTGTGGTCACGGAACACATTTACACTAACATTTCACTTCACTAATAACTTCCTCTCTTATATGACATAAATTTAATAGTTATTCATGTAGTGTTCTGTGAGTGTTCTCAGTTTCGTGTCCATGCCATATCACAGTCCTGTATGTGCTGACTTGAGGTCCAGGACCCACTCAGAGCACTTAGTGTGGATCCTGGTCCGTTGTGTCCTTCCGCCCGCACCCCCGGGCTGGGACCGTCATTTCGGCCGAGATCGACTGAAGCGGTCACTAAGTTCACTATCTCTGAGACACTCCTCTTCACTTATCGTCCATGACGCAATGAGGTACACCCAAAAACCCGAAAACCGAAAACCCGGAGACCACGAACACAAAGCACACATGCGACGCACACACACAAGACCATACGCGTCCGGAGTTCCATCCGGTGTAAACCGGGGATGCGATGATCCACTCGCTCCTGTCCCCCGGGGGGCACGGAATACCAGTGCCATCCTGAAGATTTTCTTCGGTCCGGAAGATTTCATTCATTCAAAACACTCAAAGACACATCCACTCTAATTCTATTTACATTTATGCAATGCTTATTCGTTTTCATTGTAATAAGTTCTTCTTCTTATTTCAGAATAGCTGTTTGCTATTCGCTTTAAGATGTTAAAATCATTTTCGTTTTCGATTATTTGTATTAGATTTTTACGTCTGATATTTTCCCTCTCTGGTATTACATCTTCTGTCAGAGGGCACCAAAAGATGTGGTGCTCTGGTGTTCCAATTTCGCCGCATTCACAAATTGTATTTTCTTTAGCCTTTATTCTATACAGGTAAGTTTCATAGGGGCCGTGCCCACTTAGAAAGTGAATGACACCTGGACTTGGATCTAGATGTTTTAACTTTTTCCTTTTATTAATTGTTGGAATAATATCCCATAATCTTCTTGATTTGTTTGAGTTTGTCCATTCTAAGTTCCATATTTCTTCTATAGTTTCTTCGATCTCCTTCTTTGTTGTTACTGCCTTGCCAAGAAGATCTATTAGCTTTTCGTTTTCTTTCTTTTTTAGCCAGTAGAATGCTGCTCTTTGTAGTATTACCAGATGTAGTGGTTTTATATATAGTAGTATACATAATGCTTCATTTGGCACTGTGTTAAAGGCTCCACTTAGTCTTATAAGTAAATTTCTTTGAGGTCTATTTATGGAATCTCTAATTTTTTTGTTCTCGAAAATTCGATGTACCCATAGACTTGAAGCGTATGCCATAGTCGCACATAGTATTGTATCATGGTATAGCTTTAATATTTTATTTGGTAACTTGTATGTATTTTTGCCAGTTGTCATTAGTTTGTTGGCAATTTTATTACTTTTTTCAACTATATATTGTACATGTTTCTCAAAGTTTAAATTTTCATCTATTGTTACGCCTAAGTATTTAAATTCTGGTACTCTTTTTATTTTTTGATTTAATATTTTTATTTGTGGTTCCCTAGTTAATTTGGTTCCAAAAAGCATAAACTTAGTTTTTTTCGCTGATAGCTTTAATTTATTTTCAGAGCACCAGTTATATAGACTTTCCACTACTTGGTTAGTTTTTGTTTCTATTTCTCTTCTGGAATTTGCCGAGGTTATTATTACAATATCATCAGCAAAGGCTATGATTCTATCTATTGACTCATTCTTTGCCATTTTCTCCAGGCAAGGCTCTAGTTGTATATCCCACATCAGGGGTCCCAAGATTGAACCTTGTGGACAGCCCTTTTCATTTTGTATTTCTTTATCTCCCATTTCTGTTTGTATAACTATTTTTCTGTGTTGGAAATAATCTTTTATTACGTTTTGCAGATATTGTGGAAACCTTAATTTCTTCAAATTCTCTAATAACGCAGGTATCCATAGATTATCGAATGCTCCCTCAATGTCAACAAACAACGCTAGAGCATATTTCTTTTGGAAGCTACTATTTTGTATTTGTTCTTTAAAAACATTCAGTGCATCCTCAGTCGATCTTCCCGCTCTAAAACCATATTGTAGGGTGTCATTCTGTGTATTTCTATACTTGTTTATCCTATTAGCTATAACTCTCTCATAAATTTTGCTTATGTTCTTTAGTAAACATATTGGTCTGTAGGCACCAATTTCTAAGGGGTCTCTGTCCAGGCTCTTAAGTAGTATAATTAACTTCGAAATTTTCCATTCATCTGGGAATGTTTGTTTCTTTAACAATATGTTGTAAAGTCTTGTTAAGTAAGGGACCCATATATCTTTATTCCTTTTATATATTTCATTTGTTATTCCATCGAGGCCTGGGGCCTTACCTGTTTTTATTTTCTTTATAATTTTTTCTACTTCATCATTTGATACCAATTCGGAGTCGTCCACATCTACTACTGTTGTTTCTCTTGCATGATTTCTTCTTAGCTGCATCTGTCCCATTGTATCATCTTCCACCGTATCCTTAGGAAAAAATTTCTGCATTAATTTGTCTAATGTTTCTTCTCTTGTTTTTGTATACGTTCCATCTGCATTTTTAATTGTGCATAATGTTGTAGGATTGATCTTTTGCATAGTTAATTTATATGGAAAACCCCAAGGATCCATTTCTATGTTTTTCGCCAGAAACAATTCCCAACTTCGTTTTTTCTCCAGTAATACCGCCTGTTCATATTCATCCTTTACCTTTCTATAATTTTGGAGCCTAATATTTTTGAGCCTCGGTTCTAGGGTTGCCTGATAACTTTTTCTTCTTGCTTTTACCAATTTTTTTAATCTTTCTAATTTTGGTTTCCAAAAGCCACCGTATCCTACATTTTGCCCTAATTTCGGAGTGGATTCTCTTATCGCGGTTATTGTGGCTTCTTCTACCTTTATTACCATATTGTTAGCATCTTCTGTTTGTTCTAATTGGGGGAGGTGTAGCGTGTCTTTAAAAACTTCCCAATCTATTTTCTTTATATTTAATCTTTCTTTATTCCTTCCTTTATCCATTTTTACGTCGAAGGTTATGACTTCGTGGTCACTGGTAGTTTGTTTATCGTGAACCGTCCAATTTTCTATTTTGTCCATAATGTTTATTGTGCTGATTGTTATGTCTATAAATGATTCACATCTTGATCCTACGAAGGTTGGCTTGTTTCCAGTATTTATAATCGCAAGATCGTTTTGCATGATAAAATCTCTCAATTCCTCTCCTCTTTGATCGATATATGGTGAACCCCAGGCTATGTTTTTGGCGTTTGAATCTAACATTATTATGATCTTTTTCCCAGGGTTTTGTCTGATTATTTGCTGTAGTTTATTTAGAAATGGTTTAATTTCCTTACTATATTGAAAATAAGAATTGATTAGCCAGATTGAATCAGTTCCTTGTGTAATTTCCCGGAGGGCGCTCAAAACAATTAACGCACTGACGAACTATGCCCTCATAAAGTGTATGCAAAAAGTAATGAGACTCGCCGCTGCGTGGCGCTCGATTCGCTTAAAGCCAGCCACCCGGAGTGATTGTAGTGGATGATCCAAACAATTAACGCACTTAAGCACATACCCTCATAAAGTGTACGCAGAAAGTAATGAGACTTGCCACCGCGTGGCGCTCCATTCGCTAGGAGCAAGCTCCCCGGAGGGATTGTGGTGGATTATCAAAACAATTAACGCAGTCAGGCACTATGCTCACACACAGTATGTGTCAAGAAAGAAAAGAGACTCGCCGCTGCGTTGCGCTCCATTCGCTAGAAGCAAGCTACCCGGAAAGATTGTGGTGGATGATCCAACCAATTAACGCAGTGATGCACCATGCTCACACACAGTATGTTTCAAGAAAGTAATGAGACTCGCCGCTGCGTGGCGCTCCATTCGCTAGACTCAATCTCCCCGGGGGAACTGTGGTGGTTGATCCAACCAATTAACGCACTGAAGCACTATGCTCACACACAGTATTCTTCAAGAAAGTAATGAGACTCGCCGCTGCGTGGCGCTCCATTCATTTGACGCAAGCTCACAGGTGGGATTGTGGTGGATGATCAAAAAAATTAACGCACTGACGAACTATGCCCTCATAAATTGTATGCAGAAAGTAATGAGATTCGCCGCTGCGTGGCGCTCCATTCGCTTGAAGCAAGCTCCCCGGAGGGTATTGTGGTAGATGATCCAACCAATTAACGCACTGAAGCACCCGGCTCACACACAATATGTGTCCAGAAAGTGATGAGACTCGCCGCAGCGCGGCGCTCCATTCGGTGGAAGCAAACCACCCAGAGGGATTGTGGTGGATTATCAAAACAATTAACGCACTGACGAACTATGCCCTAGTAAAGTGTATGCAGAAATTAATGAGACTCGCCGCTGCGTGGCGCTCCATTCGCTAAAAGCAAGCTACCCGGAAAGTTTGTGGTGGATGATCAAAACAATTAACGCACTGACGAACTATGCCCTCATAAAGTGTATGCAGAAAGTAATAAGACTCTCCGCTGCGTGGCGCTCCAATCGCTAGAAGCAAGCTACTCTGAGGGATTGTGGTTGATGATCAAAACCATTAACGCACTGACGAACTATGCCCTCATAAAGTGTAAGCAGAAAGTACTGATACTCGCCGCAGCGTGGCGCTACATTCGCTAGAATCAAGCTAAGCGGATGGATTGTGGCGGATGATCAAAACAACGCACTGAAGCACTTTCCTCAGACAAAATATGTGTCAAGAAGTTAATGAAACTCGCCGCTGCGGGTCGCTATATTCGCTAAAAATAAGCTACCCGGAGGGATTGTGGTGGATGATCAAAACAATTAGCGCACTGAAGCACTATGTTCACACACAGTATGTGTCAAGAAAGTAATGAGACTCGCCGCTGCATGGCGCTCCATTCGCAAGAAGCAAGCTACCTAGAGGGATTGTGGTGTATGATCCAAAGAATTAACGCACTGACTAACTATGCCCTCATAAAGTGCATGCAGAAAGTAATAACACTCTCCGCTGCGTGGCGCTCCAATCGCTAGAAGCAAGCTACTCTGAGGGAATGTGGTGGATGATCAAAAAAATTAACGCACTGACTAACTATGCCCTCATAAAGTGTATGCAGAAAGTAATGTGACTCGCTGCTGCGCGGCGCTCCATTCGCTTGAAGCAAGCTCCCCGGAGGGTATTGTGGTAGATGATCCAACCAATTAACGCACTGAAGCACCCGGCTCACACACAATATGTGTCAAGAAAGTAATGAGACTCGCCGCTGCGTGGCGCTCCATTTGTTGGAAGCAAGCCACCCAGACGGATTGTGGTGGATTATCAAAACAATTAACGCACTGACGAACTATGCCCTCATAAAGTGTATGCAGAAAGTAATAAGAGACTCCGCTTCGTGGCGCTCCAATCGCTAGAAGCAAGCTACTCTGGGGGATTGTGGTTGATGATCAAAACTATTAACGCACTGACGAACTATGCCATCATAAAGTGTATGCAGAAAGTACTGATACTCGGCGCAGCGTCGCGCTACATTCGCTAGAATCAAGCTACCCGGAGGGATTGTGGTGGATGATCAAACATTAACGCACTGAAGCACTATGCTCACACACAGTATGTGTCCGGAAAGTAATGAGACTCGCCGCTGCGTGGCGCTCCATTCGCCAGAAGCAAGCTACCTAGAGGGATTGTGGTGTATGATCCAAAGAATTAACGCACTGAAGCACTATGGCATCATAAAGTGTATGCAGAAAGTAATGACACTCGCCGCCGCGTGGCGCTCCATTCGCTTGAAGCAATCTCCCCGGAGGGATTTTGGTGGATGATCCAACCAATTAACGCACTGAAGCACTATGCTCACACACAGTATGTGTCAAGAAAGTAATGAGACTCGCCGCTGCGTGGCGCTCCATTCCCTAGAAGCAAGCTACCCGGAGGGATTTTGGTGGATGATCAAACATTAACGCACTGAAGCACTATGCTCACACACAGTATGTGTCCTGAAAGTAATGAAAGTCGCAGTTGCGTGGCGCTCCATTCGCAAGAAGCAAGCTACCTAGAGGGATTGTAGTGGATGATCAAAACAATAAACGCACTGATGCACTATGCTCACAAACAGTATGTTTCAAGAAAATAATGTGACTCGCCGCTGCGTGGCGTTGAATTCACTAGAAGCAATCAACCCGCAAGGATTGTGGTGGATGATCAAAACAATTAACGCATTGACGAACTATGCAATCATAAAATGTATGCAAAAAGTAATGATACTCGAGTCTTCGTGGCGCTCCATTCGCTAGAAGCAAGCTACCCGAAGGGATTCTGGTAGATGATCAAGATATTTAACGCCCTGAAGCACTATGCTCACACAACGTATGTGTCAAGAAATTAATGAGACTCGCCGCTGCGTGGTGTTCCATTCGCTAAAAGCCAGCTAACCGGAGGGATTGTGGTGGATGCTCAAAACAATTAACGCACTGACGAACTATGCCCTCATAAAGTGTATGCAAAAAGTAATGAGACTCGCTGCTGCGTTGCGCTCGATTCGCTTAAAGCCAGCTACCCGGAGGGATTGTAGTGGATGATCCAACCAATTAACGCAGTATAGCACTATGCTCACACATAGTATGTGTCAACAAAGTAATGAGACTCGCCCCTGCGTGGCCCTCCATTCGCTAGAAGCAAGCTACGCGGAGGGATTGTGGTGGATGTTCAAAACAATTAACGCAGTGAGGCACTATACCCACATACAGTATGTGTCAAGAAAGTAAAGAGACTCGCCGCTGCGTTGCGCTCCATTCGCTAGAAGCAAGCTACCCGGAGGGATTGTGGTGGATTATCCAACCAATTAACGCAGTTAAGCACTATGCTCACACAGAGTATGTTTCAAGAAAGTAATGAGACTCGCCGTTGCGTGGCGCTCCATTCGCTAGACTCAATCTCCCCGGGGGAACTGTGGTGGTTGATCCAACCAATTAACGCCCTGAAGCACTATGCTCACACACAGTATTCTTCAAGAAAGTAATGAGACTCGCCGCTGCGTGGCGCTCCATTCATTTGACGCAAGCTCACCGGTGGGATTGTGGTGGATGATCAAAAAAATTAACGCACTGACGAACTATGCCCTCATAAATTGTATGCAGAAAGTAATGAGACGCGCCGCAGCGTGGCGCTCCATTCGATTGGAGCAAGCTCCCCGGAGGGTATTGTGGTAGATGATCCAACCAATTAACGCACTGAATGAAGCAGCCGGCTCACACACAATATGTGTCAAGAAAGTAATGAGATTCGCCGCAGCGCGGCGCTCCATTCGCTGTAAGCAGGCCACCCAGAGGGATTGTGGTGGATTATCAAAACATTTAACGCACTGACGAACTATGCCCTCGTAAAGTGTATGCACAAAGTAATGAGACTCGCCGCTACGTGGCGCTCCATTCGCTAGAAGCAATCAACCCGAAGGGATTGTGGTGGATGATCAAAACAATTAACGCATTGACGAACTATGCCCTCATAAAGTGTAAGCAGAAAGTACTGATACTCGCCGCAGCGTGGCGCTACATTTGCTAGAATGAAGCTACGCGGATGGATTGTGGCGGATGATCAAAACAACGCACTGAAGCACTTTCCTCAGACAAAATATGTGTCAAGAAGTTAATGAAACTCGCCGCTGCGGGTCGCTCCATTCGCTTGAAGCAAGCTCCCCGGAGAGATTTTGGTGGATGATCCAACCAATAAACGCACTGAAGCACTATGCTCACACACAGTATGTGTCAAAAAAGTAATAAGACTCACCGCTGCGTGGCGCTCCATTCCGTAGAATCAAGCTACCCGGAGGGATTGTGGTCGATGATCAAACATTAACGCACTGAAGCACTATGCTCACACACAGTATGTGTCCTGAAAGTAATGATAGTCGCCGCCGCGTCGCGCTCTTTTCGCTAAAAGCAAGCTACCCAGAGGGATTGTGGTGGATGATCGAAAAAACTCACTGATGAATTATGCCCTCATAAATTGTATGCAGAAAGTAATGAGACTCGCCGTTGCCTGGCGCTCTCTTCGCTTGAAGCAAGCTCCCCAGAGAGATTGTGGTGGATGATCAAACGAATTAACGCACTGAAGCACTATGCTCACACTCAGTATGTTTCAAGAAATTAATGAGACTCGCCGCGGCGTGGCGGTCCATTCGCTTGAAGTAAGCTCTCCGTTGGGGCCGTGGAAGATGATCCACCAATTAACGCACTGAAGCACTATGCTCACACACAGTACGTGTCCAGAAAGTAACGAGACTGCCACTACGTGGCGCTCCAATCGCTAAAAGGAAGCTACCCGGAGGGATTGTGGTGGATGATATAAACAATTAACGCACTGACGAACTATGCTCAAACACAGTATGTGTCAAGAAAGTAATGGGACTCGCCGCTGAATGGCGCTCCATTCGCTAGAAGCAAGCTACACGGAGAAATTGTGGTGGATGATCAAAACAATTAACGCATTGAGGCACTATGCTCACACACAGTATGTGTCAAGAAAGTAATGAGACTTGCCGCTGCGTGGCGCTCCATTCGTTAGAAGCAAGCTACCCGGAGGGATTCTGGTGGATGATCCAACCAATTAACGCAGTGAAGCACTATGCTCACACACAGTATGTGTCAAGAAAGTAATGAGACTCTCCGCTGCGTGGCGCTCCATTCGCTAGACTCAATCTCCCCGGAGGGTTTGTGGTGGTTGATCCAATCAATTAGCGCACTGAAGCACTATGCTTACACACAGTATTTGTCAAGAAAGTAATGAGACTCGCCGCTTCGTGGCGCTCCATTCGCTGGAAGCAAGCCACCCGGAGGGATTGTGGTGGATTGTCAAAATAATTAACGCACAGATGAACTATGCCTTCGTAAAGTGTATGCAGAAAGTATTGAGACTCGCCGCTGCGTGGCGCTCCATTCGCTAGAAGCAAGCTACCCGGAGGGATTGTGGTGCATGATCAAAACAATTAACGCACTGACGAACTATGCACTCATAAAGTGTATGCAGAAAGTAAAGAGACAATACGCTACGTGGCGCTCCAATCGCTAGAAGCAAGCTATTCTGAAGGATTGTGGTTGATGATCAAAACTATTAACGCACTCACGAACTATGCCCTCAAAAAGAGTATGCAGAAAGTACTGATACTCGATGCAGCGTGGCGCTATATTCGCTAGAATCAAGCGACCTGGAGGGATTGTGAGGGATGATCAAAACAAAGCACTGCAGCACTTTCCTCAGACAAAATATGTGCAAAAAATTAATAAGACACGCCGCTGCGGGGCGCTCCATTCGCTAAAAGCAAGCTAACCGGAGAGATGATTGTTGATGATCAAAACAATTAACGCACTGAAGCACTATGCTCACACACAGTATGTGTCAAGAAAGCAATGAGACTCGCCGCTCCGTGGCGGTCCATTCGCTTGAAGTAAGCTCTCCGGAAAGGTTGTGGTAGATAATCCATCAATTAACGCACTGAAGCACTATGTTCACACATAGTATGTGTAAACAAAGTAATGAGACTGCCACTGCGTGGCGCTCCATTCGCTAGAAGGAAAGTACCCGGAAGGATTATGGTGGATGATCAAAACAATTAACGCACTGACGAACTATGCTCACGCACAGTATGTGTCAAGAAAGTAATGAGACTCGCCGCTGCGTGGCGCTCCATTCGCTTGAAGCAAGCTCCCCGGAGGGATTGTGGTGGATGAACCAACCAATTAACGCAGCGTAGCACTATGCTCACACATATTATGTGTCAACAAAGTAATGAGACTCGCCGCTGCGTGGCCCTCCATTCGCTTGAAGCAAGCTCCCCGGAGGGGTTGTGGTGGATGATCAAAACAATTAACGCACTGACGAACTATGTGCTCATAAAGTGTATGCAGAAAGTAATGACACTCGCCGCTGCGTGGCGCTCCATTAGATTGAAGCAAGATCCCCGGAGGGTATTGTGGTGGATGATCAAAACAATTAACGCACTGACTAACAATGCCCTCATAGAGTGTATGCAGAAAGTAATGAGACTCGCCGCTGCGTGGCGCTCCATTCGCTTGAAGCAAGCTCCCCGGAGGGTATTGTGGTAGATGATCCAAGTAATTAACGCACTGAAGCACCACGCTCACACACAATATGTGTCATGAAAATAATGAGACTCGCAGCTGAGTGGCTCTACATTACCTTGAACCAAGCTCCCCGGAGGGTATTGTGGTGGATGATCCAACCAATTAACGCACTGGAGCACCATGCTCATACACAATATGTGTCAGAAAAGTAATGAGAATCGCCGCTGCGTGACGCATTATTCGCTAGAAGCAAGCTACCCAGAGGGATTGTGGTGGATTATAAAAGCAATTAACGCATTCGCGAACTATGCCCTCGTAAAGATTATGCAGAAAGTAATGAGACTCGCCGCTGCCTGGCGCTCTATTCGCTTGAAGCAAGCTCCCCGGAGGGATTGTGGTGGATGATCAAACCAATTAACGCACTGAAGCACTATGCTCACACACAGTATGTGTCAAGGAATGAATGAGACTCGCCGCTGCGTGGCGGTCCATTCGCTTGAAGTAAGCTCTCCGGTGGGGCTGTGGTAGATGATCCACCAATTAACGCACTGAAGCAGTATGCTCACTCACATGATGTGTCAAGAAAGTAATGTCACTCGCGGCTGCGTGGCGCTCCATTCGTTAGAATCCAGCTACACGGAGGGATGCTGGTGGATTATCAAAAAAATTAACGCAGTGACGAATTATGCCCTCGTAAAGTGTATGCAGAAAGTAATGAGACTCGCCGCTGCCTGGCGCTCCAAACGCTTGAAGCAAGCTAATCTGAGGGATTGTGGTTGATGATCAAAACTATTAACGCACTGACGAACTATGCCCTCATAAGGTGCATGCAGAAAGTACTGATACTCGCCGCAGCGTGGCGCTCCATTCGCTAAAAGCAAGCTACCCGGAGGGATTGTGGTGGATGATCAAAACAATTAGCGCACTGAAGCACTATGCTAACACACAATATGTGTCCAGAAAATAATGAGACTCGACGCTGTGTGGCGCGCCATTTGCTAGAAGCAACCTCCCGAAGGGATTCTGGTGAAAGATCAAAACAATTAACGCACTGATGAACTATGCTCAAACACAGTATGTGTCAAGAAAGTAATGGGACTCGCCGCTGCATGGCGCTCCATTCGCTAGAAGCAAGCTACACGGAGAAATTGTGGTGGATGATAAAAACAATTAACGCATTGCTGTACTATGCTCACACACAGTATGTGTCAAGAAAGTAATGAGACTTGCCGCTGCGTGGCGCTCCATTCGTTAGAAGCAAGCTACCCGGAGGGATTCTGGTGGATGATCCAACCAATTAACTCACTGAAGCACTATGCTCACACACAGTATATGTCAAGGAATTAATGAGACTCGCCGCTGCGTGGCGCACCATTCGCTGGAAGCAAGCAACCCGGAGGGATTGTGGTGGATTGTCAAAATAATTAAGGCACTGATGAACTATGCCTTCGTGAAGTGTATGCAGAAAGTAATGAGACTCGCCGCTGCGTGGCACTCCATTCGCTAAAAGCAAGCTACCCGGAGGGATTATGTTTGATGGTCAAAACAATTAACGCACTGAAGCACTATGCTCACACACAGTATGCGTCAAGAAGGTAATGAGACTCGCCGCTATGTGGCGGTACATTCGCTTGAAGCAAGCTCCTCGAAGGGATTGTGGTGGATGATCAAACCAATTAACGCACTGAAGCACTATGCTCACACACAGTATATGTCAAGGAATTAATGAGACTCGACGCTCCGTGGCGGTCCGTTCGCTTGAAGTAAGCTCTCCGGAAAGGTTGTGGTAGATAATCCATCAATTAACGCACTGAAGCACTATGCTCACACATAGTATGTGTTAACAAAGTAATGAGACTGCCACTGCGTGGCGCTCCATTCGCTAGAAGGAAAGTACCCGGAGGGATTATGGTGGATGATCAAAACAATTAACGCACTGACGAACTATGCTCACGCACAGTATTTGTCAAGAAAGTAATGAGACTCGCCGCTGCGTGGCGCTCCATTCGCTTGAAGCAAGCTCCGCGGAGGGATTGTGGAGGATGATCCAACCAATTTACGCAGTGTAGCACTGTGCTCACACATAGTATGTGTCAACAAAGTAATGAGACTCGCCGCTGCGTGGCCCTCCATTCGCTTGAAGCAAGCTCCCTGGAGGGGTTGTGGTGGATGATCAAAACAATTAACGCACTGACGAACTATGTGCTCATAAAGTGTATGCAGAAAGTAATGAGACTCGCCGCTGCGTGGCGCTCCATTAGATTGAAGCAAGATCCCCGGAGGGTATTGTGGTAGATGATCGAGGAAATTAACGCACTGAAGCACCACGCTCACACACAATATGTGTCAAGAAAACAATGAGACTCGCAGCTGCGTGGCTCTACATTAGCTTCAACCAAGCTCCCCGGAGGGTATTGTGGTGGATGATCCAACCAATTAACGCACTGGAGCACCATGCTCACATACAATATGTGTCAGGAAAGTAATGAGGCTCGCCGCTGCGTGACGCATTATTCGCTAGAAGCAAGCTACCCGGAGGGATTGTGGTGGATTATTAAAACAATTAACGCACTGGCGAACTATGCCCTCGTAAAGATTATGCAGAAAGTAATGAGACTCGCCGCTGCGTGGCGCTCAATTCGCTAAGAGCTTGCTACCCGGAGGGATGGTGGTGGATGATGAAACCAATTATCGCACTGACGAACTATGCCCTCATAAACAGTATGCAGAATGTAATGAGATTCCCCGCTGCCTGACGCTCTATTCGCTAAAACCAAGCTAACCGGAGGGATTGTGGTGGATGATCCAAACAATTAACGCATTGAAGAACTATGTACTCATAAATTGTATGCAGAAAGTAATGAGACTAGCCTCAGCGTGGCGCTCCATTCGCTAGAACCAAGCTATCTAGAGGGATTGTGGTGGATGATCGAAACAACTCACTGATGAATTATGCCCTCATAAATTGTATGCAGAAAGTAATGAGACTCGCCGTTGCCTGGCGCTCTCTTCGCTTGAAGCAAGCTCCCCAGTGAGATTGTGGTGGATGATCAAACCAATTAACGCACTGAAGCACTATGCTCACACACAGTATGTTTCAAGAAATTAATGAGACTCGCCGCGGCGTGGCGGTCCATTCGCTTGAAGTAAGCTCTCCGTTGGGGCCGTTGAATATGATCCACCAATTAACGCACTGAAGCACTATGCTCACACACAGTACGTGTCCATAAAGTAACGAGACAGCCACTGCGTGGCGCTCCAATCGCTAGAAGGAAGCTACCCGGAGGGATTGTGGTGGATGATCAAAACAATTAACGCATTGAGGGACTATGCTCACACACAGTATGTGTCAAGAAAGTAATGAGACTTGCCGCTGCGTGGCGCTTCATTCGTTAGAAGCAAGCTACCCGGAGGGATTCTGGTGGATGATCCAACCAATTAACGCATTGAAGCACTATGCTCACACACAGTATGTGTCAAGAAAGTAATGAGACTCTCCGCTGCGTGGCGCTCCATTCGCTTGAAGCAAGCTCCTCGAAGGGATTGTGGTGGATGATCAAACCAATTAACGCACTGAAGCACTATGCTCACACACAGTATATGTCAAGGAATTAATGAGAATCGACGCTCCGTGGCGGTCCATTCGCTTGAAGTAAGCTCTCCGTAAAGGTTGTGGTAGATAATCCATCAATTAACGCACTGAAGCACTATGCTCACACATAGTATGTGTAAACAAAGTAATGAGACTGCCACTGCGTGGCGCTCAATTCGCTAAGAGCTTGCTACCCGGAGGGATTGTGGTGGATGATGAAACCAATTATCGCACTGACGAACTATGCCCTCATAAAGAGTATGCAGAATGTAATGAGATTCCCCGCTGCCTGACGCTCTATTCGCTTGAAGCAAAGCTCCCCGGAGGGATTGTGGTGGATGATCAAAACAATTAACGCAATGAAGCACTATGCTCACACACAGTATGTGTCAAGGAATTAATGAGACTCGCCGCTGCGTGGCGGTCCATTCGCTTGAAGTAAGCTCTCCGGTGGGGCTGTGGTAGATGATCCACCAATTAACGCACTGAAGCACTATGCTCACTCACAGTATGTGTCAAGAAAGTTATGTCACTCGCGGCTGCGTGCCGCTCCATTCGTTAGAAGCCAGCTACACGGAGGGATGGTGGTTGATGATCAAAACTATTAACGCACTGACGAACTATGCCCTCATAAAGTGTATGCAGAAAGTACTGATACTCGCCGCAGCGTGGCGCTACATTCGCTAGAATCAAGCTACGCGGATGGATTGTGGCGGATGATCAAATGAACGCACTGAAGCACTTTCCTCAGACAAAATATGTGTCAAGAAGTTAATGAGACTCGCCGCTGCGGGTCGCTCCATTCGCTTGAAGCAAGCTCCCCGGAGAGATTTTGGTGGATGATCCAACCAATTAACGCACTGAAGCACTATGCTCACACACAGTATGTGTCAAGAAAGTAATAAGACTCACCGTTGCGTGGCGCTCCATTCCCTAGAATCAAGCTAACTGGAGGGATTGTGGTGGATGATCAAACATTAAGGCACTGAAGCACTATGCTCACACACAGTATGTGTCCTGAAAGTAATGATAGTCGCCGCCGCGTCGCGCTCTTTTCGCTAAAAGCAAGCTACCTAGATGGAATGTGGTGGATGATCCAAGGAATTAACGCACTGAAGCAATATGCCCTCATAAAGTGAATGCAGAAAGTAATGAGACTCGCCACCGCGTGGCGCTCCATTCGCTATAAGCAAGCTACCCGGAGGGATTGTGGTGGATGATCCAAACAATTAATGCAGTGAAGCACTATGCTCACACACAGTATGTGTCCAGAAAGTAATGAGACTCGCCGCTGCGTGGCGCTCCATTCGCAAGAAGCAAGATACCTAGAGGGATTGTAGTGGATGATCAAAACAATAAACGCACTGATGCAGTATGCTCAAACACAGTATGTTTCAAGAAAGTAATGTGACTCGCCGCTGCGTGGCGCTCAATTCACAAGAAGCAATCAACCCGAAGGGATTGTGGTGGATGATCAAAACAATTAACGCATTGACGAACTATGCCCTCATAAAGTGTATGCAAAAAGTAATGAGACTCTCCAATTCGTGGCGCTCCATTCGCTCGAAACAAGCTACCCGAAAAGATTCTGGTAGATGATCAAGATATTTTACGCTCTGAAGCACTATGCTCACACACCGTATGCGTCAGGAAAGTAATGAGACACGCCGTTGCGTGGCGCTCCATTCGCTAAAAGCAAGCTAAAAGGAGGGATTGTGGTGGATGATCCAAACAATTAACGCATTGAAGAACTATGTCCTCATAAATTGTATGCAGAAAGTAATGAGACTAGCCTCTGCGTGGCGCTCCATTCGCTAGAACCAAGCTACCCAGAGGGATTGTGGTGGATGATCGAAAAAACTCACTGATGAATTATGCCCTCATAAATTGTATGCAGAAAGTAATGAGACTCGCCGTTTCCTGGCGCTCTCTTCGCTTGAAGCAAGCTCCCCAGAGAGATTGTGGTGGATGATCAAACGAATTAACTCACTGAAGCACTATGCTCACACACAGTACGTGTCCAGAAAGTAACGAGACTGCCACTGCGTGGCGCTCCAATCGCTAAAAGGAAGCTACCCGGAGGGATTGTGGTGGATGATAAAAACAATTAACGCACTGACGAACTATGCTCAAACACAGTATGTGTCAAGAAACTAATGGGACTCGCCGCTGCATGGCGCTCCATTCGCTAGAAGCAAGCTACACGGAGAAATTGTGGTGGATGATCAAAACAATTAACGCATTGAGGCACTATGCTCACACACAGTATGTGTCAAGAAAGTAATGAGACTTGCCGCTGCGTGGCGCTCCATTCGTTAGAAGCAAGCTACCCGGAGGGATTCTGGTGGATGATCCAACCAATTAACGCAGTGAAGCACTATGCTCACACACAGTATGTGTCAAGAAAGTAATGGGACTCTCCGCTGCGTGGCGCTCCATTCGCTAGACACAATCTCCCCGGAGGGATTGTGGTGGTTGATCCAATCAATTGATCCAAACAATTAACGCATTGAAGAACTATGTCCTCATAAATTGTATGCAGAAAGTAATGAGACTTGCCACCGCGTGGCGCTCTATTGTTTAGAAGCAAGCTACTCCGATGGATTGTCGTGGATGATACAACCAATTAGCGCACTGAAGCACTATGCTTACAAACAGTATGTGTCAAGAAAGTAATGAGACTCGCCGCTGGTTGGCGCTCCATTCGATAGAATCAAGCTACCCGAAGGGATTGTGGTGGATGATCAAAACAATTAACGCACTGAAGAACTATGCAATCATAAAGTTTATGCAGAAAGTAATGCGACTCGCCGCTGCTGGCGCTCCATTCGCAAGAAGCAAACTACCCGGAGGGATTCTGGTGGACGATCCAACCAATTAACGCAGTGAAGCACTATGCTCACACACAGTATGTGTCAAGAAAGTAATGAGACTTGCCGCTGCGTGGCGCTCCATTCGTTAGAAGCAAGCTACCCGGAGGGATTCTGGTGGATGATCCAACCAATTAACGCAGTGAAGCACTATGCTCACACACAGTATGTGTCAAGAAAGTAATGAGACTCTCCGCTGCGTGGCGCTCCATTCGCTAGACACAATCTCCCCGGAGGGATTGTGGTGGTTGATCCAATCAATTGATCCAAACAATTAACGCATTGAAGAACTATGTCCTCATAAATTGTATGCAGAAAGTAATGAGACTTGCCACCGCGTGGTGCTCTATTGTTTAGAAGCAAGCTACTCCGATGGATTGTCGTGGATGATACAACCAATTAGCGCACTGAAGCACTATGCTTACAAACAGTATGTGTCAAGAAAGTAATGAGACTCGCCGCTGGTTGGCGCTCCATTCGATAGAATCAAGCTACCCGGAGGTATTGTGCTGGATGATCCCAACAATTAACGCACTGAAGCACTATGCTCCCACACAGTATGTGTCTAGAAAGTAACGAGACTCGCCGCTGCGTGGCGCTCCATTCGCTTGAAGCAAGCTCCCCGGAGGGATTTTGTTGGATGATCCAACCAATTAACGCACTGAAGCACTATGCTCACACACAGTATGTGTCAAGAAAGTAATAAGACACGCCGCTGCGTGGCGCTGCATTCCCTAGAAGCAAGCTACACGGAGGAGTTGTGGTGGATGATCAGAACAATTAACGCATTGAGGCACTATGCTCACACACAGTATGTGTCAAGAAAGTAATGAGACTTGCCGCTGCGTGGCGCTTTATTCGTTAGAAGCAAGCTACCCGGAGGGATTCTGGTGGATGATCCAACCAATTAACGCATTGAAGCACTATGCTCACACACAGTATGTGTCAAGAAAGTAATGAGACTCTCCGCTGCGTGGCGCTCCATTCGCTTGACTCAATCTCCCCGGGGGGATTGTGGTGGTTGATCCAACTAATTAGCGCACTGAAGCACTATGCTTACACACAGTATTTGTCAAGAAAGTAATGAGACTCGCCGCTGCGTGGCGGTCAATTCGCTTGAAGCAAGCTCCTCGAAGGGATTGTGGTGGTTGATCCAACTAATTAGTGCACTGAAGCACTATGCTCCCACACAGTATGTGTCTAGAAAGTAATGAGACTCGCCGCTGCGTGGCGCTCCATTCGCTTGAAGCAAGCTCCCCGGAGGGATTTTGTTGGATGATCCAACCAATTAACGCAATGAAGCACTATGCTCACACACAGTATGTGTCAAGAAAGTAATAAGACACGCCGCTGCGTGGCGCTGCATTCCCTAGAAGCAAGCTACACGGAGGAGTTGTGGTGGATGATCAGAACAATTAACGCATTGAGGCACTATGCTCACACACAGTATGTGTCAAGAAAGTAATGAGACTCTCCGCTGCGTGGCGCTCCATTCGCTTGACTCAATCTCCCCGGGGGGATTGTGGTGGTTGATCCAACTAATTAGCGCACTGAAGCACTATGCTTACACACAGTATTTGTCAAGAAAGTAATGAGACTCGCCGCTGCGTGGCGGTCAATTCGCTTGAAGCAAGCTCCTCGAAGGGATTGTGGTGGTTGATCCAACTAATTAGTGCACTGAAGCACTATGCTCCCACACAGTATGTGTCTAGAAAGTAATGAGACTCGCCGCTGCGTGGTGCTCCATTCGCTTGAAGCAAGCTCCCCGGAGGGATTTTGTTGGATGATCCAACCAATTAACGCACTGAAGCACTATGCTCACACACAGTATGTGTCAAGAAAGTAATGAGACTCTCCGCTGCGTGGCGCTCCATTCGCTTGACTCAATCTCACCGGGGGGATTGTGGTGGTTGATCCAACTAATTAGCGCACTGAAGCACTATGCTTACAGACATTATATGTCAAGGAATTAATGAGACTCGACGCTCAGTGGCGGTCCATTCGCTTGAAGTAAGCTCTCCGGAAAGGTTGTGGTAGATGATCCATCAATTAACGCACTGAAGCACAATGCTCACACATAGTATGTGTAAACAAAGTAATGAGACTGCCACTGCGTGGCGCTCCATTCGCTAGAAAGAAAGTACCCGGAGGGATTATGGTGGATGATCAAAACAATTAACGCACTGACGAACTATGCTCACGCACAGTATGTGGCAAGAAAGTAATGAGACTCGCCGCTGCGTGGCGCTCCATTCGCTTGAAGCAAGCTCCGCGGAGGGATTGTGGTGGATGATCCAACCAATTAACGCAGTGTAGCACTATGCTCACACATGGTATGTGTCAACAAAGTAATGAGACTCGCCGCTGCGTGGCCCTCCATTCGTTTGAAGCAAGCTCCCCGGAGGGGTTGTGGTGGATGATCAAAACAATTAACGCACTGACGAACTATGTGCTCATAAAGTGTATGCAGAAAGTAATGAGACTCGCCGCTGCGTGGCGCTCCATTAGCTTGAAGCAAGCTCCCCGGAGGGTATTGTGGTAGATGATCCAAGTAATTAACGCACTGAAGCACCACGCTCACACACAATATGTGTCAAGAACATAATGAGACTCGCAGCTGCGTGGCTTTACATTAGCTTAAACCAATCTCCCCGGAGGGTATTGTGGTGGATGATCCAACCAATTAACGCACTGGAGCACCATGCTCACACACAATATGTTTCAGGAAAGTAATGAGACTCGCCGCTGCGTGACGCATTATTTGCTAGAAGCAAGCTACCCGGAGGGATTGTGGTGCATTATAAAAACAATTAACGCACTGGCGAACTATGCCCTCGTAAAGATTATGCAGAAGGTAATGAGACTCGCCGCTGCGTGGCGCTCAATTCGCTAAGAGCTTGCTACCCGGAGGGATTGTGGTGGATGATGAAACCAATTATCGCACTGACGAACTATGCCCTCATAAAGAGTATGCAGAATGTAATGAGATTTCCCGCTGCCTGACGCTCTATTCGCTTGAAGCACGCTCCCCGGAGGGATTGTGGTGGAAGATCAAACCAATTAACGCACTGAAAGCACTATGCTCACACACAGTATGTGTCAAGGAATTAATGAGACTCGCCGCTGCGTGGCGGTCCATTCGCTTGAAGTAAGCTCTCCGGTGGGGCTGTGGTAGATGATCCACCAATTAACGCACTGAAGCACTATGCTCACGCACAGTATGTGTCAAGAAATTAATGAGACTCCCCGCTGCGTGACGCATTATTTGCTAGAAGCAAGCTACCCGGAGGGATTGTGGTGGATTATAAAAAAAAATTAACGCACTGACGAACTATGCCCTCGTAAAGATTATGCAGAAAATAATGAGACTCGCCGCTGCGTGGCGCTCAATTCGCTAAGAGCTTGCTACCCGGAGGGATTGTGGTGGATGATGAAACCAATTATCGCACTGACGAACTATGCCCTTATAAAGAGTATGCAGAATGTAATGAGATTCCCCGCTGCCTGACGCTCTATTCGCTTGAAGCAAATCTCCCCGGAGGGATTGTGGTGGATGATCAAACCAATTAACGCACTGAAGCACTATGCTCACACACAGTATGTGTCAAGGAATTAATGAGACTCGCCGCTGCGTGGCGGTCCATTCGCTTGAAGTAAGCTCTCCGGTGGGGCTGTGGTAGATGATCCACCAATTAACGCACTGAAGCACTATGCTCACTCACAGTATGTGTCAAGAAAGTTATGTCACTCGCGGCTGCGTGGCGCTCCATTCGTTAGAAGCCAGCTACACGGAGGGATTGTGGTAGATTATAAAAACAATTAACGCACTGGCGAACTATGCCCTCGTAAAGATTATGCAGAAAGTAATGAGACTCGCCGCTGCGTGGCGCTCAATTCGCTAAGAGCTTGCTACCCGGAGGGATTGTGGTGGATTATAAAAACAATTAACGCACTGGCGAACTATGCCCTCGTAAAGATTATGCAGAAAGTAATGAGACTCGCCGCTGCGTGGCGCTCAATTCGCTAAGAGCTTGCTACCCGGAGGGATTGTGGTGGATGATGAAACCAATTATCGCACTGACGAACTATGCCCTCATAAAGATTATGCAGAATGTAATAAGATTCCCCGCTGCCTGACGCTCTATTCGCTTGAAGCAAAGCTCCCCGGAGGGATTGTGGTGGATGATCAAACCAATTAACGCACTGAAGCACTATGCTCACACATAGTATGTGTAAACAAAGTAATGAGACTGCCACTGCGTGGCGCTCCATTCGCTAGAAAGAAAGTACCCGGAGGGATAATGGTGGATGATCAAAACAATTAACGCACTGACGAACTATGCTCACGCACAGTATGTGTCAAGAAAGTAATGAGACTCGCCGCTGCGTGACGCATTATTTGCTAGAAGCAAGCTACCCGGAGGGATTGTGGTGGATTATAAAAACAATTAACGCACTGGCGAACTATGCCCTCGTAAAGATTATGCAGAAAGTAATGAGACTCGCCGCTGCGTGGCGCTCAATTCGCTAAGAGCTTGCTACCTGGAGGGATTGTGGTGGATGATGAAACCAATTATCGCACTGACGAACTATGCCCTCATAAAGAGTATGCAGAATGTAATGAGATTCCCCGCTGCCTGACGCTCTATTCGCTTGAAGCAAAGCTCCCCGGAGGGATTGTGGTTGATAATCAAACCAATTAACGCACTGAAGCACTATGCTCACACACAGTATGTGTCAAGGAATTAATGAGACTCGCCGCTGCGTGGCGGTCCATTCGGTTGAAGTAAGCTCTCCGGTGGGGCTGTAGTAGATGATCCACCAATTAACGCACTGAAGCACTATGCTCACTCACAGTATGTGTCAAGAAAGTTATGTCACTCGCGGCTGCGTGGCGCTCCAGTCGTTAGAAGCCAGCTACACGGAGGGATGGTGGTTGATGATCAAAACTATTAACGCACTGACGAACTATGCCCTCATAAAGTGTATGCAGAAAGTACTGATACTCGCCGCAGCGTGGCGCTACATTCGCTAGAATCAAGCTACGCGGATGGATTGTGGCGGATGATCAAATGAACGCACTGAAGCACTTTCCTCAGACAAAATATGTGTCATGAAGTTAATGAGACTCGCCGTTGCGTGGCGCTCCATTCCCTAGAATCAAGCTACCTGGAGGGATTGTGGTGGATGATCAAACATTAACGCACTGAAGCACTATGCTCACACACAGTATGTGTCCTGAAAGTAATGATAGTCGCCGCCGCGTCGCGCTCTTTTCGCTAAAACCAAGCTACCCAGATGGAATGTGGTGGATGATCCAAGGAATTAATGCAGTGAAGCACTATGCTCACACACAGTATGTGTCCAGTAAGTAATGAGACTCGCCGCTGCGTGGCGCTCCATTCGCAAGAAGCAAGCTTCCTAGAGGGATTGTAGTGGATGATCAAAACAATAAACGCACTGATGCAGTATGCTCACACACAGTATGTTTCAAGAAAGTAATGTGACTCGCCGCTGCGTGGCGCTCAATTCACAAGAAGCAATCAACCCGAAGGGATTGTGGTGGATGATCAAAACAATTAACGCATTGACGAACTATGCCCTCATAAAGTGTATGCAAAAAGTAATGAGACTCTCCAATTCGTGGCGCTCCATTCGCTCGAAACAAGCTACCCGAAAAGATTCTGGTAGATGATCAAGATATTTAACGCTCTGAAGCACTATGCTCACACACCGTATGCGTCAGGAAAGTAATGAGACTCGCCGCTGCGTGGCGCTCCATTCGCTATAAGCAAGCTAACCGGAGGGATTGTGGTGGATGATCCAAACAATTAACGCATTGAAGAACTATGTCCTCATAAATTGTATGCAGAAAGTAATGAGACTAGCCTCTGCGTGGCGCTCCATTCGCTAGAACCAAGCTACCCAGAGGGATTGTGGTGGATGATCGAAAAAACTCACTGATGAATTATGCCCTCATAAATTGTATGCAGAAAGTAATGAGACTCGCCGTTGCCTGGCGCTCTCTTCGCTTGAAGCAAGCTCCCCAGAGAGATTGTGGTGGATGATCAAACGAATTAACGCACTGAAGCACTATGCTCACACACAGTATGCTTCAAGAAATTAATGAGACTCGCCGCAGCATGGCGGTCCATTCGCTTGAAGTAAGCTCTCCGTTGGGGCCGTGGAAGATGATCCAGCAATTAACGCACTGAAGCACTATGCTCACACACAGTACGTGTCTAGAAAGTAACGAGACTGCCACTGCGTGGCGCTGCAATCGCTAAAAGGAAGCTATCCGGAGGGATTGTGGTGGATGATAAAAACAATTAACGCACTGACGAACTATGCTCAAACACAGTATGTGTCAAGAAAGTAATGGGACTCGCCGCTGCATGGCGCTCCATTCGCTAGAAGCAAGCTACACGGAGAAATTTTGGTGGATGATCAAAACAATTAACGCATTGAGGCACTATGCTCACACACAGTATGTGTCAAGAAAGTAATGAGACTTGCCGCTGCGTGGCGCTCCATTCGTTAGAAGCAAGCTACCCGGAGGGATTCTGGTGGATGATCCAACCAATTAACGCAGTGAAGCACTATGCTCACACACAGTATGTGTCAAGAAAGTAATGAGACTCTCCGCTGCGTGGCGCTCCATTCGCTAGACTCAATCTCCCCGGAGGGATTGTGGTGGTTGATCCAATCAATTAGCGCACTGAAGCACTATGCTTACACACAGTATTTGTCAAGAAAGTAATGAGACTCGCCGCTGCGTGGCGCTCCATTCGCTGGAAGCAAGCCACCCGGAGGGATTGTGGTGGATTGTCAAAATAATTAACGCACAGATGAACTATGACTTCGTAAAGTGTATGCAGAAAGTAATGAGACTCGCCGCTTCGTGGCGCTCCATTCGCTAGAAGCAAGCTACCCGGAGGGATTGTGGTGCATGATCAAAACAATTAACGCACTGACGAACTATGCCCTCATAAAGTGTATGCAGAAAGCAATGAGACTCGCCGCTGCGTGGCGCTCCATTCGCTAGAAGCAAGCTACCCGGAAGGATTCTGTTGGATGATCAGAACAATTAACGCACTGACGAACTATGCACTCATAAAGTGTATGCAGAAAGTAAAGAGACTATACGCTACGTGGCGCTCCAATCGCTAGAAGGAAGCTATTCTGAAGGATTGTGGTTGATGATCCAAACTATTAACGCACTCACGAACTATGCCCTCAAAAAGAGTATGCAGAAAGTACTGATACTCGATGCAGCGTGGCGCTATATTCGCTAGAATCAAGCGACCTGGAGGGATTGTGAGGGATGATCAAAACAACGCACTGCAGCACTTTCCTCAGACAAAATATGTGCAAAATATTAATAAGACACGCCGCTGCGGGGCGCTACATTCGCTAAAAGCAAGCTACCCGGAGGGATTATGGTTGATGATCAAAACAATTAACGCACTGAAGCACTATGCTCACACACAGTATGTGTCAAGAAAGCAATGAGACTCGCCGCTCCGTGGCGGTCCATTCGCTTGAAGTAAGCTCTCCGGAAAGGTTGTGGTAGATAATCCATCAATTAACGCACTGAAGCACTATGTTCACACATAGTATGTGTAAACAAAGTAATGAGACTGCCACTGCGTGGCGCTCCATTTGCTAGAAGGAAAGTATCCGGAGGGATTATGGTGGATGATCAAAACAATTAACGCACTGACGAACTATGCTCACGCACAGTATGTGTCAAGAAAGTAATGAGACTCGCCGCTGCGTGGCGCTCCATTCGCTTGAAGCAAGCTCCCCGGAGGGATTGTGGTGGATGATCCAACCAATTAACGCAGTGTAGCACTATGCTCACACATATTATGTGTCAACAAAGTAATGAGACTCGCCGCTGCGTGGCCCTCTATTCGCTTGAAGCAAGCTCCCGGAGGGGTTGTGGTGGATGAACAAAACAATTAACGCACTGACGAACTATGTGCTCATAAAGTGTATGCAGAAAGTAATGACACTCGCCGCTGCGTGGCGCTCCATTAGATTGAAGCAAGATCCCCGGAGGGTATTGTGGTGGATGATCAAAACAATTAACGCACTGACTAACAATGCCCTCATAGAGTGTATGTTTTTATTTTTAATTCCTTCACTACCCCTGCCTTTGCCGTGTTCATACGGACTTATTAGCAGACGCATCTGCCCTAACTCTTTTTTAATCTCTCTCCATTTTATATCTATCTACTCATTCGTTTTTTCTCACTTCCCAAAAGCTGGGTGTGGGGGCTATTTTTTATGCCTGATACCTTGATACAAAATCAGGCCTTGTTATCCTGTAATTTTATTCTGCAATCTGAAATATATAAACATATTATTAGTACAATACATACATTAGAAATTACAAACATACAATAAAACATACAACAGCACAAAATACACAAAACAAGGGACAATGGTGTTGGTACATGAGAACCAGTTTAGTTATTTAATTTGTGTAGTTTCTCTCCTGTGTGGCTTGTTTTAATAATAGTAACAATCTTACATTTATCAATATTCTTATTCATCGGTTCTCCACCTGTTGACTGAAAACTGATATAGGCAACTTATATTTTCACTTATTATAATGGTTTCTACCTGTGAATTATTTTATTTCATGCACATTGATAAGTAATGTATTATTGTTATTATTATTACGGTCTTCCGTAAATCTTAAGTCACCTATTACACTTTCACTAACTGATTTTTAGTCTGCGGTCCTCCACCAGACTGTATCTGTACACCAAATCCTTTTCCACCTTGATAACGCTGACCACTTAACACTACACACACACAACACACAATTAGCTTTAAATTTGATTAAGTTGGTTAATATATAAAATATTTTGATTATACTTTGTATTGATTAAAATTTTGATATAGATAGGGTTATGTTTTAAAAGTGAGTTGAAAAATAAAATAATGCGAATTGAGTAAAATAAAGTAAAATGAAGTAAGATCAGTGCCGTCTACCTCCTTCTTCTTGCGAGGTCTATTCCGATTTGCACCTTATTAATTCCTAAAATTTTTGTACATAATTTGTTAAAATTTGTTAAGTTATCATCGGTGCAAAGAATGCTACGTATTCCGCTTTGGTTTTTAATCCTTTTTAAATTTCCTCTTATCTCTTCATCTTCCTCAGAAAGATGTATGTTTGTACAGTCAAACACTAAATGATCTGGTGTTTGCACCTCACCGCAATCGCAATTATCGTAATCCAGTAGGCCAATTTTGTAAAAGGTTGTTCGGAATGGGCCATGTCCACTTAAATATTGGATCACGTTTTTGTTTATATCCCAATGTCCTTGCTGCAGCCTGTTCCTAATGTCAGGGAATATTCCATATACCCTTCTTGCCTTATCAGAATTTTCCCATTGACTTTGCCATTTTGTGATTATTATGGGCTCGATTTCATCTAATGAAGTTATTCTTCTGTCAAGTAGTTGTGATACTCTTCCGAATTTGCCATGTTTAAACCAATATGTTGCTGCAGTTCTTAGGACTGTTAGGTGAAGTGGTTCTATGCCGAGTATTACCTGTAGTGCTTCTACCGGCGTTGTGGCCATAGCGCCAGACATTCTTATTAAAATTGTTCGTTGGGCACTATCAATTTTCTTCCTTATCCTGATGTTCTGATTGATTCTATGGCCCCAACCACTGGAGCCATAAGAAGCTATTGCCTGAAAGATTGCTTTATAGTATAATTGACAGTGCTTGGGAGATAGGTTATAGTCCCTTGCCATAACGAGAAATATTTTGTTGGCTATCGCTATAATCTTCTCTTTTTGCTTTGTTACGTGGTAATCAAAGTTAAATTTCTCGTCTAACCAAATTCCCAAGTATTTAAATGCTTCCTCTCTAACAATTGAGATGTTATTTATTTTTATTACAGGGCTTCTCTCCAGTTTGCCCATTGCCAGGATATACTTTGTTTTGTTCGTTGACAGCTCTAATTTTGCTGATTTCGCCCATGTTAAAAGTGTATGCATTGCTATGTTAGCCTTTTCTTCTAACTTTGCTCTTGAGTTGGCATTTATAATTAAGGCAAGGTCGTCTGCGTAAGCCACAACACCGTAAATTTCTTTCTGATCATTTAATCGTTCCAAACCAGTTTGCAATGTAGTGTCCCACAAGAGTGGTCCTAAGACCGAACCTTGGGGGCATCCTTTGGTAATTTGCTTGTTTATTGTAAAGGTGCTACCATCGTACCTAACATTACGATTGGAGCAATAGTCTTTAATTATTTTCAGTATGACTGCGTTGACGTTTAATTTCTCTAGTTCCGCAAACATTTTTGGCCACCATAGATTATCGAAGGCTCCGGTTATGTCTGCAAATATAATCACCGTGTATTTCTCTCCTATATCGCTGAGTGTTTCTATGTGGCCTAATAGGGAATTAATTGCCTCTGTCGTTCCTTTCTTTTTTCTGAATCCATATTGTAGCGTACAATTTTCCAGATTCGGTCGCCTTGCACTTATTCTGTTTGCAATAATTTTCTCAAATAATTTTCCAAGAATGTTTAATAGGCAGATTGGACGATACGATTTTGGTGAGTTTTGAAGGCCTGTGTTATTTTTTTGAAGTATGGTTAGATTTGCGGTTTTCCATCCGTCTGGGAAAGTGCTGAATTCCATGCATTTGTTATATAATCTGGTTAGGTAGGGGATCCAAAATTGACTATTATTTTTAAAAATTTCCCCTTTTAGTCCATCTGGTCCTGGAGATTTGTTATTTTTTATGTTTTTTAAAATTGTTTCGACTTCCTCGTTTGTAGTCCGCATGTCCTCGAAGGAAGCGTCGTTGTGCTGATTAAAATCTTCATATCTCCGTCTTAGTTCTTTGTTCTCCGCGTTATCCGTCTCGGGATTATCATCGGGAAGTAAGCTGGTTATGATGTGATCTAAAGTTTCTTCAATGGTCTTAGTGTATTCCCCATCCTGTTTTTGCATGGTCACAAGAGTTAGTGATGGATTAACCTTGTCCATTATGATCTTATATGGTAGGCCCCAAGGATCTAAACTGAGCTTATCCTTGACAAAATCGCTCCATGCCTTCTTTCTCCTTTCTTGAATTTTCTGCTTGTATTCTGATTGCAATGTCAGATATTCCCGAAGCCTAATCGATTTTAGAAAAGGGTCTTGTGTCCTCTGATATTGTCTTCTTTTGGCCCTAGTCCTTCTTTTAAAAATTTGTAGCTCATTGTTCCAGAAATTTTGTCCATTCACGTGTTTTTTGGGTTTTCTCTTAATAGTAAGTTTCTTTATTACATCTATTATTGCTTTTTCCAGATTATTAACTAACATGTTTAATTCTTCTTTGTCCCTGCAGTCAATGTTAGGCAACTTGATTAGGGTATTGAATTTTTCCCACGAGATTTTTCGAACATTATAAGTTAGCTTGTTTTCTCCAAGCGTATGCCCCACATTCAATATTTGAATTATTTTAAAGCTTATTATCTGGTGGTCGCTAGATGATTCATTTCCAATCACGCGCCAGTCAGATATCACATTTGCGAAGTTGTGAGACACTAACGTAATGTCTATATTTGATTCGTGTCCATTTCTATTGGAATACGTTGGGGGATTACCCGCCTCGTTTATAATGTGTAAATTTAACTCACCGATTAGGTTTTCCAATAATTCTCCTCTTTCATTTAGAACGCCTCAGTGCCACGAGGGAGATTTGGCGTTTGCGTCAGCGCAGCTTAAAATCCTTTTATTTGAGTAGGTGTTGCAGATGATAGCTATTTCCTCTAGGAACCTGTTGATTGGAAGTGAATATTGGAAATAGACGTTAATAAGGATAAAATCTAACAAACCATATCTGATTTGCAGGCAATTCGTCCAAATATTGCTAAAATGTCTTAAATTTAAAACTTGAATGTTATTATTTAAAATCAAAATAGAAGCTAATGCGTTTGAACCACTAAAAACATGTCTAATATTGTGTCGGGGAACTTGTAGTCTCTCCTCATTTATGTATGGCTCTTGTATGCAGACAATGTCAGCATTCCAAGAGATACTTGTTTGTATTATCTCGTGCATGGCTAACTCTGAATGCATGGTGTTTATTTGAAGTATTTTTAGATTAGCGTGATACACGTTGGGGTCCATCCTATGTATGATAAGTTTTGACCCATGCGTTCGGCCACTCGTTCTTGTGATTATAAACCATGCGGCCGTGCAACCTGACGAAATGTACATAAATTCTATTTAAGTCCAAATTTAAGTTGCGTCTGGCGTATGCCATGTCAACTAGATCCAATAGTTCTTTTGGATCAGTGGGAAGATTATTGGAGCTCAGTTCCATCAGGTCTTCATCTTCTGATTGAGGAAAAATTATTTGATACCCGTTTTCTTTTATTTTTCTAGTCACATGTCTCAATGCCAGTCTCAGAATTGTAGGTTGTTCTAATCTGGAAAGTTTGAGTGTGGTCTCGAAGGATTCGTACATTTGATTGGGATTTTGATCTCTCCTAGGTACGGTACTATCCGTTCCAGTATGTGCTGACTTGAGGTCCGGAGCCCACTCGGAGCACTTAGTGTGGGTCCCGGTCCGTTGTGTCCTTCCGCCGGCACACCCAGGTTGGTCATCAGTACCCTCCGCCTGCCTAGTTCCCTTTGTTTCCTTCGCAATGGAGTTGTCTTGGATTTCCGGTCTTCCACTTTCCACCGTTTTTTTATCCCTCGTTCTCCCGAACCGCATTAGGGACCTAAGTAAACCAGATCGTTTAGAACGTTTTCCCATATCTTCTTGTTTGCTTGTTGTCTCGACCATGGAATCCAGGTTCTGTGTTTGTTTTACAACATTTCCTTGGTGACCACCATTGTTCTTTCCTTTTCTTTCTTCTTGTTCTTCATCCTTAGATTTAATATTTCCTTGTATCTCCTGCATTGAGTTTCCTGAGTTTCCTTCAGTTAAGGTATTTATTGATTCAGTCTTGGTCTTCATGACTTGGTCTAGAGTGTATGCAGAAAGTAATGAGACTCGCCGCTGCGTGGCGCTCCAATCGCTAGAAGCAAGCTAATCTGAGGGATTGTGGTTGATGATCAAAACTATTAACGCACTGACAAACTATGCCCTCATAAAGTGTATGCAGAAAGTAGTGATACTCGCCGCAGCGTGGCGCTACATTCGCTAGAATCAAGCTACCCGGAGGGATTATGGGGGATGATCAAACAACGTACTGAAGCACTTTGCTCAGACAAAATATGTGTCAAGAAATTAATGAGACTCGCCGCTGCGGGGCGCTCCATTCGCTAAAAGCAAGCTACCCGGAGGGATTGTGGTGGATGATCAAAACAATTAGCGCACTGAAACACTATGCTAACACACAATATGTGTCCAGAAAATAATGAGACTCGACGCTGCGTGGCGCGCCATTTGCTAGAAGAAACCTCCCGAAGGGATTCTGGTGAAAGATCAAAACAATTAACGCACTGACGAACTATGCTCAAACACAGTATGTGTCAAGAAAGTAATGGGACTCGCCGCTGCATGGCGCTCCATTCGCTAGAAGCAAGCTACACGGAGAAATTGTGGTGGATGATCAAACCAATTAACGCACTGAAGCACTATGCTCACACACAGTATATGTCAAGGATTTAATGAGACTCGACGCTCCGTGGCGGTCCGTTCGCTTGAAGTAAGCTCTCCGGAAAGGTTGTGGTAGATAATCCATCAATTAACGCACTGAAGCACTATGCTCACACACAGTATGTGTCAAGGAATTAATGAGACTCGCCGCTGCGTGGCGGTCCATTCGCTTGAAGTAAGCTCTCCGGTGGGGCTATGGTAGATGATCCACCAATAACGCACTGAAGCACTATGCTCACTCACAGTATGTGTCAAGAAAGTAATGTCACTCGCGGCTGCGTGGCGCTCCATTCGTTAGAAGCCAGCTACACGGAGGGATGGTGGTGGATTATCAAAAAAATTAACGCAGTGACGAACTATGCCCTCGTAAAGTGTATGCAGAAAGTAATGAGACTCGCCGCTGCGTAGCGCTCCATTCGCTAGAAGCAAGCTACCCGGATGGATTGTGGTGGATGATGAAATTATTAACGCACTGACGAGCTATGCCCTCATAAAGTGTATGCAGAAAGTAATGAGACTCTCCGCTGCGTGGCGCTCCATTCGCTAGAAGCAAGCTACCCGGAAGGATTCTGGTGGATGCTAAAAGCAATTAACGCACTGACGAACTGTGCCCTCATAAAGTGTATGCAGAAAGTAATAAGACTCTCGGCTGCGTGGCGCTCCAATCGCTAGAAGCAAGCTAATCTGAGGGATTGTGGTTGATGATCAAAGCTATTAACGCACTTACGAACTATGCCCTCATAAAGTGTATGCAGAAAGTACTGATACTCGCCGCAGCGTGGCGCTACATTCGCTAGAATCAAGCTACCCGGAGGGATTGTGGGGGATGATCAAAACAACGTACTGAAGCACTTTGCTCAGACAAAATATGTGTCAAGAAATTAATGAGACTCGCCGCTGCGGGGCGCTCCATTCGCTAAAAGCAAGCTACCCGGAGGGATTGTGGTGGATGATCAAAACAATTAGCGCACTGAAACACTATGCTAACACACAATATGTGTCCAGAAAATAATGAGACTCGACGCAGCGTGGCACGCCATTTGCTAGAAGCAACCTCGCGGAGGGATTCTGGTGAAAGATCAAAACAATTAACGCACTGACGAACTATGCTCAAACACAGTATGTGTCAAGAAAGTAATGAGACTTGCCGCTGCGTGGCGCTCCATTCGCTAGACTCAATCTCCCCGGGGAGATTGTGGTGGTTGATCCAACCAATTAGCGCACTGAAGCACTATGCTTACACACAGTATTTGTCAAGAAAGTAATGAGACTCGCCGCTGCGTGGCGCACCATTCGCTGGAAGCAAGCTACCCGGAGGGATTGTGGTGGATTTTCAAAGTAATTAAGGCACTGATGAACTATGCCTTCGTGAAGTGTATGCCGAAAGTAATGAGACTCGTCGCTGCGTGGCGCTCCATTCGCTAGAAGCAAGCTACCCGGAAGGATTCTGTTGGATGATCAGAGCAATTAACGCACTGGCGAACTATGCACTCATAAAGTGTATGCAGAAAGTAAAGAGACTGTACGCTACTTGGCGCTCCAATCGCTGGAAGCAAGCTACTCTGAGGGATTGTGGTTGATGATCAAACCAATTAACGCACTGAAGCACTATGCTCACACACAGTATGTTTCAAGAAATTAATGAGACTCGCCGCGGCGTGGCGGTCCATTCGCTTGAAGTAAGCTCTCCGTTGGGGCCGTTGAAGATGATCCACCAATTAACGCACTGAAGAACTATGCTCACACACAGTACGTGTCCAGAAAGTAACGCGACTTCCACTGCGTGGCGCTCCAATCGCTAGAAGGAAGCTACCGGAGGGATTGTGGTGGATGATCAAAACAATTAACGCACTGACGAACTATGCTCAAACACAGTATGTGTCAAGAAAGTAATGGGACTCGCCGCTGCATGGCGCTCCATTCGCTAGAAGCAAGCTACACGGAGAAATTGTGGTGGATGATCAAAACAATTAGCGCATTGAGGCACTATGCTCACACACAGTATGTGTCAAGAAAGTAATGAGACTTGCCGCTGCGTGGCGCTCCATTCGTTAGAAGCAAGCTACCCGGAGGGATTCTGGTGGATGATCCAACCAATTAACGCAGTGAAGCACTATGCTCACACACAGTATGTGTCAAGAAAGTAATGAGACTCTCCGCTGCGTGGCGCTCCATTCGTTAGAAGCAAGCTACCCGGAGGGATTCTGGTGGATGATCCAACCAATTAACGCAGTGAAGCACTATGCTCACACACAGTATGTGTCAAGAAAGTAATGAGACTCTCCGCTGCGTGGCGCTCCATTCGCTAGACACAATCTCCCCGGAGGGATTGTGGTGGTTGATCCAATCAATTGATCCAAACAATTAACGCATTGAAGAACTATGTCCTCATAAATTGTATGCAGAAAGTAATGAGACTTGCCACCGCGTGGTGCTCTATTGTTTAGAAGCAAGCTACTCCGATGGATTGTCGTGGATGATACAACCAATTAGCGCACTGAAGCACTATGCTTACAAACAGTATGTGTCAAGAAAGTAATGAGACTCGCCGCTGGTTGGCGCTCCATTCGATAGAATCAAGCTACCCGAAGGGATTGTGGTGGATGATCAAAACAATTAACGCACTGACGAACTATGCAATCATAAAGTTTATGCAGAAAGTAATGCGACTCGCAGCTGCTGGCGCTCCATTCGCAAGAAGCAAGCTACCCGGAGGTATTGTGGTGGATGATCCAAACAATTAACGCACTGAGGCACTATACTCACACGCAGTATGTGTCAATAAAGTAATGAGACTCGCCGCTTCGTAGCGCTCCATTCGCTAGAAACAAGCTGCCCGAAAGGATTCTGGTAGATGATCAAGATATTTAACGCTCTGAAGCACTATGCTCACACACAGTGTGTGTAAAGAAAGTAATGAGACTCGCCGTTGCGTGGCGCTCCATTCGCTAGAAGCAAGCTACACGGATGAGTTGTGGTGGATGATCAAAACAATTAACGCACTGAAGCACTATGCTCCCACACAGTATGTGTCTAGAAAGTAATGAGACTCGCCGCTGCGTGGCGCTCCATTCGCTTGAAGCAAGCTCCCCGGAGGGATTTTGTTGGATGATCCAACCAATTAACGCACTGAAGCACTATGCTCACACACAGTATGTGTCAAGAAAGTAATAAGACACGCCGCTGCGTGGCGCTGCATTCCCTAGAAGCAAGCTACACGGAGGAGTTGTGGTGGATGATCAGAACAATTAACGCATTGAGGCACTATGCTCACACACAGTATGTGTCAAGAAAGTAATGAGACTTGCCGCTGCGTGGCGCTTCATTCGTTAGAAGCAAGCTACCCGGAGGGATTCTGGTGGATGATCCAACCAATTAACGCATTGAAGCACTATGCTCACACACAATATGTGTCAAGAAAGTAATGAGACTCTCCGCTGCGTGGCGCTCCATTCGCTTGACTCAATCTCCCCGGGCGGATTGGGGTGGTTGACCCAACTAATTAGCGCACTGAAGCACTATGCTTACACACAGTATTTGTGAAGAAAGTAATGAGACTCGCCGCTGCGTGGTGGTCAATTCGCATGAAGCAAGCTCCTCGAAGGGATTGTGGTGGTTGATCCAACTAATTAGCGCACTGAAGCACTATGCTTACACACAGTATTTGTCAAGAAAGAAATGAGACTCGCCGCTGCGTGGCGCTCCATTCGCTGGAGGCAAGCCACCCGGAGGGATTGTGGTGGATTGTCAAAATAATTAACGCACAGATGAACTATGCCTTCGTAAAGTGTATGCAGAAAGTAATGAGACTCGCCGCTGCGTGGCGCTCCATTCGCTAGAAGCAAGCTACCCGGAGGGATTATGGTTGATGATCAAAACAATTAACGCACTGAAGCACTATGCTCACACATAGTATGTGTCAAGAAAGCAATGAGACTCGCCGCTCCGTGGCGGTCCATGGCTTGAACTAAGCTCTCCGGAAAGGTTGTGGTAGATAATCCATCAATTAACGCACTGAAGCACTATGTTCAAACATAGTATGTGTAAACAAAGTAATGAGACTGCCACTGCGTGGCGCTCCATTCACTAGAAGGAAAGTACCCGGAGGAATTATGGTGGATGATCAAAACAATTAACGCATTGACGAACTGTGCTCACGCACAGTATGTGTCAAGAAAGTAATGAGACTCGCCGCTGCGTGGCGCTCCATTCGCTTGAAGCAAGCTCCCCGGAGGGATTGTGGTGGATGATCCAACCAATTAACGCAGTGTAGCACTATGCTCACACATATTATGTGTCAACAAAGTAATGAGACTCGCCGCTGCGTGGCCCTCCATTCGCTTGAAGCAAGCTCCCCGGAGGGGTTGTGGTGGATGAACAAAACAATTAACGCACTGACGAACTATGTGCTCATAAAGTGTATGCAGAAAGTAATGACACTCGCCGCTGCGTGGCGCTACATTAGATTGAAGCAAGATCCCCGGAGGGTATTGTGGTGGATGATCGTAACAATTAACGCACTGACTAACTATGCCCTCATAGAGTGTATGCAGAAAGTAATGAGACTCGCCGCTGCGTGGCGCTCCAATCGCTAGAAGCAAGCTAATCTGAGGGATTGTGCTTGATGATCAAAACTATTAACGCACTGACAAACTATGCCCTCATAAAGTGTATGCAGAAAGTAGTGATACTCGCCGCAGCGTGGCGCTACATTCGCTAGAATCAAGCTACCCGGAGGGATTATGGGGGATGATCAAACAACGTACTGAAGCACTTTGCTCAGACAAAATATGTGTCAAGAAATTAATGAGACTCGCCGCTAAGGGGCGCTCCATTCGCTAAAAGCTAGCTACCCGGAGGGATTGTGGTGGATGATCAAAACAATTAGCGCACTGAAACATTATGCTAACACACAATATGTGTCCAGAAAATAATGAGACTCGACGCTGCGTGGCGCGCCATTTGTTAGAAGAAACCTCCCGGAGGGATTCTGGTGAAAGATCAAAACAATTAACGCACTGACGAACTATGCTCAAACACAGTATGTGTCAAGAAAGTAATGGGACTCGCCGCTGCATGGCGCTCCATTCGCTAGAAGCAAGCTACACGGAGAAATTGTGGTGGATGATCAAAACAATTAACGCATTGAGGTACTATGCTCACACACAGTATGTATTAGAAAGAAATGAGACTTGCCGCAGCGTGGCGCTCCATTCGTTAGAAGCAAGCTACCCGGAGGGATTCTGGTGGATGATCCAACCAATTAACGCAGTGAAGCACTATGCTCACACACAGTATGTGTCAAGAAAGTAATGAGACTCTCCGCTGCGTGGCGCTCCATTTGCTAGACTCAATCTCCCCGGGGGATTGTGGTGGTTGATCCAACCAATTAGCGCACTGAAGCACTATGCTTACACACAGTATTTGTCAAGAAAGTAATGAGACTCGCCGCTGCGTGGCGCACCATTCGCTGGAAGCAAGCAACCCGGAGGGATTGTGGTGGATTGTCAAAATTATTAAGGCACTGATGAACTATGCCTTCGTGAAGTGTATGCAGAAAGTAATGAGACTCGCCGCTGCGTGGCGCTCCATTCGCTAGAAGCAAGCTACCCGGAGGGATTGTGGTGCATGATCAAAACAATTAACGCACTGACGAACTATGCCCTCATAAAGTGTATGCAGAAAGTAATGAGACTCGCCGCTGCGTGGCGCTCCATTCGCTAGAAGCAAGGTACCCGGAAGGATTCTGTTGGATGATCAGAACAATTAACGCACTGGCGAAGTATGCACTCATAAAGTGTATGCAGAAAGTAAAGAGACTATACGCTACGTGGCGCTCCAATCGCTAAAAGCAAGCTACCCGGAGGGAGTATGGTTAATGATCAAAACAATTAACGCACTGAAGCACTATGCTCACACACAGTATGTGTCAAGAAGGTAAAGAGACTCGCCGCTACGTGGCGGTACATTCGCTTGAAGAAAGCTCCTCGAAGGGACTGTGGTGGATGATCAAACCAATTAACGCACTGAAGCACTATGCTCACACACAGTATGTGTCAAGGAATTAATGAGACTCGCCGCTGCGTGGCGGTCCATTCGCTTGAAGTTAGCTCTCCGGTGGGGCTGTGGTAGATGATCCACCAATAACGCACTGAAGCACTATGCTCACTCACAGTATGTGTCAAGAAAGTAATGTCACTCGCGGCTGCGTGGCGCTCCATTCGTTAGAAGCCAGCTACACGGAGGGATGGTGGTGGATTATCAAAAAAATTAACTCAGTGACGAACTATGCCCTCGTAAAGTGTATGCAGAAAGTAATGAGACTCGCCGCTGCGTAGCGCTCCATTCGCTAGAAGCAAGCTACCCGGATGGATTGTGGTGGATGATGAAATTATTAACGCACTGACGAGCTATGCCCTCATAAAGTGTATGCAAAAAGTAATGAGACTCTCCGCTGCGTGGCGCTCCTTTCGCTAGAAGCAAGCTACCCGGAAGGATTCTGGTGGATGCTAAAAGCAATTAACGCACTGACGAACTGTGCCCTCATAAAGTGTATGCAGAAAGTAATAAGACTCTCGGCTGCGTGGCGCTCCAATCGCTAGAAGCAAGCTAATCTGAGGGATTGTGGTTGATGATCAAAACTATTAACGCACTTACGAACTATGCCCTCATAAAGTGTATGCAGAAAGTACTGATACTCGCCGCAGCGTGGCGCTACATTCGCTAGAATCAAGCTACCCGGAGGGATTGTGGGGGATGATCAAACAACCTACTGAAGCACTTTGCTCAGACAAAATATGTGTCAAGAAATTAATGAGACTCACCGCTGCGGGGCGCTCCATTCGCTAAAAGCAAGCTACCCGGAGGGATTGTGGTGGATGATCAAAACAATTAGCGCACTGAAACACTATGCTAACACACAATATGTGTCCAGAAAATAATGAGACTCGACGCTGCGTGGCACGCCATTTGCTAGAAGCAACCTCCCGGAGGGATTCTGGTGAAAGATCAAAACAATTAACGCACTGACGAACTATGCTCAAACACAGTATGTGTCAAGAAAGTAATGAGACTTGCCGCTGCGTGGCGCTCCATTCGCTAGACTCAATCTCCCCGGGGAGATTGTGGTGGTTGATCCAACCAATTAGCGCACTGAAGCACTATGCTTACACACAGTATTTGTCAAGAAAGTAATGAGACTCGCCGCTGCGTGGCGCACCATTCGCTGGAAGCAAGCAACCCGGAGGGATTGTGGTGGATTTTCAAAATAATTAAGGCACTGATGAACTATGCCTTCGTGAAGTGTATGCCGAAAGTAATGAGACTCGCCGCTGCGTGGCGCTCCATTCGCTAGAAGCAAGCTACCCGGAAGGATTCTTTATTTATACTTTGTTTTTTTCTTTATTTATCTCTCTGTCTTTTCGGCTGTCAAACCTCAGCAGATTGAGGTGAGGCACATTTCTTTTCAGCATGGCACCTAATATTTAAAACCATGCCCTTATATTTCTCTCTCTTTTTTTTTTTGTTTTTTTTTATTAATTTCCTTTATTTATCCTTTTACATGCAGAAAATAACCTGAAAGAAGAAAGAAAATAATTGATTAGTACATAAGATAAATGAGTGGAAAGCAGCACATTCCCCACCCTGAAAAGTAAAATATTAAAAGAAAAATAAACAAAACACAGTGTAAAAAACATTCTCATTTGGTGTTAACTGTCTTGTAGTTTCTTCTTTCTTCCATGATTCTCTATGCTTTTATCACACTGTTTCTCATATGCGTTTATTACACTAACACGCACTACACTGACACACACACAATGTTGATAGAGGTTATAGAAATAAAACGAAATAAATAAATAAATAAAAAGAAACGTAAGTTTGTACTATAGTTCTGGGTGTTTGCCAGAACTTTAAAATTGTTTCTATTTGAATTTGATTTTTTTTTTTATTTCTATCTTTTCAAAGTGCCATTTGTTCAATTACCTTCTTCGTTGGGTTCGTTCATTCCATAGGTTTCTCACTACATGCTCTGTTATTTTTTGAAAATTATCGAATTTTGTTTTATCCTGCCGTAAGCTAGTCCAATCTTCATCACTAAGTTCATCTCTGAAATTCCTTATTTCTTCACTAGTTACGTAATTTTCACAATTCCATATTACGTGTTCAGGTGTTTGGATTTCTCCACATGAACACATTTCGTCATTTTCAATATTTAGTCTTTTCAAATGTGTTTTGAAGGGTCCATGTCCCGACAGTGCTTCCATAGTTTCCTTCTTTATTTCACCAATTTCTTTCCTTACTTTGATAGTTGGTATGTATTCTTTGAGCTTTTCTCCTTTTGTTGTGGTGTACCATTCCTCCTGCCATTTTCTTTCTATCAACATATTTAGTTCGTCTTCGTTATTCGGATTTGTACCTAGAATCTCTATTATTTTTATAGTTTCATTATTTGTTTTCCATCGTTTTATTGCTTCTCTTAGTATTTGGTAGTGGATTGGTTCTTCTAGTGCAAGCACTTGTAAGGATTCTATCGGTAGTGTTTTGATTATTCCTATTGTTCTAATTATAACTCCTCTCTGAACTCTGTTTATTTGTTCCCTTAATTTTTTATTTGCAAATATTCTGTGAGCCCAGATGCTGGCACAGTATTTTACTGTTGGCATTATTACAGCATTGTTGTACGTTTGTAGGGTCTTTTTGGGTATCTTATAGTCTTTCCTTGCAATTGTGAGTATTTTATGTGCTACTTTCTTTCCTTTGTCAGTTACGTTTTCGACATGTTTAGCATAGTTCAGTTTATCGTCAATCCATACTCCCAAATACTTGAATTCTTTCACTCGTTCAATTTTTTGGTTATTTATCTTTAATATTGGATCTCTTTGTATAGATTGGCCGAATATCGTGTATTTAGTTTTATTTCCTGATAGTTTCAGTTTATTTATTTCGCACCATTTCTGAAGCGTGTGTAAGACTTGGTTCCCTTTCCTCTCAATTTCGTCTCTTGATCGTGCTGATACGACTATTGCGATATCACCTGTATAGCCGACTACTCCTTCCGTGTCTTCCATAATTTCCAGTGTTTTTAGGCAGGGTTCGATAACGATGTCCCACATCGTTGGACCGCATATGGATCCCTGTGGACATCCCTTTGTTGTATATGTGGTAATGTTATTATTTGGTGCCTTGTAAGTGACCTGTCTTTCGTTGCAGTATTCTAACATTAGCTGGTATAGTGATTTAGGTACTTTCATTTTTTTAAATTGTTTGAAGAGTGATGGCCACCACAAATTGTCAAAAGCTCCACTGATATCAACATAGATTACTACCTGGTACTTGTCTATTTTTCCATTTTCTATTAATTCTAAAAGCCTTCTTATAGCTGTCTCCGTACTTTTCTTCTTCCTAAAGCCATGCTAGAGCTTATCTCTTTCTATGTTTCGATATTTGCTAAGTCTGTTAGTGATTACCCTTTCGAATATTTTTCCTATTATATTTAAGAGACAGATAGGTCTATACGCCTTAGGGTCGTCATTTCTTTTATCTTCGCTCTTTTTTATTATTACTAAGTTTGAGTGTTTCCATATTTTAGGAATTCTTTTCGTCTTGAGGCATAAATTGTAGAGTCTTGATAGATATGGTGACCATGTATCTGCATTTTCCATGAAAATTTCTGATTTTATCATGTCTGGACCTGCTGCTTTCTTCTTTTTTAACATTTTTATTCATTCCCGGAAGGATTCTGTTGGATGATCAGAAAAATTAACGCACTGGCGAACTATGCACTCATAAAGTGTATGCAGAAAGTAAAGAGACTATACGCTACGTGGCGCTCCAATCGCTTCAAGCAAGCTACTCTGAGGGATTGTGGTTGATGATCAAACCAATTAACGCACTGAAGCACTATGCTCACACACAGTATGTTTCAAGAAATTAATGAGACTCGCCGCGGCGTGGCGGTCCATTCGCTTGAAGTAAGCTCTCCGTTGGATTCGTTGAAGATGATCCACCAATTAACGCACTGAAGCACTATGCTCACACACAGTACGTGTCCAGAAAGTAACGCGACTTCCACTGCGTGGCGCTCCAATCGCTAGAAGGAAGCTACCCGGAGGGATTGTGGTGGATGATCAAAACAATTAACGCACTGACGAACTATGCTCAAACACAGTATGTGTCAAGAAAGTAATGGGACTCGCCGCTGCATGGCGCTCCATTCGCTAGAAGCAAGCTACACGGAGAAATTGTGGTGGATGATCAAAACAATAAACGCATTGAGGCACTATGCTCACACACAGTATGTGTCAAAAAAGTAATGAGACTTGCCGCTGCGTGGCGCTCCATTCGTTAGAAGCAAGCTACCCGGAGGGATTCTGGTGGATGATCCAACCAATTAACGCAGTGAAGCACTATGCTCACACACAGTATGTGTCAAGAAAGTAATGAGACTCTCCGCTGCGTGGCGCTCCATTCGCTAGACTCAATCTCCCCGGGGGGATTGTGGTGGTTGATCCAATCAATTAGCGCAGTGAAGCACTATGCTTACACACAGTATTTGTCAAGAAAGTAATGAGACTCCCCGCTGCGTGGCGCTCCATTCGCTGTTAGTAAGCCGCCCGGAGGGATTGTGGTGGATTGTGAAAATAATTAACGCACAGATGAACTATGCCTTCGTAAAGTGTATGCAGAAAGTAATGAGACTCGCCGCTGCGTGGCGCTCCATTCGCTAGAAGCAAGGTACCCGGAGGGATTGTGGTGCATGATCAAAACAATTAACGCACTGACGAACTATGCCCTCATAAAGTGTATGCAGAAAGTAATGAGACTCGCTGCTGCGTGGCGCTCCATTCGCTAGAAGCAAGGTACCCGGAGGGATTGTGGTGCATGATCAAAGCAATTAACGCACTGACGAACTATGCCCTCATAAAGTGTATGCAGAAAGTAATAAGACTCTCCGCTGCGTGGCGCTCCAATCGCTAGAAGCGAGCTAATCTGAGGGATTGTGGTTGATGATCAAAACTATTAACGCACTTACGAACTATGCCCTCATAAAGTGTATGCAGAAAGTACTGATACTCGCCGCAGCGTGGCGCTACATTCGCTAGAATCAAGCTACCCGGAGGGATTGTGGGGGATGATCAAAACAACGTACTGAAGCACTTTGCTCAGAAAAAATATGTGTCAAGAAATTAATGAGACTCGCCGCTGCGGGGCGCTCCATTCGCTAAAAGCAACCTCCCGGAGGGATTCTGTTGAAAGATCAAAACTATTAACGCACTGACGAACTATGCTCAAACACAGTCTGTGTCAAGAAAGTAATGGGACTCGCCGCTGCATGGTGCTCCATTCGCTAGAAGCAAGCTACACGGAGAAATTGTGGTGGATGATCAAAACAATTTATGCATTGAGGTACTATGCTCACACACAGTATGTGTCAAGAAAGTAATGAGACTTGCCGCTGCGTGGCGCTCCATTCGTTAGAAGCAAGCTACCCGGAGGGATTCTGGTGGATGATCCAACCAATTAACGCAGTGAAGCACTATGCTCACACACGGTATGTGTCAAGAAAGTAATGAGACTCTCCGCTGCGTGGCGCTCCATTCGCTAAACTCAATCTCCCCGGGGGGATTGTGGTGGTTGATCCAACCAATTAGCGCACTGAAGCACTATGCTTACACACAGTCTTTGTCAAGAAAGTAATGAGACTCGCCGCTGCGTGGCGCACCATTCGCTGCAAGCAACCCGGAGGGATTGTGGTGGATTGTCAAAATAATTAAGGCAGTGATGAACTATGCCTTCGTGAAGTGTATGCAGAAAGTAATGAGACACGCCGCTGCGTGGCGCTCCATTCGCTAGAAGCAAGCTTCCCGGAGGGTTTGTGGTGCATGATCAAAACAATTAACGCACTGACGAACTATGCCCTCATAAAGTGTATGCAGAAAGTAATGAGACTCGCCGCTGCGTGGCGCTCCATTCGCTAGAAGCAAGCTACCCGGAAGGATTCTGTTGGATGATCAGAACAATTAACGCACTGGCGAACTATGCACTCATAAAGTGTATGCAGAAAGTAAAGAGACTATACGCTACGTGGCGCTCCAATCGCTAGAAGCAAGCTACTCTGAGGGATTGTGGTTTTGATCAAAACTATTAACGCACTGACAAACTATGCCCTCAAGAAGAGTATGCAGAAAGTACTGATACTCGATGCAGCGTGGCGCTATATTCGCTAGAATCAAGCGACCTGGAGGGATTGTGAGGGATGATAAAAACAACGCACTGCAGGACTTTCCTCAGGCAAAATATGTGCAAAAAATTAATAAGACTCGCCGCTGCGGGGCGCTCCATTCGCTAAAAGCAAGCTACCCGGAGGGATTATGGTTGATAATCAAAACAATTAACGCACTGAAGCACTATGCTCACACACAGTATGTGTCAAGAAGGTAATGAGACTCGCCGCTACGTGGCGGTCCATTCGCTTGAAGCAAGACGCTCGAAGGGACTGTGGTGGATGGTCAAACCAATTAACGCACTGAAGCACTATGCTCACACACAGTATATGTCAAGGATTTAATGAGACTCGACGCTCCGTGGCGGTCCGTTCGCTTGAAGTAAGCTCTCCGGAAAGGTTGTGGTAGATAATCCATCAATTAACGCACTGAAGCACTATGCTCACACACAGTATGTGTCAAGGAATTAATGAGACTCGCCGCTGCGTGGCGGTCCATTCGCTTGAAGTAAGCTCTCCGGTGGGGCTGTGGTAGATGATCCACCAATAACGCACTGAAGCACTATGCTCACTCACAGAATGTGTCAAGAAAGTAATGTCACTCGCGGCTGCGTGGCGCTCCATTCGTTAGAAGCCAGCTACACGGAGGGATGGTGGTGGATTATCAAAAAAATTAACGCAGTGACGAACTATGCCCTCGTAAAGTGTATGCAGAAAGTAATGAGACTCGCCGCTGCGTAGCGCTCCATTCGCTAGAAGCAAGCTCCCCGGATGGATTGTGGTGGATGATGAAATTATTAACGCACTGACGAGCTATGCCCTCATAAAGTGTATGCAGAAAGTAATGAGACTCTCCGCTGCGTGGCGCTCCATTCGCTAGAAGCAAGCTACCCGGAAGGATTCTGGTGGATGCTAAAAGCAATTAACGCACTGACGAACTATGCCCTCATAAAGTGTATGCAGAAAGTAATAAGACTCTCCGCTGCGTGGCGCTCCAATCGCTAGAAGCAAGCTAATCTGAGGGATTGTGGTTGATGATCAAAACTATTAACGCACTTACGAACTATGCCCTCATAAAGTGTATGCAGAAAGTACTGATACTCGCCGCAGCGTGGCGCTACATTCGCTATAATCAAGCTACCCGGAGGGATTCTGGGGGATGATCAAAACAACGTACTGAAGCACTTTGCTCAGACAAAATATGTGTCAAGAAATTAATGAGACTCGCCGCTGCGGGGCGCTCCATTCGCTAAAAGCAAGCTACCCGGAGGGATTGTGGAGGATGATCAAAACAATTAGCGCACTGAAGCACTATGCTAACACACAGTATGTGTCCAGAAAATAATGAGACTCGACGCTGCGTAGCGCGCCATTTGCTAGAAGCAACCTCCCGGAGGGATTCTGGTGAAAGATCAAAACAATTAACGCACTGACGAACTATGCTCAAACACAGTATGTGTCAAGAAACTAATGGGACTCGCCGCTGCATGGCGCTCCATTCGCTACAAGCAAGCTACACGGAGAAATTGTGGTGGATGATCAAAACAATTAACGCATTGAGGTACTATGCTCACACACAGTATGTGTCAAGAAAGTAATGAGACTTGCCGCTGCGTGGCGCTCCATTCGTTAGAAGCAAGCTATTCGGAGGGATTCTGGTGGATGATCCAACCAATTAACGCAGTGAAGCACTATGCTCACACACAGTATGTGTCAAGAAAGTAATGAGACTCGCCGCTGCGTGGCGCTCCATTCGCTAGACTCAATCTCCCCGGGGGGATTGTGGTGGTTGATCCAACCAATTAGCGCACTGAAGCTCTATGCTTACACACAGTATTTGTCAAGAAAGTAATGAGACTCGCCGCTGCGTGGCGCAACATTCGCTGGAAGCAAGCAACCCGGAGGGATTGTGGTGGATGATCAAACCAATTAACGCACTGAGGCACTATGCTCACACACAGTATGTGTCAAGGAATTAATGAGACTCGCCGCTGCGTGGCGGTCCATTCGCTTGAAGTAAGCTCTCCGGTGGGGCTGTGGTAGATGATCCACCAATTAACGCACTGAAGCACTATGCTCACTCACAGTATGTGTCAAGAAAGTAATGTCACTCGCGGCTGTGTTCCGCTCCATTCGTTAGAAGCCAGCTACACGGAGTGATGGTGCTGGATTATAAAAAATTAAAGCAGTGACGAACTATGCCCTCGTAAAGTGTATGCAGAAAGTAATGAGACTCGCCGCTGCGTGGCGCTCCATTCGCTAGAAGCAAGCTACCCGGATGGATTGTGGTGGATGATCAAACTAATTAACGCACTGACGAGCTATGCCCTCATAAAGTGTATGCAGAAAGTAATGAGACTCGCCGCTGCGTGGCGCTCCAATCGCTAGAAGCAAGCTAATCTGATGGATTGTGGTTGATGATCAAAACTATTAACGCACTGAAGAACTATGCCCTCATAAAGTGTATGCAGAAAGTACTGATACTCGCCGCAGCGTGGCGCTACATTCGCTAGAATCAAGCTACCCGGAGGGATTGTGGGGGATGATGAAAACAACGTACTGAAGCACTTTGCTCAGACAAAATATGTGTCAAGAAATTAATGAGACTCGCCGCTGCGGGGCGCTCCATTCGCAAAAAGCAAGCTACTCGGAGGGATTGTGGTGGATGATCAAAACAATTAGCGCACTGAAGCACTATGCTAACACACATTATGTGTCCAGAAAATAATGAGACTCGACGCTGCGTGGCGCGCCATTTGCTAGAAGCAACCTCCCGGAGGGATTCTTGTGAAAGATCAAAACAATTAACGCACTGACGAACTATGCTCAAACACAGTATGTGTCAAGAAAGTAATGGGACTCGCCGCTGCATGGCGCTCCATTCGCTAGAAGCAAGCTACACGGAGAAATTGTGGTGGAAGATCAAAACAATAAACGCATTGAGGCACGATGCTCACACACAGTATGTGTCAAGAAAATAATGAGACTCGCAGCTGCGTGGCTCTACATTAGCTTGAAGCAAGCTCCCCGGAGGGTATTGTGGTGGATGATCAAACCATTTTTTTTTTTTTCATTCGCTCAGCCGCGTTACTGTCAGCCGGTGCCTTGAGCATTCAAAACCGGCGAAGTATCATCATTGCGAATGATTTCTCTTTTGGGTTTATTTATTTCATAATTTTGAAGAAGGAAAGGGAAGGGGAAAAGGACGTGAAACCTAAACAAGGGATTGGACAAAAAAAAGATGAAACGAACAAAAAACAAAAAACAAAAAAAAAATAACTAAACTTAATATTTGCTTAACTCTACTCTCATTTCTAGTCTTGTGAGATTTTGTGTGTTTTTTTGTTTTATTGAGTTTAAGTTTGTTACGTGTGTGTTGTTTTGAATGTCGTATGTTTTGTGTTTTCGTGTTTACCTATTGGTCATCTTCTTCTTTCTTCTTTTCTTCAGGTTTTCACTCTGTATGTTTGGTTTCTCTGGTTTCTGCCTGCATTTCTCTCCTGTGTGTTCTATTTCACATTTGCACTATTTACACTGGCTTTTCACCTTTATTTTTACCTCTTTTCACTATCCTGCATCAACACTACACTACACTCACTATTGACACTGACTACTTTTGATGAAATCACTAACTTTCACCAACTAGTACTTACACTATGAAACACACACGCTACACTTACTTTTATCTAAATTTTCACATTTTCAAAACTTTTAATTTTCTGATGCTTCTATATAGGCGTTTCCTGTTACTTTTGCTTTGATGCTTTAGTGTTCTCAGTTGCGTATCAATGCCAGTTTCCACCCATTTGTGCTGGCTTGAGGTCCAGGGCCCACTCAGAGCACTTAGTGCAGGCCCTGGTCCGTTTTATCCTTCGGCCGGCACGCCCGGGATGGGCCGTCCTATTGGCGAGAGTTGCTCTATTATTTATCTCTGAGACACTATCCTCGCTTCACCTCTACTCATGCACTCACGCAACATTCACTCTTGCACCGGAGTTCCTTTCCAAACCGAGAGGCTGGAGGTGCAGCACGCATTCTGGTCCTCGGCGAAAGCACGGTGATCCAGTGCTTGGATTCCAGGAGTCTTTTTTCCGGTCCGAGGACTTCTTCACACATTCTTCCACTTGCACTCATCCTTCTATTCTTCTTCTGTAAGTTTTTCGTCTTAGTTCGGAGTATTCATTTGTCAAATTTTCCAATTTCTTGCAGTCTTCCTCTACTTCTATTATTTCTTTCAGTGATTTTTCTCTTATTTGAGTTCTTAGTTCTAAAATTTCTTCTAATAATGGACACCACATGACATGGTGCTCAGGAGTTCCTTCTTCTCCGCATTCACACGTTGGGCTGGGTCTTAACTTGATTCTGTGGAGGTGTTGTTCGTATGGTCCATGGCCTGATAGATAATGAACCAATCCATATGTTGGATTTAAGTGGTTTATTTTTAGTCTATCGACGATGCTAGGAAAAATTCTATGTAATCGTTGCGCTCCACTGTATTCCTGCCATTCTTTATCCCATAGTTGTATTATGTTGTCGTTAATTTCTTTCTCATCTTTTAGATCCCTGTTAAAAATTTCTCTAATTTTCCTTTTCTCTTCTTTCCTTAACCAGTAATTAATTGCCCTTTGCAATAACACATAGTTCATTGGTTGGATACCAAGGATTATACAGAGTGCGCTATGCGAAGTAGTGTTAAAAGCTCCAGACATTCTGATTAATAGGTTTCTTTGTGGTCTATTGATTTGATTTCTGTAAGTCTTATTTCTTAATAGTCTATCAATCCAAACGCTGGATGCGTACGCCATGGTAGCTGACAAAATAGTTTCTTGGTATAGTCTTAGTATTTTTAATGGTAGCCTGTATCTGTTTCTTGCAATAGTAGTCAATTTATTCGCTACACTGTTTCCCCTTTTTACTATATATTTCAAATGTTCATCAAATTTTAGTCTATCGTCTAGCATTATGCCAAGGTATTTTATGCTTTGCGCTCGTTCTACTCCTACTCCATTTAATTTTATAGTCGGGTTTCTTTGTAGTTTTGTGCCGAAAATTAGATATTTGGTTTTCTTTGATGATATCCTTAATTTACTCTCCATACTCCATTCTTCAAGTGTTTCTGTTATCTTTTTAACTTTTTCTTCTAATTCCCTTCGGCTGTTTCCTGATGTTGTTATTACGACGTCATCGGCGAATGCCACTATTTTATCGACTTCTTGCTTTTTGTTTATTTTTTCCAAGCAAGGTTTTAATTCTATGTCCCATAGTAGGGGTCCTAATATTGATCCTTGCGGACATCCTTTCTCTGTTTTAATTATTATGTCGCCATCTAACCAATCAAACCAATTAACGCACTGAAGCACTATGCTCACAAACAGTATGTGTCAAGGAATTAATGAGACTCGCCGCTGCGTGGCGCTCCATTCGTTAGAAGCCAGCTACACGGAGGGATGGTGGTGGATTATCAAAAAATTAACGCAGTGACGAACTATGCCCTCGTAAATTGTATGCAGAAAGTAATGAGACTCGCCGCTGCGTGGCGATCCATTCGCTAGAAGCAAGCTACCCGGATGGATTGTGGTGGATGATGAAAATAATTAACGCACTGACGAGCTATGCCCTCATAAAGTGTATGCAGAAAGTAATGAGACTCGCCGCTGCGTGGCGCTCCATTCGCTAGAAGCAAGCTACCCGGAAGGATTCTGGTGGATGCTAAAAGCAATTAACGCACTGACGAACTATGCCCTCATAAAGTGTATGCAGAAAGTAATAAGACTCTCCGCTGCGTGGCGCTCCAATCGCTAGAAGCAAGCTAATCTGAGGGATTGTGGTTGATGATCAAAACTATTAACGCACTTACGAACTATGCCCTCATAAAGTGTATGCAGAAAGTACTGATACTCGCCGCAGCGTGGCGCTACATTCGCTAGAATCAAGCTACCCGGAGGGATTCTGGGGGATGATCAAAACAACGTACTGAAGCACTTTGCTCAGACAAAATATGTGTCAAGAAATTAATGAGACTCGCCGCTGCGGGGCGCTCCATTCGCTAAAAGCAAGCTACCCGGAGGGATTGTGGAGGATGATCAAAACAATTAGCGCACTGAAGCACTATGCTAACACACAGTATGTGTCAAGAAAATAATGAGACTCGACGCTGCGTAGCGCGCCATTTGCTAGAAGCAACCTCCCGGAGGGATTTTTTGCGAAAGATCAAAACAATTAACGCACTGACGAACTATGCTCAAACACAGTATGTGTCAAGAAAGTAATGGGACTCGCCGCTGCATGGCGCTCCATTCGCTACAAGCAAGCTACACGGAGAAATTGTGGTGGATGATCAAAACAATTAACGCATTGAAGTACTATGCTCACACACAGTATGTGTCAAGAAAGTAATGAGACTTGCCGCTGCGTGGCGCTCCATTCGTTAGAAGCAAGCTATTCGGAGGGATTCTGGTGGATGATCCAACCAATTTACGCAGTGAAGCACTATGCTCACACACAGTATGTGTCAAGAAAGTAATGAGACTCGCCGCTGCGTGGCGCTCCATTCGCTAGACTCAATCTCCCCGGGGGGATTGTGGTGGTTGATCCAACCAATTAGCGCACTGAAGCTCTATGCTTACACACAGTATTTGTCAAGAAAGTAATGAGACTCGCCGCTGCGTGGCGCAACATTCGCTGGAAGCAAGCAACCCCGAGGGATTGTGGTGGATGATCAAAACAATTAACGCACTGAGGCACTATGCTCACACACAGTATGTGTCAAGGAATTAATGAGACTCGCCGCTGCGTGGCGGTCCATTCGCTTGAAGTAAGCTCTACGGTGGGGCTGTGGTAGATGATCCACCAATTAACGCACTGAAGCACTATGCTCACTCACAGTATGTGTCAAGAAAGTAATGTCACTCGCGGCTGTGTTCCGCTCCATTCGTTAGAAGCCAGCTACATGGAGTGATGGTGGTGGATTATAAAAAATTAAAGCAGTGACGAACTATGCCCTCGTAAAGTGTATGCAGAAAGTAATGAGACTCGCCGCTGCGTGGCGCTCCATTCGCTAGAAGCAAGCTACCCGGATGGATTGTGGTGGATGATCAAACTAATTAACGCACTGACGAGCTATGCCCTCATAAAGTGTATGCAGAAAGTAATGAGACTCGCCGCTGCGTGGCGCTCCAATCGCTAGAAGCAAGCTAATCTGATGGATTGTGGTTTATGATCAAAACTATTAACGCACTGAAGAACTATGCCCTCATAAAGTGTATGCAGAAAGTACTGATACTCGCCGCAGCGTGGCGCTACATTCGCTAGAATCAAGCTACCCGGAGGGATTGTGGGGGATGATGAAAACAACGTACTGAAGCACTTTGCTCAGACAAAATATGTGTCAAGAAATTAATGAGACTCGCCGCTGCGGGGCGCTCCATTCGCAAAAAGCAAGCTACTCGGAGGGATTGTGGTGGATGATCAAAACAATTAGCGCACTGAAGCACTATGCTAACACACAGTATGTGTCCAGAAAATAATGAGACTCGACGCTGCGTGGCGCGCCATTTGCTAGAAGCAACCTCCCGGAGGGATTCTTGTGAAAGATCAAAACAATTAACGCACTGACGAACTATGCTCAAACACAGTATGTGTCAAGAAAGTAATGGGACTCGCCGCAGCATGGCGCTCCATTCGCTAGAAGCAAGCTACACGGAGAAATTGTGGTGGAAGATCAAAACAATAAACGCATTGAGGCACGATGCTCACACACAGTATGTGTCAAGAAAATAATGAGACTCGCAGCTGCGTGGCTCTACATTAGCTTGAAGCAAGCTCCCCGGAGGGTATTGTGGTGGATGATCAAACCAATTAACGCACTGAAGCACTATGCTCACAAACAGTATGTGTCAAGGAATTAATGAGACTCGCCGCTGCGTGGCGCTCCATTCGTTAGAAGCCAGCTACACGGAGGGATGGTGGTGGATTATCAAAAAATTAACGCAGTGACGAACTATGCCTTCTTAAATTGTATGCAGAAAGTAATGAGACTCGCCGCTGCGTGGCGATCCATTCGCTAGAAGCAAGCTACCCGGATGGATTGTGGTGGATGATGAAAATAATTAACGCACTGACGAGCTATGCCCTCATAAAGTGTATGCAGAAAGTAATAAGACTCTCCGCTGCGTGGCGCTCCAATCGCTAGAAGCAAGCTAATCTGATGGATTGTGGTTGATGATCAAAACTATTAACGCACTGACGAACTATGCCCTCATAAAGTGTATGCAGAAAGTACTGATACTCGCCGCAGCGTGGCGCTACATTCGCTAGAATCAAGCTACCCGGAGGGATTGTGGTCGGATGATCAAAACAACGTACTGAAGCACTTTGCTCAGACAAAATATGTGTCAAGAAATTAATGAGACTCGCCGCTGCGGGGCGCTCCATTCCCTAAAAGCAAGCTACTCGGAGGGATTGTGGTGGATGCTCAAAGCAATTAGCGCACTGAAGCACTATGCTAACACACAGTATGTGTCCAGAAAATAATGAGACTTGCCGCTGCGTGGCGCTCCATTCGTTAGAAGCAAGCTACCCGGAGGGATTCTGGTGGATTATCCAACCAATTAACGCAGTCTAGCACTATGCTCACACACAGTATTTGTCAAGGAATTAATTAGACTCGACGCTCCGTGGCGCTCCATTCGCTGGAAGCAAGCCACCCGGAGGGAAATTGGAAGATTGTGAAAATAATTAACGCACTGATGAACTATGCATTCGTAAAGTATATGCAGAAAGTAATGAGACTCGCCGCTGCGTGGCGCTCCATTCGCTAGAAGCAAGCTACCCGGAGGGATTGTGGTGCATGATCAAAACAATTAACGCACTGACGAACTAGGCCCTCATAAAGTGTATGCAGAAAGTAATGAGACTCGCCGCTGCGTGGCGCTCCACTCGCTAGAAGATAGCTACCCGGAAGGATTCTGTTGGATGATCAGAACAATTAACGCACTGACGAACTATGCACTCATAAAGTGTATGCAGAAAGTAAAGAGACTATACGCTACGTGGCGCTCCATTAGCTAAAAGCAAGCTACCCGGAGGGATTATGGTTGATGATTAAAACAATTAACGCACTGAAGCACTATGCTCACACACAGTATGTGTCACGAAGGTAATGAGACTCGCCTCTGCGTGGCGGTTCATTCGCTTGAAGCAAGCTCCTCGAAGGGATTGTGGTGGATGATCAAACCAATTAACGCACTGAGGCACTATGCTCACACACAGTATATGTCAAGGAACTAATCAGACTCGACGCTCCGTGGCGGTCCATTCGCTTGAAGTAAGCTCTCCGGAAAGGTTGTGGTAGATAATCCATCAATTAACGCACTGAAGCACTATGCTCACACATAGTATGTGTAAACAAAGTAATGAGACGGCCACTGCGTGGCGCTCCATTCGCTAGAAGGAAAGTACCCGGAGGGATTATGGTGGATGATCAAAACAATTAACGCACTGACGAACTATGCTCACGCACAATATGTGTCAAGAAAGTAATGAGACTCGCCGCTGCGTGGCACTCCATTCGCTTGAAGCAAGCTCCGCGGAAAGATTGTGGTGGATGATCCAACCAATTTACGCAGTGTAGCACTATGCTCACACATAGTATGTGTCAACAAAGTAATGAGACTCGCCGCTGCGTGGCCCTCCATTCGCTTGAAGAAAGTTCCCCGGAGGGATTGTGGTGGATGATCAAAACAATTAACTCACTGACGAACTATGTGCTCATAAAGTGTATGCAGAAAGTAATGAGATTCGCCGCTGCGTGGCGCTCCATTAGATTGAAGCAAGATCCCCGGAGGGTATTGTGGTGGATGATCAAAACAATTAACGCACTGACTAACTATGCCCTCATAGAGTGTATGCAGAAAGTAATGAGACTCGCCGCTGCGTGGCGCTCCATTAGCTTAAAGCAAGCTCCCCGGAGGGTATTGTGGTAGATGATCCAAGTAATTAACGCACTGAAGCACCACGCTCACACACAATATGTGTCAAGAAAATAATGAGACTCGCAGCTGCGTGGCGTTACATTAGCTCGAATAAGGTCCCCGGTGGGTATTGTGGTAGAATATCCAAGAAATTAACGCACTGGTGCACCATGCTCACGCACAGTATGTGTCAAGAAAGTAATGAGACTCGCCGCTGCGTGGCGCTCCATTCGCTTGAAGCAAGCTCCGCGGAGGGATTGTGGTGGATGATCCAACCAATTTACGCAGTGTAGCACTATGCTCACACATAGTATGTGTCAACAAAGTAATGAGACTCGCCGCTGCGTGGCCCTCCATTCGCTTGAAGCAAGTTCCCCGGAGGGGTTGTGGTGGATGATCAAAACAATTAACACACTGGCGAACTATGCCCTCGTAAAGATTATGCAGAAAGTAATGAGACTCGCCGCTGCGTGGCGCTCAATTCGCTAAGAGCTTGCTACCCGGAGGGATTATGGTTGATGATCAAAACAATTAACGCACTGAAGCACTATGCTCACACACAGTATGTGTCAAGAAGGTAATGAGACTCGCCGCTACGTGGCGGTCCATTCGCTTGAAGCAAGCTCATCGAAGGGACTGTGGTGGATGATCAAACCAATTAACGCACTGAAGCACTATGCTCACACACAGTACATGTCAAGGATTTAATCAGACTCGACGCTCCGTGGCGGTCCGTTCGCTTGAAGTAAGCTCTCCGGAAAGGTTGTGGTAGATAATCCATCAATTAACGCACTGAAGCACTATGCTCACACACAGTATGTGTCAAGGAATTAATGAGACTCGCCGCTGCGTGGCGGTCCATTCGCTTGAAGTAAGCTCTCCGGTGGGGCTGTGGTAGATGATCCACCAATAACGCACTGAAGCACTATGCTCACTCACAGTATGTGTCAAGAAATTAATGTCACTCGCGGCTGCGTGGCGCTCCATTCGTTAGAAGCCAGCAACACGGAGGGATGGTGTTGGAATATCAAAAAAATTAACGCAGTGACGAACTACGCCCTCGTAAAGTGTATGCAGAAAGTAATGAGATTCGCCGCTGCGTGGCGCTCCATTCGCTAGAAGCAAGCTACCCGGATGGATTGTGGTGGATGATGAAATTATTAACGCACTGACGAGCTATGCCTTCATAAAGTGTATGCAGAAAGTTATGAGACTCTCCGCTGCGTGGCGCTCCATTCGCTAGAAGCAAGCTACCCGGAAAGATTCTGGTGGATGCTAAAAGCAATTAACGCACTGACGAAGTATGCCTTCATAAAGTGTATGCAGAAAGTAATAAGACTCTCCGCTGCGTGGCGCTCCAATCGCTAGAAGCAAGCTAATCTGAGGGATTGTGGGGGATGATCAAAACAACGTACTGAAGAACTTTGCTCAGACAAAATATGTGTCAAGAAATTAATGAGACTCGCCGCTAAGGGGCGCTCCATTCGCTAAAAGCAAGCTACCCGGAAGGATTGTGGAGGATGATCAAAACAATTAGCGCACTGAAGCACTATGCTAACACACAGTATGTGTCCAGAAAATAATGAGACTCGACGCTGCGTAGCGCGCCATTTGCTAGAAGCAACCTCCCGGAGGGATTCTGGTGAAAGATCAAAACAATTAACGCACTGACGAACTATGCTCAAACACAGTATGTGTCAAGAAAGGAATGGGACTCCCCGCTGCATGGCGCTCCATTCGCTAAAAGCAAGTTACACGGAGGGATTCTGGTGGATGATCCAACCAATTAACGCAGTGAAGCACTATGCTCACACACAGTATGTGTCAAGAAAGTAATGAGACTCTCCGCTGCGTGGCGCTCCATTCGCTAGACTCAATCTCCCCGGGGGGATTGTGCTGGTTGATCCAACCAATTAGCGCACTGAAGCACTAAGCTTACACACAGTATTTGTCAAGAAAGTAATGAGACTCGCCGTTGCGTAGCGCTCCATTCCGTGGAAGCAAGCTCCCCGGAAGGATTCTGTTGGATGATCAGAACAATTAACGCACTGACGAACTATGCACTCATAAAGTGTATGCAGAAAGTAATGAGACTCGCCGCTGCGTGGCGCTCCATTCGCTAGAAGCAAGCTACCCAGAAGGATTCTGTTGGATGATCAGAACAATTAACGCACTGACGAACTATGCACTCATAAAGTGTATGCAGAAATTGAAGAGACTATACGCTACGTGGCGCTCCAATCGCTTGAAGCAAGCTACTCTGATTGATTGTGGTTGATGATCAAAACTATTAACGCTCTGACAAACTATGCCCTCAAAAAGAGTATGCAGAATGTACTGATACTCGATGCAGCGTGGCGCTATATTCGGTAGAATCAAGCGACAGGGAGGGATTGTGGGGGATGATCAAAACAACGCACTGCAGCACTTTCCTCAGACAAAATATTTTTGCAAAAAATTAATAAGACTCGCCGCTGCGGGGCGCGACATTTTCTAAAAGCAAGCTACCCGGAGGGATTATGGTTGATGATCAAAACAATTAACGCACTGAAGCACTATGCTCACACACAGTATGTGTCAAGAAGGTAATGAGACTCGCCGCTGCGTGGCGGTCCATTCGCTTGAAGCAAGCTCCTCGAAGGGATTGTGGTGGATGATCAAACCAATTAACGCACTGAAGCACTATGCTCACACACAGTATATGTCAAGGAATTAATCAGACTCGACGCTCCGTGGCGGTCCGTTCGCTTGAAGTAAGCTCTCCGGAAAGGTCGTGGAAGATAATCCATCAATTAATGCACTGAAGCACTATGCTCACACATAGTATGTGTAAACAAAGTAATGAGACTGCCACTGCGTGGCTCTCAATTCGCTAGAAGGAAAGTACCCGGAGGGATTATGGTGGATGATCAAAACAATTAACGCACTGACGAATAATGCTCACGCACAGTATATGTCAAGAAAGTAATGAGACTCGCCGCTTCGTAGCGCTCCATTCGCTTGAAGCAAGCTCCCCGGAGGGATTGTGGTGGATGATCCAACCAATTAACGCAGTGTAGCACTATGCTCACACATAGTATGTGTGAACAAAGTAATGAGACTCGCCGCTGCGTGGCCCTCCATTCGCTTGAAGCAAGCTCCCCGGAGGGGTTGTTGTGGATGATCAAAACAATTAACGCACTGACGATCTATGTGCTCATAAAGTGTATGCAGAAAGTAATGAGACTCGCCGCTGCGTGGCGCTCCTTTAGATTGAAGCAAGATCCCCGGAGGGTATTGTGGTGGATGATCAAAACAATTAACGCACTGACTAATTATGCCCTCATAGAGTGTATGCAGAAAGTAATGAGACTCGCCGCTGCGTGGCGCTCCATTAGCTTGAAGCAAGCTCCCCGGAGGGATTGTGGTGGATGATCAAACCAATTAACGCACTGAAGCACTATGCTCACACACAGTATGTGTCAAGGAATTAATGAGACTCGCCGCTGCGTGGCGGTCCATTCCCTTGAAGTAAGCTCTCCGGTGGGGCTGTGGTAGATGATCCACCAATAACGCACTGAAGCACTATGGTCGCTCACAGTATGTGTCAAGAAAGTAATGTCACTCGCGGCTGTGTTCCGCTCCATTCGTTAGAAGCCAGCTACACGGAGGGATGGTGATGGATTATCAAAAAAATTAAAGCAGTGACGAACTATGCCCTCGTAAAGTGTATGCAGAAAGTAATGAGACTCGCCACTGCGTGGCGCTCCATTCGCTAGAAGCAAGCTACCCGGATCGATTGTGGTGGATGATCAAACCAATTAACGCACTGACGAGCTATGCCCTCATAAAGTGTATGCAGAAAGTAATGAGACTCGCCGCTGTGTGGCGCTCCAATCGCTAGAAGCAAGCTAATCTGATGGATTGTGGTTGATGATCAAAACTATTAACGCACTGACGAACTATGCCCTCATAAAGTGTATGCAGAAAGTACTGATACCCGCCGCAGAGTGGCGCTACATTCGCTAGAATCAAGCTACCCGGAGGGATTGTGGGGGATGATCAAAACAACGTCCTGAAACACTATGCTCAGACAAAATATGTGTCAAGAAATTAATGAGACTCGCCGCTGCGGGGCGCTCCATTCGCAAAAAGCAAGCTACTCGCAGCGATTGTGGTGGATGATCAAAACAATTAGCGCACTGAAGCACTATGCTAACACACAGTAAGTGTCCAGAAAATAATGAGACTCGACGCTGCGTGGCGCGCCATTTGCAAGAAGCAACCTCCCGGAGGGATTCTTGTGAAAGATCAAAACAATTAACGCACTGACGAACTATGCTCAAAAACAGTATGTGTCAAGAAAGTAATGGGACTCGCCGCTGCATGGCGCTCCATTCGCTAGAAGTAAGCTAAACGGAGAAATTGTGGTGGAAGATCAAAACAATAAACGCATTGAGGCACGATGCTCACACACAGTATGTGTCAAGAAAATAATGAGACTCGCAGCTGCGTGGCTCTACATTAGCTTGAAGCAAGCTCCCCGGAGAGTATTGTGGTGGATAATCAAACCAATTAACGCACTGAAGCACTATGCTCACACACAGTATGTGTCAAGGAATTAATGAGACTCGCCGCTGCGTGGCGCTCCATTCGTTAGAAGCAAGCTACCCGGATGGATTGTGGTGGATGATGAAAATAATTACAGCACTGACGAGCTATGCCCTCATAAAGTGTATGCAGAAACTAATAAGACTCTCCGCTCCGTGGCGCTCCAATCGCTAGAAGCAAGCTAATCTGATGGATTGTGGTTGGTGATCAAAACTATTAACGCACTGACGAACTATGCCCACATAAAGTGTATGCAGAAAGTACTGATACTCGCCGCAGCGTGGCGCTACATTCGCTAGAATCAAGCTACCCGGAGGGATTGTGGTCGGATGATCAAAACAACGTACTGAAGCACTTTGCTCAGACAAAATATGTGTCAAGAAATTAATGAGACTCGCCGCTGCGGGGCTCTCCATTCGCTAAAAGCAAGCTACTCGCAGGGATTGTGGTGGATGATCAAAGCAATTAGCGCACTGAAGCACTATGATAACACACAGTATGTGTCCAGAAAATAATGAGAATTGCCGCTGCGTTGCGCTCCATTCGTTAGAAGCAAGCTACCCGGAGGGATTCTGGTGGATTATCCAACCAATTAACGCAGTGAAGCACTATGCTCACACACAGTATTTGTCAAGGAATTAATGAGACTCGACGCTCCGTGGCGCTCCATTCGCTGGAAGCAAGCCACCCGGAGGGATTGTGGTGGATTGTCAGAATAATTAACGCACTGATAAACTATGCATTCGTAAAGTATATGCAGAAAGTAATGAGACTCGCCGCTGCGTGGCGCTCCATTCGCTAGAAGCAAGCTACCCGGAGGGATTGTGGTGCATGATCAAAACAATAAACGCACTGACGAACTAGGCCCTCATAAAGTGTATGCAGAAAGTAATGAGACTCGCCGCTGCGTGGCGCTCCACTCGCTAGAAGCAAGCTACCCGGAAGGATTCTGTTGGATGATCAGAATAATTAACGCACTGACGAACTATGCACTCATAAAGTGTATGCAGAAAGTAAAGACACTATACGCTACGTGGCGCTCCAATCGCTAGAAGCAAGCTACTCTGAGAGATTGTGGTTGATGATCAAAACTATTAACGCACTGAGAAACTATGCCCTCAAAAAGAGTTTGCAGAAAGTACTGATACTCGATGCAGCGTGGCGTTATATTCGCTAGAATCAAGCGACCTGGAGGGATTGTGGGGGATGATCAAAACAACGCACTGCAGCACTTTCCTCAGACAAAATATGTGCAAAAAATTAATAAGACTCGCCGCTGCGGGGCACTCCATTCGCTAAAAGCAAGCTACCCGGAGGGATTATGGTTGATGATCAAAACAATTAACCGACTGAGGCACTATGCTCACACACAGTATATGTCAAGGAATTAATGAGACTCGACGCTCCGTGGCGGTCCATTCGCTTGAAGTAAGCTCTCCGGAAAGGTTGTGGTGGATGATCAAACAATTAACGCACTGACGAACAATGTGCTCATAAAGTGTATGCGTTAATGTGTTCGTCAGTGCGTTAATTGTTCTGATCATCCAACAGAATCCTTCCGGGTAGCTTGCTTCTAGCGAGTGGAGCGCCACGCAGCGGCGAGTCGCATTACTTTCTGCATAGACTTTATGAGGGCCTAGTTCGTCAGTGAGTTAATTGTTTTGATCATGCACCACAATCCCACCGGGTAGCTTGCTTCTAGCGAATGGAGCGCCACGCAGCGGCGAGTCTCATTACTTTCTGCATATACTTTACGAAGGCATAGTTCATCAGTGCGTTAATTATTTTGACAATCCACCACAATCCCTCCGGGTGGCTTGCTTCCAGCGAATGCAGCGCCACGGAGCGTCGAGTCTCATTAATTCCTTGACAAATACTGTGTGTGAGCATAGTGCTTCACTGCGTTAATTGGTTGGATAATCCACCAGAATCCCTCCGGGTAGCTTGCTTCTAACGAATGAAGCGCCACGCAGCGGCAAGTCTCATTATTTTCTGGGCACATACTTTGTGTTAGCATAGTGCTTCAGTGCGCTAATTGCTTTGATCATCCACCACAATCCCTCCGAGTAGCTTGCTTTTAGCGAATGGAGCGCCCCGCAGCGGCGAGTCTCATTAATTTCTTGACACATATTTTGTCTGAGCAAAGTGCTTCAGTACGTTGTTTTGATCATCCGACCACAATTCCTCCGGGTAGCCTGATTCTAGCGAATGTAGCGCCACGCTGCGGCGAGTATCAGTACTTTCTGCATACACTTTATGAGGGCATAGTTCGTCAGTGCGTTAATAGTTTTGATCATCAACCACAATCCCTCAGATTAGCTTGCTTCTAGCGATTGGAGCGCCACGCAGCGGAGAGTCTTATTACTTTCTGCATACACTTTATGAGGACATAGTTCGTCAGTGCGTTAATTGCTTTTAGCATCCACCAGAATCTTTCCGGGTAGCTTGCTTCTAGCGAATGGTGCGCCACGCAGCGGCGAGTCTCACTACTTTCTGCATACATTTTATGAGGGCATAGCTCGTCAGTGCGTCAATTATTTTGATCATCCACCACAATCCATCCGGGTAGCTTGCTTCTAGCGAATGGAGCGCCACGCAGCGGCGAGTCTCATTACTTTCTGCATACAATTTACGAGGGCATAGTTCGTCACTGCGTTAATTTTTTGATAATCCACCACCATCCCTCCGTGTAGCTGGCTTCTAACGAATGGAGCGCCACGCAGCGGCGAGTCTCATTAATTCCTTGACACATACTGTGTGTGAGCATAGTGCTTCAGTGCGTTAATTGGTTTGATCATCCGCCACAATACCCTCCGGGGAGCTTGCTTCAAGCTAATGTAGAGCCACGCAGCTGCGAATCTCATTATTTTCTTGACACATACTGTGTGTGAGCATCGTGCCTCAATGCGTTTATTGTTTTGATCTTCCACCACAATTTCTCCGTGTAGCTTGCTTCTAGCGAATGGAGCGCCATGCAGCGGCGAGTCCCATTACTTTCTTGACACATACTGTGTTTGAGCATAGTTCGTCAGTGCGTTAATTGTTTTGATCTTTCACAAGAATCCCTCCGGGAGGTTGCTTCTAGCAAATGGCGCGCCACGCTGCGTCGAGTCTCATTATTTTCTGGACACATACTGTGTGTTAGCATAGTGCTTCAGTGCGCTAATTTTTAGATCATCCACCACAATCCCTCCGAGTAGCTTGCTTTTTGCGAATGGAGCGCCACGCTGCGGCGAGTATCAGTACTTTCTGCATACACTTTATGAGGGCATAGTTCGTCAGTGCGTTAATAGTTTTGATCATCAACCACAATCCATCAGATTACCTTGCTTCTAGCGATTGGAGCGCCACGCAGCGGCGAGTCTCATTACTTTCTGCATACACTTTATGAGGGCATAGCTCGTCAGTGCGTTAATTAGTTTGATCATCCACCACAATCCATCCGGGTAGCTTGCTTCTAGCGAATGGAGCGCCACGCAGCGGCGAGTCTCATTACTTTCTGCATACACTTTACGAGGGCATAGTTCGTCACTGCTTTAATTTTTTTGATAATCCACCACCATCCCTCCGTGTAGCTGGCTTTTAACGAATGGAGCGGAACACAGCCGCGAGTGACATTACTTTCTTGACACATACTGTGAATGAGCATAGTGCTTCAGTGCGTTAATTGGTGGATCATCTACCACAGCCCAACCGGAGAGCTTACTTCAAGCGAATGGACCGCCACGCAGCTAGTGTTGCCACGAGACGAGACGGGACGAGACTTCAGGCTGTCTCGTCTCGTCTCGTGCAAAGCATGTCTCGGCTCGTGTCTCGTCTCGAAAAAATGTGCTCGTCCCGTCTCGTGTCTCGTCTCGAGAGGTTCTGTCCCGTCTCGTCTCGTCTCGTCTCGTTTGTCTCGTTTTGTCTCGTAAAAATATAGCAGCATACCATGGGAACGATAGTAAAATGTAGCAGGCTGCACCACGCTAATCAAGATACAACGAACAAGGGAAGAGAGGAAGATTATATATCGAAGTGGAAGATGGTTTATATACCAATCGAAAGCACTAAAGACGCCTATTACAAAACTGTAATAAAAATTTTCCGAATGCATATACTATGCGAGTTATATGAATATACAGGGTGTCCAGAAAATCCATTTCCACCCCTTGAAATCGCAAACGATGAGACAGATGCCAAAACTGGAAAACACGTTTTTGATCATTATAAAAGTACAATGTATCAAAGCAAACATTGTTGTCCCAGGGCCACCCGCAGAGTCCCAGGCGGGATCCAACTCAAAAATTACAAAAGGTAAGGGGGTCAAGTAGTATATCGTTCGAAACTTCTTTGGAAATGAAAGAAGACGAACAAGTCCCAACTCTCTAAAATTACCCTGTGCAAAATGGCGGCCGGTCAAACTGTCAGCAAAAACGTCATTGTAGAGTCTATGGCCACCCTCCAAAGAAAGAAAAAAAACTGAAACAGTAAGATAGATGTCAAAAAAGAAAAAGATGTGTGTCATCTTTTCAAAAGTACAATGATTGAAAGTAAAAATGTTTGTCCCAGGGTCCTCCACAAGGTTCCAGACGGGGTCCTACTCAAAATTTTCAAATTGCAAATATGGTCAAATAAAGCTGTTGAGAAATAAAAGAACACGGAACAAGTCTCGATCCTCTAAAATTACCCTGTGTAAAATGGCGACCGGTCAAAATGTACACCTTGTCTCAAAAAGGTTGAGCGCATTCTTTATTGGTGTTTTGAGGCAAAAATTTTCAAAGTCCAACTTCGGGTATCTTCGGGAAATAGTAAACCAGGTTCGAACCTCCAAGCCAGCCTTTGCAATCGGGAAAAAGTTTGCAGATGTGTTTTTCTTCTTTTAAATATAATAAGACTTGTTACCAAGTGTACAAAAAAAGCAACATTGATTGAAATATTTAATGATACAATATTTCGAAACTTTGTATTAATGTCAGCTCATGTTTGTTTGTCATTTAGCTCTCCATACGTGATGGGACATTTAGATATGTAAACGAATCTTTCCATATGTAAAAGAATGCTCAAAGTAAAATATAGAATATAATTATCACCTGAATACTAAAATAAAAGTCAAAGTAGAACAAAAACAGCGTTTGTAGTGGGTATGAATGTCATAATTTTCTTGAGAACCGTTATACATCGCTAAAAGTACCTTAGCAGAAGTCCTTGTGTTAGCTCACTGGTAAGCTGTCGGGTTTCAAATCATAAAGTTGTGAGTTCGAATCCCATCTGGGTCAATGCTCTTTTAAAAATTATATTTTCCGCAATGCATGAAAAATTATATAAAATAATGACATTAAATACATCAGTTGTATATATATAACATAATCCTTGCAGAATGTAGTAATTATTATGTTTAAAATATAACATCTGAAATAGGTAGGTGTTCACAGTAGGTCTGTATTATATATATGAGAATGTTAAATACAAGTTAAGAAACTCGTTTACTAGCAATAAATAAATCATGTAGTGTATTTATTTGCAGCTATTTGTTATACAGATGTAACTTCTCAATATTCTCAATACAGCATGTCATTTACATTCGTGAAATACAGTATATTCCTACGGATATAGAAAGTGTGTAAACAGAGTATCCAAAGTCGGATCCTACTTCAAGACACATAACTTTTCCCGATCCCCTTAACGTCACGGGAAGAAACATAAATTCTCTTTAGAACGGAACATCGTTACTTAGAGTCTCATTCGAATACGTTGAATATGCTTTTGTATATTCATTTCTCTCTCTCTCTCTCTCTCCCTCTCTCTCTCTCTCTCTCTTTCGCTTTGTTTATGTGTTGCGGAATATCCCAAGTTGAATACAACATTTGCAAAGTATATGACCATCAGTGTCATGGAATACCGGAAACTGAAAGTCCTGTTTCTTCAGGTTGGATTTGCGTGTTCATGTTAGCTCACTGGTAGAGTACGGGCTTGTTAATAAGGTCGTCTTGAGCTCAAAGCCTGCAGAAAATTATTATTATTTTTTTTTGTTAGTAGAATTGCACAGAAATCGGATTCAAGGAGTGGTTTACTTCTAGAAATATTTTCAGAAGCGTTTAGGTAGCCCTGAAAATGACTGTTTTCGGGAGTTAAGGCGGGGACATTAATATTGTGTCCAATACCCTTCTGAATTTATTACACGCCCCATTCTTCTGGGCATGGAATCTATTAAATGGGTGACAAATTTATCTCCTTCCCCTACCTCCAGCTATGCTTCGGAAACAAGATGCCACAGGTCATCCTGGGTTCTTGGTGGATCTGCCTCAGGCCAACTATCCCTTAGAGTACGCTTCACTTCTGCCCACATATTTTCCGTGAGATTGAGGTCTGCTCCACGAGGCGGCCAGTCAATTAAATCAATCTGAGGCTGCCCTGCGAACCATTCCTGAACCACACGGGAAGTATGTATTGGCGACTGGTCTTGCTGGAACTGAATTACATCATCAGGCGGAAATACTCGTACAGATGGCACCATGATATTACTCATAATATCTAAGTACTGAGCACTGTCAAGGTGTCCTTCAATTCTGTGAAGCTGTTCTTCTCCGCGCCTGAAAATCCAACCCCAACATGAAATAGATACATGGCCACTGCGATTTCAAGCAGCAACACATCCAGGGTCATATCGGGTGCCTCTCGGGCGATACACAAAACGGCGTCCCCCATTTGATGTTGTGAATATGGATTCATCTGAGAAAACTACGTTTTCCCAATTGCGACCCACATTTGCCTGTGCAAACGCGAGACGGCAAATTTTGTGGTCGTCTGAGAGTTTTTCCTTCACGGCAGCAACACAGCCACGTAACCCAGCACGACGAAGCCTTCGCAGAGCTGTATGCTTACTACCAGGAAAGAGAGAAGCTTCCCTTAGCTGTCTAGACGTCCGTAGTGGGTCTAACCGGGCTTCGTTTACTAATCTCGCATCTTCTGCTTCGGTTGACACATGCGGACAACCAGAAGATCGTAAATTACCAGTTTGACGTGTAGGACCATATTTCCGAATCCATCGCCTTCCTTAGAGGCCGGGACACCTACTCGCCTGCTAGCTGCAGTTGTAGAATAGCCTTCCAACTCCCATAAAGTAATTACTGCTGTACGTCTATCCATAGTTACCAATGTTCTGAGCTGTGAGCAGGAAGCAATAGGTAAAAGCTAGTACCTGACGTGTGGTTGGTTGATTGCACGACACGCCTATTGTGGGGAACGACTTGGTCAACGACTCGCGAAAGAAATCTGAAAATGGTGCGCCGTAATAATAATATTAAAAACAGTTTTTATAAAGGAATATTAATACATACGAAAAGCTGTTTAAAGAATGAATTTTTATACTGACTTTACACGTATAAAAACATATACCATATACCAAACAGATTGAGCGATATGATGATAGCTGTATTGAGACGAACACTTTCGAAGTCCAACTTCGGGTATCTTCTGAAAACAGTAAACTAAAGCTGCTGGTTCGAACCTCCAAGCCAACCTTAGCAATCGGGAAAAAATGTACAGGTATGTTTTTCCTTCTGTTAAATATAATAAGACATGTTGAAATGGTATTAAGTGTAGAAAAAAAGTAAAGTTGATTGAAATACTTAATGATACAATATTTCGAAACTATATATTCACACTTTCGTTTCGTCATTGTGATTTCCATACGAAAAAAATAATTTACGTATGAGCTCAGTTATATTTCAGAAGCAGCTTCCGAAAAGCGGTCATGTTAGCTCAGTGGTACACCCCCGAGCGTTTAAATCGTGAGTTCGATACCCGTTCAGGTGAGATTCTTTTATGATATTCTACTTTCCTCAATGCATGAAAATTATGTAAAATAGTTACATTACAATTCATCAGCTGTATATATCAGTTGAATATATATATTCATATCATTTCACGACATAAGCAATTCTTATCTTTAAAATATAACATTTGAGGTATTGACAGAACGTCGGTATGTTATATGTGAATATTAAATACAAATTAAGAAAATCGTGTAATAGCAATAAATAAATTATGTAATGTATTTATTTGCAGCTATTTTCATACGCAGGTAACTTCTCAATATTCGCATTACAGCATTTAGATAGAGAATATCGAAAATCGGATCGTGGTTCAAGACAAAAAACTAGCTAGCCCCAAACTGTCACGTAAGAAATTCACCAATCGCAAAAGTAAAGTGAAGAGATTGAGAGGGGTAATATCTTAATCGCTCTCTCTCAATTCTCTTATCTGCATTTATGTTCCAACATAACTCATGTATGCCTAGAGCAGGGTTTCTCAACCTGGGAGTCGTGGCCCCTAGGGGGTCGCGAAGATAAGCGGAAGAGATAAATATAGTTAGAATCTAATACCGGAAATTATTTTGAATTTTGTTCTGATAGGCATACTTTTATTTTTTATACATACTGTAAAGAACAATAAAAAATAAGTCTACTGAACATTTTCAAAGGGTGCAGAGTTGTTTAAAAATGAATTTAAATGAAAGACGTATGATATGATACTAATGAGAACTGTATATAGAAATACTAGAAAAATACACATGGAACAAAACCTGCACATTGAAATATAATTAAAATTGAAACCTAATGAGATACCTAAGCATGGTGTAATTTCACTAGTGCAGCAATGCCCGGTTCAATCTTCGTGACGAACATTATGAAGCCATTTTCAACTGATAAGCGATTTCATGTCTTTGTTTTAATGTTTACCATGAAAAAAACTTTCGCACAAGTACGATGTAGCAAATGGAATTATCACTTTTAAAGCAGCAGATACCAGACCAGGATATTCTTCTCTCCTCATCAGGCAGAACTTGTCCAAGTCTTCGTTACAGAAACCAGTTGCAAAGACTTGTAGCATGATCATTCTATTATTTGGTCAATAAGTTGTGAGCTTAGATCAGATACGTTAATGGCCTCTTCAATGAAGGAGTTTAACATCCATCTTGAACCAGCACCTTCGTCGTTGGGAATATAGATAGTACAGTTATTGTATCCACTGTCAACGCCGGGCGCCGAAAAAAGAGGCACAAATTTCGGAGGAAGTGTGTTACTCATGTTAGGAAAGTAGGGATGCACGCGAGACAAGACGAGACGAGAAATGGAAAATTTCGTCTCGTCTCGCAACCTCAAACGTTGGTCTCGTCTCGCGTAAGGTCTCGTCTCGCAAATGTGAAGTCTCGTCTCGCGTCTCGCATAAAATTTTGAGTCTCATCTCGCGTCTCGCGCGAGACTTTCTCGCATGGTCTCGCAGTCTCACATATATTCTAGGTCAAAATTTTGCAATGTGTTATTCTATGGCTGTTGAATGATGATGTGATATTCTGTCCGAAGGCAGGTATTTGAGGTAAAAGTCCCTTGGCAAGGTGAATGGTGGTTTGCCATTGCTTTCCATGGGATGAATGTTCATAACATCCTAAGGAGACGGAACCTAGAGTTCAACATGGTATTCGAACTTGTGTCCCGTCCGCTACAAATTAAAAGAAAAGTTGTGCTAGAATTTGATCGCTGGACCATTAATTTTCGTCAAATTAATAGCATAATTTACAGCAAAACCAGCATAAATTGTTGCTGGATCCAACATTGTTTTCCAGCTTAGAGGTGTCCAGCAATATTTGGCTCTTCTAAAATATCGTCGCCACTATCAACATTTACACGTTTTGGTCGTTTCCTTGAAGGGTGATTTTTCCAGTATAAAGATGTTTTTATACCACCAAAAGCTCTTGTACACAACAAAAGAACTCCTCACAACACAATACGACCCAATTCTTTTGGTTCGTTCGTGCTTGTAGCAATGTTGGATTATCGCATTTTATCAACTTTCACTTTCAACTTATACTGCCAGATCTAGAAAATAAAATTACTGACAGATATAGGGCCATTCCTACCATCTCCCACGAACCTATAGGGACATCCTGCCAAACCAGTATTTGAATTAAACTTCCGAGCTAGAGGGGGATGTTTTTGATAAATATATAGAAAGGAAATACTTATTCCATGTAAAAATATCATGTTATTTCTGCGAGCCGGGCCGGAGTTAAACTTTGAGAGAGGAAATTTCCCCGCCATCCCCCAACATTAATCGCTAGTAGTAATGTAAAAAAGACAGAAACAACAGAAATAACATATTTCGCAGCAATAGGGAATCATATTCGCTTTTCAGACCAAAAATAGAAGTTCATGTATTCGTGCGCGCCCGTGTGTATGTGTTTGTGTCGCAAAAAAAAAAGTCCTAAATCTATGCTGTAATAAATATCCAATTGACAAAGCTTTTCTTTTTTAGAAACTAAAGAAGGCTTTAATTCTGAAAATTAACCTTGATTAATAATAAATCTCATAAAATGTCTATTGCCCCAATCACTTTTTTTTGTTCCTGGAGGCATTAACGCTCAACTTAGAAAACTCAATAAATGTAAAATTACTAAATATACAATTAAATGTAATTCATAAATGTTGCGAGATTGCGAGAAGTCTCGCGAGACTTCTCGTGCGAGACTTAACCGAGTCTCGTCTCGCATGGTTTAGTCTCGTCTCGCGTCTCGCATAAAATTTTCACTCTCGTCTCTCACTCACGCAAATGCAAGACGAGACGAGACGTCTCGTGTGCATCCCTATAGGAAAGTGCATGTGCACATGTATAAAATAGAAGGAAAAACGTAATAAAATGTGCTCAAAATCAAGGAAAGGCAGGGTTTACTTTTGAAAATTTTATTGAGCTTCGTGCCAACCATGGTGGCGCTTCGCAGCTAGTCTCTCGACCTCACTCATATGTACGGAGACATCGTCGTATACTCTCGCCCCGAGCGCTGATTTTCCATGCCACGGCACTGTTCACTATAAACAAGAAATGGATTCTACTATTATAGAAATAGGTATGTTAAAAATCCCACACAAGCTTATAAAACACAAATTATAAAAGGGTCGCTGGCAAGAGGATGTGATAAAAGGGGATCGTGATAGAAATTAGATTGAGAACCACTGGCCTAGAGTAATTTTAACCAAATTTCTTACAGTTTGAAAAAGAATGCTGTCGGGTTACCGATGGTGAATGGGAGGGGGATACATATAAAAGATTGCTAGAAAATGATCGGTATTAGTGTCGAATTCATAGTTTTCGGGGTCGCTTAGATAAATAGTGTGACTTTCGATTTCGCTTAACTCCGATTAAGCTCTCATTAGTAGGGATGGGCACGAGCGATTTTTCTTTGAAACTCGACTCGACTCGAAACAGACATCTTTGAGGTCTACTCTAGGACTCGGCGTGAAAAATATCCTCCAACTCGACTCGGATTAGAGTCGAGTCAAACTAAAACGAGCCAAATCCTGTGTGTAGTCCTACCGAAACAATACATAGACAATATAATTATTCTATTATCAATTATACTACTATTACTACAAATAATAATAATAATAATAATAATAATAATAATAATAATAATAATAATAATAATAATAATAATAATAATTATTATTATTATTATTATTATTATTATTATTATTACAACACCGTGTATAAACATGAACGATAGATGGTTAGTAAAGGAATACTAAAAGCTAGTTGACTGCCGACGTCGGTAGTCATGACGTCTACAAAGCAAAGACATCGTTCATTACCCTAAGCTGTAAGCGTCGGTGGACTACAGATGGTCAACTATTGACCTCTCGCCAAAAATTGGTGACCCCGCAGCGACAATCCGCGGTGGCCCCAGTTCCATTTTGAAAACATTACTACCAGCGGCAGAGACGCGATGAAACGACAACGAACCACAAAATTACTCTCCCAAAATATGTTAAAATGCCTATATGTGTGATTTGTTTATATTTAGGTGAGTCAAAAAAAACAAAACAAATACCCCGGGGTGGACGCGAACTATCAATATTACGATTACTAGGCACGTGTTCTTCTGATTTCCCCACGAAAACGATCATAAAAAGCTTGCTTGTTGATGGATAAATCATTGACGTCTTAATTTAGCCAATCAGACAAACCCCTACATCTCGAGTTCTAGGAGGTGATACTGTGAACCGTTTCAGATTTATTGCTTTCTGGTGGGGTACTATCTATGTGCAAAATTTGAGTATAATAGCCGACATGCATCTTCGGTGCCTCTTATCTTTAGTACAATTTTAACCAGAGATGGTGTGGGTCAATGAAAATTTGATCCATGAACCACCATGATCCAGTATCACCCACCACCCAAATGACCCATTGGCCCACTCTGACCCATCATCCATCGTGATCCACTCTGACCCACCACCAACTATGAACCACTCTGAACCATTGCGACCAACTCCGACCCACCAACACCCATCGACATCAACTCTGACCCATGATCCACGTCCTGTTCTCCGTTGACTAAAAAGGCTACACTTGTAATAAAACAAGACTGTGAAATTATCACTTATCGGAGTTTGAATTTCTACCGTCAATGGCTCAAGCACCTCTCTGTTACAATACTGGTGGATCTGACCTTTACGATATATAATGGCAAAGTGTTTCTCAACTTCCGAATTAAAATGAATTTAAATTTATCATATATAATTATTTCTTTGTTGCCTTACAGACACATTTCAGTAGAAAATAGGATGAAATTTGAAAGTCTCAAATCAAGGAAAAGTAGACCAACGTAAAAAAAGAAAGAAAAACTAATTTTCTATATCATTAAGCACCTGGAGTGCCACTCTTTATCTAATCCACCTCGAAAATTATGGATTCGACACTAATGTCGATCTTTATATATATATATATATATATATATATATATATATATATATATATATATATATATATATATATATATATAATTTTGATGTCAGTCCCTTTCATTTCTCCTAGAAGAGCAAACGGATACTGCCACCGTTAGGACTAAATTTGGTCTTAAATGACATTAAAATTTCTACCAATTAATTTAGCGACCAGTGTTGCATTTAAAAGCTCGGCGCCCCTACGCACTTTTGCTTCGGCGCCCCTACGCTCTTTTGCTCTCGGCGCCCCCAATAACTACATATTTCTCCGCCCCTTCATCCCTAACTTAAAAATAAAACTTAATTCAAATATGCTTAGTTAGTGAATTTATTACATTTAAATACCACTCACTACATGCTACAGCTAGAACTACGTAACAAAAAATAACAAATGTGAAACGTGTTCTGAATTATTTTTAGATTTCTTACGCTATTATTATACATATTAGAACAGTAAAAGAGGATTGTTCATGAAATAGTATATTTGCTCTTGATTTTTAACTTTTTTGAAAAAATTAAAATATTATTCAAGTTTTAAATTTTGCACTCTGCAAATATATTGCCCTCTAGGCAGTGGGACTAATGTGAAATGTGGACTAATGTGGACTAATGTGAATTGCGGCGCTGAAGCGGCGCTGAAAACTTACGATTCGATTCTAATATCGGTTGATTTCGATATTTTTATGTCGCTACGTAACCACCCTGGGTGCTAATGGGAGCTTAATTGGACTTGAATTGAAAGTATAACTATTCACCTAAGCGACCACGAAGCTATGGATTCGATACTAATATCGACCCGTTTCTAGCATTTTTGATATGTATCCCGACAGTACTCTTTTCCAGACTGTAAGAAATATAGTTATAATTGCGCTAGATATATCAGAATTATGTTGAAACACACACATACATCCACTTTTATATTCTGTATAAATAAAGAGTGAGCGACCGAGCGAGAGAGAGCGACTAAAGGCATCACCAATTCCACATTGCAAAAGCATATATCAGGAATTGAATTGAAAATCTATGTAAAGACTTTCTGCTGTGGCGTGCTTCATAAGGACAATTCCAGTCTGCTCACGTGACCTTTGGGGTTCATGAATTTCTTGCGAGCGTTGCGACTTCGGATTCTCTGTTTAAACCCTCGGTTTATGCATCGAATAAGTTTTCAAGAACATAAATGACATGCTGTATTATGAATGACGAGAATTACCCTCTATATGACAAATAGCTGCAAATAAATACACTACATGATTTATTTATTGCTAGTGAACGAGTTTCTTAACTTGTATTTAACATTCTCATATATATAATACAGACCTACTGTGAACACCTACCTATTTCAGATGTTATATTTTAAACATAATAATTACTACATTCTGCAATGATTATGTTATATATATACAACTGATGTATTTAATGTCATTATTTTATATAATTTTTCATGCATTGCGGAAAATATAATTTTTAAAAGAGCATTGACCCAGATGGGATTCGAACTCACAACCTTATGATTTGAAACCCGACAGCTTACCAGTGAGCTAATACAAGGACTTCTGCTAAGGTACTTTTAGCGATGTATAACGGTTCTCAAGAAAATTATGACATTCATACCCACTACAAACGCTGTTTTTGTTCTACTTTGACTATTATTTTAGTACTCAGGCGATAATTATGTTTTATGTCTTAACTTTGAGCATTCTTTTACATATGGAAAGATTCGTTTACATATCTAAATGTTCCATTACGTATGGAGAGCTAAATGACAAACAAACATGAGCTGACATTAATACAAAGTTTCGAAATATTGTGTCATTAAGTATTTCAATCAATGTTGCTTTTTTGTACACTTGGTAACAAGTCTTATTATATTTAAAAGAAGAAAAACACATCTGCAAACTTTTTCCCGATTGCAAAGGCTGGCTTGGAGGTTCGAACCTGGTTTACTATTTCCCGAAGATACCCGAAGTTGGACTTTGAAAATTTTTGCCTCGAAACACCAATAAAGAATGCGCTCAACCTTTTTGAGACAAGGTGTACATCTTCATTTCGATTTTCTGAGTACGTTCACTTTCCATTTTGCAATCGGCACTTGTTTTCATTCTGAGACATTTGTACGTATTTACTCTTCCTGGTGCAAGGAATACTTTCGTTTGAATCATTTTATAATTGATAAACCAGATAACGAGCATAAGTACCACTGTTGTGCAGTCATAAACATAAATAAGTAGAGGTAAGAGTCTTTACTTCTGATGGCTCCAACCTCTACTTATTTATGTTCGTGGAAGTACATTATATGTTAACTAGTCAGTTCTATACTCAAAGATGTCAAATGTTGTCGTTTCTTTTCTTTACGTCTTAATTTGCTTTTATTTTATTATTTTTTTTCTTTATTTAGATATTATTGGGCTCAAAGAGCAGAATCTCACAGTAGGGGCATTTCCTTTCTTTCCGTTGAGTACAAGAATTAAAGTGAAGATAAACTAAAAACCCGGTTACAGAAAGAACAACTAAAATGCAAGATGTTTGCACAGTATTATCGTATAGCGTCCATACTTGTTCTTTCTGCTTTCATTTAATAACAGCTTTAAACGATGTGCTACTTGACCTCCCTTGCCATTTGGACAATTTGAACATGACCCCGCCTGGGAGAGTGTGGAGGACCCTGAGACAAATATTTTTACTTCCAATCATTGTACTTTTGAAATGATGACACACGTGTTTTCCTGTTTTGACATCTGCCTCACCGTTTCAGGAATTTTTTGTGGGTGGCCATCGACTTTTCAATGACGTTTTTGCTGACAGTTTGACCGGCCGCCATTTTGCACAAGGTAATTTTAGAGTATTGAGACTTGTTCCGTCTTCTTTCATTTCCCAAGAAGTTTCGAACGATATGCTACTTGACCCCCTTACCTTTTGTAATTTTTGAGTTGGACCCCGCCCAGTACACTGCGGGTGGCCTTGTGACAAGAATTTTTGCTTTGATATGTTGTACTTTTAAAATGATCAAACACATGTTTTCGAGTTTTGGCATCTGTCTTATCGTTTGCGATTTCAAGGGGTGGTAACGGATTATCTGGGCACTCTATATATCCATATAACTCGCATAGTATATGCATTCGGAAAATTTTTATTACAGTTTTGTAATAGGTTTCATTAGTGCTTTCGATTGGTATATAAACCATCTTCCACTTCGATATATAATCTCCCTCTCTTCCCTTGTAAGTTACAAGTATTACTCAGAACACACAAGACAGGAAATGTCACGGTAGCTACACCGTGAAGCCTTCACCTCTGGTGTATGTGGTAGTCGGTTCGATCTCGGTTAGTGTCATGTGAGCTTTGTGGTGGACAAACATTGACTGTGTGTAGGGACCGCGGTGGCTGAGTGGTAGAGCGTTCATCTCTGGTGCTTGGGGTCTCGGATTCGATCCCAGCCCTGCCAAGTGAACTTTGTGGTGGACAAACACCCTGTGCGTGGGTTTTCTCGGGGTTCTCCCGTTTATTCCCACTTTCTTCATTCTACCATTTCATTCATTACTCATCATCACTGTCTCCTTTAGCCTAACCGGCATAACGTGGGACGTAAAACTCAAAGATTTCATTTCATTTCATTTCATTTTTCGAATGTGTGTGTTTTCTCGAAGTTGTCTAGTATCCTACCACTTTCTTCATTCCACTAATTTTCCCATCATCATCCATTCGGCCAAAGTTGCCTAAAGGTCTTAAAAATAAATTCAAATAAGCTCACAAGGCAAGGACAAATAGTTTACAAGATAATATATCTCTGCTGTTAGTTGTCTGAGGCTTCTCGACCCTGGCTTCTTTTTTTTCATTCTAAAACATTGAAATTTGTTTCACCAGTTTCAATACACGAATATACAGTAAATTGCTCATAGGTACGTCGAAGATGAAGACACTAATGTTAAATAATGTTTACACGACAAGCAAAGTTCGATGTAAAGGTGTCATCATCCCCGACACTATCGTATACTATCAGCCCACTTGCTTTATAGTGTCTGTATATATATATATATATATATATATATATATATATATATATATATATATAGAGAGAGAGAGAGAGAGAGAGAGAGAGAGAGATGGAAAGATATATAGATAAATAGAGAGATAGATATGTATGTACACTTTGATTTCATATATTCCAGCCTTTAGGTTTCACAGTGTTAACCCATAACAATCCAAAAACTACTTTCCATTTTAGCATATATAGATTTGTTGCAATTATTATTATTTTTTTTAAAGCTCGGAACCAAATAATTTTATTGAGTAATGGAAAGTATTTGATTAAAATTTTATATGTTACTGCACCCTAAGCTCTACTTAAAGTGCCATAGTAATGGGAGCTGAACGACACATCGGACGAAAGAATGCTTGGGGCCAGTCTTCATCTCCATGGTTCAAATCTGTTCCCATAACCGCGGGGTGTGTGCTACTATGTGGTGCTTGTCCCGTTTGTGTAACAAACTCATGACAGTACACCCAGATTAGCTAATGGCTAAAAAAAAAGTTGATTTTTGGGTGGCCATTTTGGATTAAAGTTCCTTATATTGTCGGGATCTATTCGCAATCATACAACGTACATCTTCATACCAAGCCGAGTGGTCTGCGGCGATAGACCATCGGCTTGAAGGTCCCGGGTTGAGTCCCGGAAGGGTCATGTGTATGGATTTTAACAACATTTGTTTTTTCGTACTGTCAGGGGGGGGGGAACCGTACGGGATAAAAGGATTTCAGTCTGAAAAAAATGGAGAGAATATCCTCCCCAGAACACTTTCATGGGAGTAAGGAATTAGTAAAAATATAGGATATACATTTTATAGCAAGTTTAAAAACATGGTTTGGGTATCCTATTTCTTTTCTGTTAATTATATTCTTCAATGTTCGAATTTTGATCATTCTCATGATATTTTCTGCTTTCAACGGAGTTCCATGAATATTATACCAAATGTTCTTTACACTTATCAAGTGCGAGAAGTTTAGTGCGCCTGTAAGAAACAATTTCTGAAGATAATTCAGGTCCTAATGAATATTATTCACTAGGAAAGGGAAGTATTCCCCTCCTCTGGAAGCAGAGGGCAATTTCGCACTCTGGTCATATCAAATATTTCCGCGTAACAAAACGAAGGTCCCCCTGTAAAACCTCTTCACCTAAAGTGTCATTGTTCGTATCATAAATTTGCTGAAAGCAAACAATTTGAAGGGTTCGTCGATAATATCTTTGCTTCTTTTGTCGTCCGCCCGCCTTCCAAACGAAGAGGTGAATTTTACAACATGACTGCTGTATAATAAGCGAGCGATTGGTAAAATGGTAAGTGTGTTTTTATGTGTGTGTGTATGTGTGTGTGTGTGTGTGTGAGAGAGAGAGAGAGAAGACAAAATTTTAGTTGCAAGATGACATACTTCAATTGCCGTTTTCGGTTCATATGGCAAAAAGAATACCGCCACCAGAGAATAAAGACAAGTGTAGACCTTACCCAGTTTTCAAATTGAATAGATGGTGGTGGTAGTTCGGTTTCTTGAGCTTGTAAAAATCTTCCTTGTCTTTGAATTTGTTTGTCATCATTCCAGCCAGAAATAAAAAAATGAGAATTCCTCAGTTTACAACAAGGGAAATTGGGGACAAAACATTAAGGATGATATTCCTGGAAGCTCATGTATCACGATTGTTTCATTCAATAGACAGAGGACACTATGAAGGCTTTTCAACATGTTTTCTCACAAAGGGGATTTTCCTTTTGCAATCTATATGACCACTGGCAATTTCAATCTTGGCTATTCCCGCCAGCGTTTTCATTTTCGAGACACGAGACGAGACGAGACATTTCACGAGACGTCCCGTCTCGCCTCGTGTCTCGTCTCGTTTTCGAGACGGGACAAGTAGTCTGTCTCGTCTCGTGTCTCGTCTAAGAGGGTTCTGCCCCGTCTCGTGTCTCGTCTCGTTTACGAGACGAGACGAGACACGAGAAATGTCTCGTCTCGTGGCAACACTACACGCAGCGGCGAGTCTCATTAATTCCTTGACGCATACTGTGTGTGAGCATAGTGCTTCAGTGCGTTAATTGGTTTGATCATCCACCACAATCCCTCCGGGGAGCTTGCTTCAAGCGAATAGAGCGCCAGGCAGCGGCGAATCTCATTACATTCTGCATACACTTTATGAGGGCATAGTTCGCCAATGCGTTAATTGTTTTTATAATCCACCACAATCCCTCCGGGTAGCTTGCTTCTAGCGAATAATGCGTCACGCAGCGGCGAGTCTCATTACTTTCTTGACACGTATTGTGTGTGAGCATGGTGCTCCACTGCGTTAATTGGTTGGATCATCCACCACAATACCCTCCGAGGAGCTTGCTTCAAGCTAATGTAGAGCCACGCACCTGCGAGTCTCATTATTTTCTTGACACATATTGTGTGTGAGCGTGGTACTTCAGTGCGTTAATTACTTGGATCATCTACCACAATACCTTCCGGGGAGCTTGCTTCAAGCTAATGGAGCGCCACGCAGCGGCGAGTCTCATTACTTTCTGCATACACTCTATGAGGGCATAGTTAGTCAGTGCGTTAATTGTTTTGATCATCCACCACAATATCCTCCGGGGATCTTGCTTCAATCTAATGGAGCGCCACGCAGCGGCGAGTCTCATTACTTTCTGCATACAATTTATGAGCACATAGTTCGTCAGTGCGTTAATTGTTTTGATCATCCACCACAACCCCTCCGGGGAGCTTGCTTCAAGCGAATGGAGGGCCACGCAGCGGCGAGTCTCATTACTTTGTTCACACATACTATGTGTGAGCATAGTGCTACACTGCGTTAATTGGTTGGATCATCCACCACAATCCCTCCGGGGAACTTGCTTCAAGCGAATGGAGCGCCACGCAGCGGCCAGTCTCATTACTTTCTTGACATATACTGTGCGTGAGCATAGTTCGTCAGTGCGTTAAATGTTTTGATCATCCACCATAATCCCTCCGGGTACTTTCCTTCTAGCGAATTGAGCGCCACGCAGTGGCAGTCTCATTACTTTGTTTACACATACTATGTGTGAGCATAGTGCTTCAGTGCGTTAATTGATGGATTATCTACCACGACCTTTCCGGAGAGCTTACTTCAAGCGAACGGGCCGCCACGGAGCGTCGAGTCTCATTAATTCCTTGACATATACTGTGTGTGAGCATAGTGCTTCAGTGCGTTAATTGGTTTGATCATCCACCACAATCCCTTCGAAGAGCTTGCTTCAAGCGAATGGACCGCCACGCAGCGGCGAGTCTCATTACATTCTTGACACATACTGTGTGTGAGCATAGTGCTTCAGTGCGTTAATTGTTTTCATCATCAACCATAATCTCTCCGGGTAGCTTGCTTTTAGCGAATGGAGCGCCCGGCAGCGGCGAGTTTTATTAATTTTTTGCAAAAATATTTTGTCTGAGGAAAGTGCTGCAGTGCGTTGTTTTGATCATCCCCCACAATCCCTCCCGGTCGCTTGATTCTACCGAATATAGCGCCACGCTGCATCGAGTATCAGTACTTTCTGCATACTCTTTTTGAGGGCATAGTTTGTCAGTGCGTTAATAGTTTTGATCATCAACCACAATCAATCAGAGTAGCTTGCTTCAAGCGATTGGAGCGCCACGTAGCGTATAGTCTCTTTACTTTCTGCATACACTTTATGAGTGCATAGTTCGTCAGTGCGTTAATTGTTCTGATCATCCAACAGAATCCTTCCGGGTAGCTTGCTTCTAGCGAATGGAGCGCCACGCAGCGGCGAGTCTCATTACTTTCTGCATACACTTTATGAGTGCATAGTTCGTCAGTGCGTTAATTGTTCTGATCATCCAACAGAATCCTTCCGGGTAGCTTGCTTCTAGGGAATGGAGGGCCACGCAGCGGCGAGTCTCATTACTTTCTTGACATATACTGTGTGTGAGCATAGTGCTTCACTGCGTTAATTGGTTGGATCATCCACCAGAATCCCTCCGGGTAGCTTGCTTCTAACGAATGGAGCGCCATGCAGCGGTGAGTCCCATTACTTTCTTGAAACATACTGTGTTTGAGCATAGTTCGTCAGTGCGTTAATTGTTTTGATCTTTCACCAGAATCCCTCCGGGAGGTTGCTTCTAGCAAATGGCGCGCTACGCAGCGTCGAGTCTCATTATTTTCTGGACACATACTGTGTGTTAGCATAGTGCTTCAGTGCGCTAATTGTTTTGATCATCCTCCACAATCCCTCCGGGTAGCATGCTTTTAGCGAATGGAGCGCCCCGCAGCGGCGAGTCTCATTAATTTCTTGACACATATTTTGTCTGAGCAAAGTGCTTCAGTACGTTGTTTTGATCATCCCCCACAATCCCTCCGGGTAGCTTGATTCTAGCGAATGTAGCGCCACGCTGCGGCGAGTATCAGTACTTTCTGCATACACTTTATGAGGGCATAGTTCGTAAGTGCGTTAATAGTTTTGATCATCAACCACAATCCCTCAGATTAGCTTGCTTCTAGCGATTGGAGCGGCACGCAGCGGAGAGTCTTATTACTTTCTGCATACACTTTATGAGGGCATACTTCGTCAGTGCGTTAATTGCTTTTAGCATCCACCAGAATCCTTCCGGGTAGCTTGCTTCTAGCGAATGGAGCGCCACGCAGCGGAGAGTCTCATTACTTTCCGCATACACTTTATGAGGGCATAGTTCGTCAGTGCGTTAATTGCTTTTAGCATCCACCAGATTCCTTCCGGGTAGCTGGCTTCTAGCGAATGGAGCGCCACGCAGCCGCGAGTGACATTACTTTCTTGACACATACTGTGAGTGATCATAGTGCTTCAGTGCGTTATTGGTGGATCATCTACCACAGCCCCAACGGAGAGCTTACTTCAAGCGAATGGACCGCCACGCAGCGGCGAGTCTCATTAATTCCTTGACACATACTGTGTGTGAGCATAGTGCTTCAGTGCGTTAATTGGTGGATTATGTACCACAACCTTTCCGGAGAGCTTACTTCAAGCGAACGGACCGCCACGGAGCGTCGAGTCTCATTAAATCCTTGACATATACTGTGTGTGAGCATAGTGCTTCAGTGCGTTAATTGTTTTGATCATCCTCCACAGTCCCTTCGAGGAGCTTGTTTCAAGCGAATGGACCGCCACGTAGCGGCAAGTCTCATTACCTTCTTGACACATACTGTGTGTGAGCATAGTGCTTCAGTGCGTTAATTGTTTTGATCATCTACCATAATCCCTCCGGGTAGCAAGCTCTTAGCGAATTGAGCGCCACGCAGCGGCGAGTCTCATTACTTTCTGCATAATCTTTACGAGGGCATAGTTCGCCAGTGTGTTAATTGTTTTTATAATCCACCACAATCCCTCCGGGTAGCTTGCTACTAGCGAATAATGCGTCACGCACCGGCGAGTCTCATTACTAACTGCATACACTTTATGATGCCATAGTGCTTCAGTGCGTTAATATTTTGGTTCATCCACCACAATCCCTGTAGGTAGCTTGCTTCTGGCGAATGGAGCACCACGCAGCGGCGAGTCTCATTACTTCCTGGACACATACTGTGTGTGAGCATAGTGCTTCAGTGCGTTAATGTTTGATAATCCACCACAATCCCTCCGGGTAGCTTGATTCTAGCGAATGTGGCGCCACGCTGCGGCGAGTATCAGTACTTTCTGCATACACTTTATGAGGGAATAGTTCGCCAGTGCGTTAATAGTTTTGATCATCAACCACAATCCCTCAAAGTAGCTTGCTTCTACCGATTGGAGCGCCACGCAGCGGAGAGTCTTATTACTTTCTGCATACACTTTATGAGGGCATAGTTCGTCAGTGCATTAATTGTTTTGATCATCCACCACAATCCCTCCGGGTACCTTGCTCCAAGCGAATGGAGCGCCACGCAGAGGCGAATCTCATTACTTTCTGCATACACATTACGAGGGCATAGTTCGTCAGTGCGTTAATTGTTTTGATAATCCACCACAATCTCTCCGGGTGGCTTCCTTACAACGAATGGAGCGCCACGCAGCGGCGAGTCTCATTACTTTCTTGACACATATTGTATGTGAGCCGTGTGCTTCAGTGCGTTAATTGGTTGGATCATATACCAGAATACCCTCCGGGGAGCTTGCTTCAAGCGAATGGAGCGCCACGTAGCAGCGAGTCTCATTAGTTTCTGCATACACTTTATGAGGGCATAGTTCGTCAGTGCGTTAATTTTTTTGATCATCCACCACAATCCCACCGGTGAGCTTGCGTCAAGCGAATGGAGCGCCACTCAGCGGCGAGTCTCATTACTTTCTTGACAAATACTGTGTGTGAGCATAGTGCTTCAGTGCGTTAATTGGTTGGAACAACCTCCACAATTCCCCCGGTGAGATTGAGTCTAGCGAATGGAGCGCCACGCAGCGGCGAGTCTCATTACTTTCTTGACACATACTGTGTGTGAGCATAGTGCTTCACTGCGTTAAAGGGTTGGATAATCCACCACAATCCCTCCGGGTGGCTTCCTTCTAGCGAATGGAGCGCCACGCAGCGGCGAGCCTCATTAATTCCTTGACACATACTGTGTGTGAGCATAGTGCCTCAGTGCGTTAATTGTTTTGATCATCCACCACAATCCCTCCGGGTAGTTTGCTTCTAGCGAATGGAGGGCCACGCAGGGGCGAGTCTCATTACTTTGTTGACACATACTACTTTCTAAACGGTGAGTAAGGACTTTGAATATTTTCTACATTTCTTGGACTAGAATTACTCATATGAAAAAGATGTACAGCATGGGCTTTTAAGCCAACTTTGGGGCACTGTGGCACCCGGACCGAAAGGACCAGGGACTGAGGGTCCTCAACCCTCTTTGCTTCCTCCCAGGACCTCCCCTCCCCCCTTCATTTTTTTCTTTTTTTCTATTTTCTTTTTTTCTTTTTTTTCTTTTATTCTCTCAAGTCCCCTCTCAAGTCCCCCCGTTCGGGAAGGGTGTCTAAAGTGTTCCTACCAAGTTCTTAGCTAAATCGCTCAAGAAATAAAAAGTTATTGCCCATCGTAACTTTCGTGTGGTGTATAGAACATACAAACTCAAACACGTTTGTGACTATTACTAAGAATAATCAGTGTTTAGTACACACCGGTGTGTGCGTATAATCACAATCCGAGTATGGCGATGTATAGATCCCCTCCGGGAACGCCCTCAAGGGACCAATCTCCAATCAATCCCACTGTAAGAATCGACAAAACAGATGAAAACGGACACAAAAAAAGGACTCGGGAAGAATCAACTACTCCGGAGCTCCAAACTAAGAGGAACACAATGGAAGAACCTGGGTTTGATACCATGGGCCAATTAGACCAAGAAATGACATATATTGAAAATCTATTGGATTGGAAAAAGATAGGCAAGACGCATTTGGAAAAATTGAAGAAAAGAGCAATAGTCTGGGTAAAGGATCGCTCACAACTACTAGGAAGACTGGAGCAGATGGAGAAGATGAACTCCAAACTACAAGAAAAATATGATAGCTTACAGAAGGAAAAACTAATAACCGAAATGGAGATGATGACAGGACAGAAAGGTAACAGAGGAGAAGACAAAAAATAATTGATGAACTAAAATCCAAGAACAACAAACTAGAAAAAGAAATAGAAGACCTAAAGGAGGAAAAACTCGAAATCAAGAAAGACAGGGAAAGGCAATACAAAAGATGGGAAATAGAAATCACGGAAATAACCGAAAGTAGAAATGAATTAAGGAAACAATTACAAGATAAGACGAGGAAACTAAACAAATTAGAAGATGAATTTAATCTACTAGAGAAGAAACATAATCAGTTGAAAGAAGAACTTCACCAAACACAGCAATTATTTGGCAGAGAAACAATCGAGAATGAGAAACAGAAAAGCATATATAGAGAAAGAATTGCGGAACTAAACGAAAAACGGGGAGTAGATGGAGACACAGTTATAAAAGAGATCCAAAACTTAACAAGGAAGGTTGATGAAATGAACGAAAGAATAGATACGGACGATAACACAACATGGTCGGATGTCGTAAGAGGTAGAAAAGTGACAGAAAAAGAAAAGAAGATTCTTGAAGTGACTGCGAAGACGAAACCAGCACTGTTCTTCAGACCAAATGAAGGAGAAACGGTGAAAGAAACGGCTCAACGCCTAACAGAAACGATAGATCCCAGAAAAGAGAAATTGAAGATAACTGGCATGCGAACAACGAAAGATCTAGTTGTATTGGAGACTGCTACCAAAAAGGACCTACAAAAAATTGCAACCAAAGAGCAAATAAAGAGAGACTTCAGAGTTGAAGAGAGCAGGAAAAGAAACCCTCTGATGATTGTTTATGGAGTCCCAGCAGATATGAAAGACGAAGAACTGGTTGCAGCAATCATAGAGCAAAATTTTGATGAGGATGAACTTCTAGAAGCCAAAAACATTAAGGCACGGTTAAGAGCAGGCAAAAGAGGCCAGAAGAAATGCCACTTAGTTATAGAGGTTACGCCTATCACTAGGAAAATGCTAATAAACAAAGACAGGATCTATATAGACTATGAATCCCACAAAATCAAGGATTTTATTGTAGTCCCTCAGTGTTATAACTGCCAAGAATTTGGACACGTCATGAAGTATTGCGAGAGTAAAGACAAACAAAGATGTAGGTATTGCGGCACGCTGCGCCATAAGAGCGAGGACTGTGAGGAGAAAGACAAAAAGATTTGCGTTCCGTGTAAATTAAGGCACAAAATTTGTCAAACTCCAAATTCAGAAGAATGTGTCTCATACAGAGTCGCCCGAGAACGCATAATTAGTAAGATTAACTATGGATAAGCTGTATAGACCGTATAAGAACAAGAAAAATAAATCCCCAAGCAAAGTAAGAAGAGACAAACAAAGGCTAGAGGAATTCTTAGATAGGAAAAGAAGAGCTGCAATAACGACAAAGGAAAAATCCATACAAGTGGACCTAACGGATGGAGATAACCAAGGCAAAGAATTACAAGTAACACCGAAGAAGATGAACAATCTTAGACAAAGGGAACGTGAATCAACAAAAAATGATAAAAAAGATGTTAGGATTCACTTTGTGCACGGGGAAGATAAATATCTATTTCCGGTTACGGAAGAACCTATCCAGGATAACAAAATAACGTCAACTACACTCGCGGACAGCAAGGAAGAGCTAGGCACAATTTTTAGGGAGCCAAAACAACTATATGAAAACATGAACCACCTATACAGATTGGCAAAACTGGAGGATAAAAATATACTAAGTATAGCATTCCGTCAAGTAATCAGAGATCTACATAATAAGGGAAGAACAATCACATATCCAGTTCTGGAAGAAGTAGATAGAATTGAACTTAGAACTTATGATCTACCAGCAAATGGGTGGGAACTGATTGATTTGATTAATGAAATATATGAAAGAAGGGGTATCCATTGGGAACTTGAAAATGTCTACAAACAAATGGTAAATGCGCACGGAAGAATACACTCTGTAAAGAAAAAATAGCGACACCTCAATTCTCAAGCTAACTTACACAGAAAACCATAGTTGCAGCTCGTTAGAAGAGAAACACAAGGAAATGAAGAGTGGGATAGTACATTTGCGTTATCTGTGACACCTGTGATGTACGACATCGCTTGTCAATTGTTTGTGTATCAGTAATGTTTTCACTAGATGATACTGAATGCGTCTCGTAAATTATTGTAGTGAGAATTCTGCATTGCATTTGTGATGTGTAGGCTGAGGTAAATGACATTTTATGATTGTTCTTTGCTTTCTCATCGTTTGGATAGTGTCAAGTGGCAAAATTGTTGTTGTGTAGCGTTGTTTGTGTGTGATATTGTTGCTACATGTGGACTGTAAACAAATAAGATGGGAAAGAAATGCGACTTGGTGCCATGTGAAAAAGACATAATTCTTGCTTTGAGCAGCTAAGGCAAATCTCTAAGGGAATAGATGGAATACTGAAAATCCATCATTCTACGGCAGGAAGAGTAATTCACAAGTGAAAACAGCATAGCAAATCGTCCCTTCGTCAACAGTGTGAAAGAAGAAAGAAAGTATCACCCAGAGCAGATTGCTAAATGAAATCAATAGCACTGCAGATTTAAGGAGCGATTTCCCCAAAAATCACTTCTAAAGTTTGAAATGATCTTGGAACTGCAGTTACTAGTACAACTGTATTGTCTTGAATGTATGAAGAGGATATTACAAAGAAAAAAACCGCGTAGAAAGTCCAAGCTGACAAAACACGGAGGACTTCAACATGTAGTTTTGTGAGTCGATATGCAACTTGGACTTATGACAACTGCAAGCACGTCGTTTTCTTTGTTGAAAAGGAGTTTAGAATAGTGGAAAACGATGGTGGTGTGAAGTTGTGGATACGAATAAGCAAAGAACTTGATAATGATTTTGTTTAAGAGATGCAAATATTCAGTTACTGAGTGATTGTATGGGCTTGGTTCACCGTTAAAGACGTCAGAACGACGGATATATGTGAAGGATCGTTTGATGCACGAAAGTATCTTCAAATTCTAGTACGTAAAGTTCTTACAACAGCTAAAGATGACTTTTCTGAAGAAAATTTGGACTACTTCCTTTTCCAGGACGATAATGCTTCATGTCACCGAGCGAAAATCGTTAATACGTGGTTCAAGAATATGACTATTTAGAGACTCATGTGGCCTACAAACTCACCTAACATGAATCCAGTTGAAAATTTGTGTATCAATATGAGCAGAAGATTCAATAGACAACTATCTCAAATAGAATGGAATTCAAGGAACAGATAATCCGGGTGTTATTCCGTGATATCGAAGTTGCATTTTGCAATAGCCTTGTTACCAAAGGGCTCAGATGATTCGCTGCACTGAGGAAAGCCCATGGTGCACATACAAAATACTAGTTTGGTGTATGGTACTTCCCGATGTTTGCACACAATATGTCTTACCCTTAAGAAATTCCATTTCTTGTTTTCTGCTATTGTTGATTTTTTCAGTTTTATGTATAACTCTTCTTATAAACGATTTTGCCCAAAACACACATAGCTACTTATATATGGATATAAATTCATTAAATGCATGTCAAAAGCCCGAAGCTCTGGCGCAAGTATTAGAATGAACTGTTCATTAGGAATATGCATTGTAATATTATCAGGAATTCATGTAAAAAATCATATTCATTAAAGTATGTTGCGAAAACCATATCCGAGCAAGTGTCGCTATTTTTTCTTTACAGAGTGTATGTTTAGACTATAGCAGATCGGGTATGGATGCTTACGTTTACACAAAACATGCATAGTATACTAACAACAATAAAAATTGCACAGAATAATTCGAAACGTTCGAAGCTAGGTACAATGGAACTACGAAGATACGCGGAAACTAACGATATAGATATAGTTGGAATTCAAGAACCCTATACCTATAGAAACAAATTAACCACCTTCCCTGCAACGGCGAAAATAATATATGGAGGCCAGGAACCTTTAGCAATAACAGTAATTATGAACAGGAATCTGGAAGTTCTAAAATTGTCGCAATACTGCGACAAATGGACGGTCTGCACAGAGATCACACTGGGATCAGAAAAGATTTGGCTAGTAAACTCATATTTTCAATACAGTAAAGAGATAAACCAGTTTATTACAAAATTGCAACAGATAATTTGGCAAAACCACGATAAGAAGATAATAATGGTCATGGATGCCAATGCAAAAAACGTAGCTTGGGGATCTCCATATACAGATACAAGGGGAGAAGAGATGGGAGATTTTATTGCGCAAAATGGACTCCTAATTATAAACTCAGGAAACAAACCAACATTTTTGGGGCCCATGGGTGAATCGTATATTGACTTAACAGTATGTACGCCAAATTTAATGGGAAGGATCAACAACTGGGTAGTGCATGATAAACTAACGAATAGCGACCATGAAGTTTTATCCTTCAATTTAATTATGGAGAAACAAAGAACAACTAGCGAAAAACTGAATACAAAGAAGATTAATTGGAAAATTTTAAAAGAAAAATTGATACTCCCGCAATTAGAAATAACGGAAGAAACCGACACGATGGTGACAAGAATTGAAGAAGCAACAGTGTTAGCAATAAGAGCATCAGCTCCCAAACAGATACAGAGAGTAGGTTACGGGGACTTCTGGAATCCCAAACTGGAAAGAATGAGAAGAATAGTAAGAGCAAAGAGGAAAAGTTACCAAGCGACGTGGGTACCACAGCTAAAGCAGATGAGACTCCAGGAGTACAGAAGAGCTAAAGAAGAATATCAAGCAGAGATTTTGGAAGCAAAGAAACATAGCTGGGATCTTTTCCTAGCTAGAAACATACAATTTGATCCATGGGGCTTGCCATACAAACTGATTATGCAAAAAATAAACCCGGTGATATTATGTACTGTTAGAAATGCGGATGGATCATTCACTAACACAAGGAAAGAAACACTGGACAAACTAACACAAAAGTTTTTTTCCGAAAGATTTAAAAGAAAACGAAACTGAGGAACAACAACAACTACGAAGGAAATATGAAGAAACAGAACTAGCAGAGGAAATTCCGGAGACAGACCTGGTCACTAACGAAGAAATAGGAATGATTATCAAGAAATTAAAGTCTGGAAAATCGCCGGGATTAGATGGTATAACGAACGACATTTATAAACGAAATAAAGATGTTTGGACTCCATATCTGTCAAGACTCTTTAATATGCTACTGAAAAGACACGAATTCCCTGATAGCTGGAAAATTTCTAAGTTGATTATACTGTTAAAAAGTACAGACAAGGACCCAGTGGATATAGGAGCATACAGACCAATCTGCTTGCTAAAAACATTAGTAAAATGTTTGAAAAAATAATAGCCAACAGAATAAACAAATATAGGAACGTAAAAGACGACGAACTGCAGTTTGGATCTAGGGCAGGCAAATCAACAGAGGACGCGCTAAATGCTTTTAATGAACAATTGCAGACAAGTAGCTTCCAGAGGAAATATGCCCTAGCGCTATTTGTAGACATAGAGGGTGCCTTTGATAATCTTTGGATACCATCGCTAATAGATAATTTAAAAAGTATAGAGCTTCCACAATACCTAATAAATGTAATCAAAAGCTACTTCTGTAATAGACGAATATTAATACAACTAGAACAAGGGGATATAACTGTGAATAACGAAAAAGGATGTCCACAAGGCTCAATTTTGGGACCACTCATGTGGGACATACAGTTGCAACCTTGTTTTCATAAAATGAATAATAGCGAACAAATAGACAAAATAATAGCTTTCGCCGATGATATCGCCATAATAGTATCAGCAAATTCTAGAAGAGAATTAGAGGTGAAGACAAACCAAACACTAAACGAATTACAAAATTGGTGTACTGGCTGCAAACTAAAATTATCAAATAGGAAAACTAAATACATGTTATTCGGAACAAAACTGCAGAGAGATCCACTAATTAAGATCGAAGATCAGAAAATAGAAAGAGTAACAGAGTTTAAGTATTTGGGGGTCAATATTGATGACAGACTAAACTTTGGAAAGCATATTGAATATATTATTGAACGTGGAAATAGAGTGACAAATAAATTACTCACAATTGGCATGAATACTTATAAATTACCCATCCAAACACTCAAATTAAATCATGAAACTTTACTTTGTGCGACGATGACTTATGCAGCAAGTGTATGGGCACATAGAATTATTAACAATAAAAGGATAAAAGAAAGTATAAACAGACCTCAGAGGAACTTACTTATAAGGTTATGCGGAGCTTTCAACACTACACCAAACAACGCTTTATGTATACTGCTAAACGTTAAACCTTTGAATCTCATAGTCGTACAAAGAGCATGCAATTATTGGCTAAAGAAAAATAATCAAGAAAAAATAAAAGAGTTAATTGGCAAGGAGGCCACAACCAAGAATGACATCGAGGTAGCCATTGAAAACATGTGGGATCAAGAATGGAGGACCTCGACTAAATCTAGGAGGTTATTCAATATAATACCAACAGTGGAGATGGGAAGAGAATTAAAATACCTTGACCCAGCATCAGGATTGATACACTTCCTCAGTGGACACGGACCCTACGAAACTTACCTACATAAGATCACAGTAAAAGACAACCCGTTCTGTGAATGCGGAGAACTAGGATCACCTGAACATCATGTTCTTTGGTGCCCAGTGTTGGAAGATGAGTTACAAGAAAGAGATAGTATAAGAACAAAAACGCTGGAACAGATAATCAGCAGCGAAAGGGATTGCAAAATATTAAGCAAAATCACACAAGCATACTCAGAAATGAGGAGAAAAAATTATTACAATGGAAACAAGTAGGAATCAAATATGGATAAAGTGAGATGGATGCGTGTTGGAGAAAGTGGACCCCCCCCCCCCAGGACCGAAGGCACCTTCTGGAAGGCACCGGAATTCCGTGCTCCCCGGGGAAGAGTGGATGAGCCAGTGCATTCCCGGGCTAAACCTGGATCGGAACTCCGAATGCGCTGGATGCGTGTGTGTGAGTGTTTGTGTTCATACTAGGTGTTTCTTGTGTGTGCGCGTGTGTGCTACATGAACTGTTACCCCGCTAGGGACTGGATGGCAGGAGTATCTCAGACTGGAAAGGTTAGCCGGTGTGCGGATCTCAGTTCGGATATAGGTGGTAGGACACAACGGACCAGGGCCTACACTAAGTGCTCTGAGTGGGCCCTGGACCTCAAACCTGTATCACTAAGATTACTCGACAAGGATACTCGACTGAGAACACTCCTCCATTGGACAAGCATAAACCACTAGGATCAGCTAAAACTAATGTAGCCATAGGGAAATCGTCTATGATTATAACTATATTGGAATGTGTTGAAATAGTGAGAAGAGTGAATATGTGCAAAAATGTATGTGATTGTAGCCAGTGGTAGTGCTTAGTGTTGTTATTCTAGTGTTAATCAGTGTTTACGGTGAAACTAGAAAAGACACACAGGGAAAAACCAAGTGAAAATTGATTAGTAAATTAGTGCATTTTCTAGTGAAACACAGGAGAGAAGCCCAAAACCATACAGGGATTAACCAAAAATCATACAGGGAGAAACCGAAGAAAGAAGAGGAGACCAAAACAAATAAATAATAAATAAATAACAAAATGAATAAATAATATATAATAACATAATTAATGGAAGAAGTATAAATATGGAGAACTAGTACACAAAAGAAGGAAATGAAATGGAAACTAAATAAAAATAACTAATATTGTAAATAAATAAATAAATGCGAAACAACAAATAAATAAAGAAAAAACTAAATATGCATAAACAATCTAAAAAAAATTAAAAAATATTAATAAATAAAACCATAGAATATTTAAACACTAGCAAAAATAACAGTCATGTTAGGCTAGGCTTAATTAGGTAAGATAGTTTAGTAAATAATAAACATTAATAAATTTTGATAAACTATTAAGATAGGAATACGAAACAATTAGGAACTAAGGTAGGCAGTTAAGGGACATGCAAATGAGCACTTAGGGAAATTATTGTTTCTTGTTTGTTGTTTTCTCTTTTTGTGTGTGTGTGTTGCGTGCTGTGGTTGTTTTCCTTTTTCCCTTTTCCTTTTCCCTTTTCCAGAAATATAATGGATAATGAATAAAGAAAAGAAAAAAATGGCAATGATGATAACCCGTTCCGGTTTAATTTTTCAGATACCGGATCTGAAAGACGGGCCTGAGCCAAAATAAAAAAAAAAAAGTGTATGCAGAAAGTAATGAGACTCGCCGCTGCGTGGCGCTCCATTAGATTGAAACAAGATCCCCGGAGGGTATTGTACTGGATGATCAAAACAATTAACGCACTGACTAACTATGCCCTCATAGAGTGTATGCAGAAAGTAATGAGACTCGCCGCAGCGTGGCGCTCCATTAGCTTGAAGTAAGCTCCCCAGAGGTCATTATGGTAGATGATCGAAGTAATTAACGCACTGAAGCACCACGCTCACACACAATATGTGTCAAGAAAATAATGAGACTCGCAGCTGCGTGGCTCTACATTAGCTTGAAGCAAGCTCCCCGGAGGGTATTGTGGTGGATGATCCAACCAATTAACGCACTGGAGCACCATGCTCACACACAATATGTGTCAGGAAAGTAATGAGACTCGCCGCTGCGTTTCGCTCCATTCGCTAGAAGCAAGCTACCCGGAGGGATTGGGGTGGATTATAAAAACAATTAACGCACTGGCGAACTATGCCCTCGTAAAGATTATGCAGAAAGTAATGAGACTCGCCGCTGCGTGGCGCTCAATTCTCTAAGAGCTTGCTACCAGGAGGGATTGTGGTGGATGATGAAACCAATTAACGCAGTGACGAACTATGCCCTCGTAAAGTGTATGCAGAAAGTAATGAGACTCGCCGCTGCGTGGCGCTCCATTCGCTAGAAGCAACCTACCCGGAAGGATTCTGGTGGATGCTAAAAGCAATTAACGCACTGACGAACTATGCTCACAAACAGTATGTGTCCAGAAAGTAATAAGACTCTCCGCTGCGTGGCGCTCCAATCGCTAGAAGCAAGCCAATCTGAGGGATTGTTGTTGATGATCAAAACTATTAACGCACTGACGAACTATGCCATCATAAAGTGTATGCAGAAAGTACTGATACTCGCCGCAGCGTGGCGCTACATTCGCTAGAATCAAACTACCCGGAGGGATTGTGGGGGATGATCAAAACAACGTACTGAAGCACTTTGCTCAGACAAAATATGTGTCAAGAAATTAATGAGACTCGCCGCTGCGGGGCGCTCCATTCGCTAAAAGCAAGCTACCCGGAGGGATTGTGGTTCATGATCAAAACAATTAGCGCACTGAAGCATTATGCTAACACACAGTATGTGTCCAGAAAGTAATGAGACTCGACGCTGCGTGGCGCGCCATTTGCTAGAAGCAACCTCTCGGAGGGATTCTGGTGAAAGATCAAATCCATTAACGCACTGAAGCACTATGCTCACACACAGTATGTGTCCAGAAAGTAATGAGACTCTACGCTGCGTGGCGCGCCATTTGCTAGAAGCAACCTCCGGGAGGGATTCTGGTGAAAGATCAAATCCATTAACGCACTGAAGCACTATGCTCACACACAGTATGTGTCAATAAGGTAGTGAGACTCGCCGCTGCGTTTCGCTCCATTCGCTAGAAGCAAGCTAACCGGAGGGATTATGGTGGATGATCAAAGAAATTAACGAACTGTAGCATAATGGTCTCACACAGTATGTGTCCGGAAAGTAATGAGACTCGCTGCTGTGTGGCGCTCCATTCGGAAGAAGCAAGCTACCTAGAAGGATTGTGGTGGATGATCAAAACAATTAACGCACTGATGCACTATGCTCACACACAGTAGGTTTCAAGAAAGTAATGTGACTCGCCGTTGCGTGGCGCTCATTTCACTAGAAGCGATCAACCTGGAGGAATTGTGGTGGTTGGTCAAAACAATTAACGCATTGACGAAATATGCCCTCATAAATTGTATGCAAAAAGTAATGAGACTCGCAGCTTCGAGGCGCTCCATTCGCTAGAAGCAAGCTACAAGAAAGGATTCTGTTGGATGATCAAGATATTTAACGCTCTGAAGCACTATGCTCACAGACCGTGTGTGTCAAGAAAGTAATGAGACTCGCCGCTGCGTGGCGCTCCATTCGATAGAAGCAAGCTACCCGGAGGGATTGTGGTGGATGATGAAAACAATTAACGCACTGAAGCACTATGCTCATACATAGTATGTGTCAAGGAATTAATGAGAATCGCCGCTGCGTGGCGGACCATTCGCTTGAAGTAATCTCTCCGGTGGGGCTGTGGTAGATGATCCACCAATTAACGCACTGAAACACTATGCTCACACACAGTATGTGTCAAGGAATTAATGAGACTCGCCGCTGCGGGGCGGCCCATTCGCTTGAAGTAAGCTCTCCGGAGGTGTTGTGGAAGATGATCCACCAATTAACGCACTGAAGCACTATGCTCAAAGACAGTAATTGTCCAGAAAGTAATGAGAATTCCACTGCGTGGTGCTCGATTCGCTAGAAGGAAGGTACTCGGAGGGATTGTGTTGGATGATCAAAACGATTAACGCACTGACGAACTATGCTCACACATAGTATGTGTCAAGAAAGTAATGAAACTCGCCGCTGCGTGGCGCTCCATTCGCTTGAAACAAGCTCCCCAGAGGGATTGTGGCGGATGATCCAACCAATTAACGCAGTGTAGCATTATACTCACACATAGTATGTGTCAACAAAGTAATGAGACTCGCCCCTGCGTGGCCCTCCATTCGCTAGAAGCAAACTACCCGGAGGGATTGTGGTGGATGATCAAAACAATTAACGCACTGAGGCACTATGCTCACACACAGTATGTGTCAAGGAATTAATGAAGCTCGCCGCTGCGTGGCGCTCTATTTGCTAGAAGGAAGCCACCCGGAGGGATTGTGGTGGATTATCCAACCTTTTAACGCAGTGAAGCACTATGCTCACACACAGTATGTGTCAAGAAAGTAATGAGACTCGCCGCTGCGTGGCGCTCCAGTCGCTAGACTCAATCTCACCGGGGGACTTGTGGAGGTTGTTCCAACCAATTAACGCACTGAAGCACTATGCTCACACACAGTATTTGTCAAGAAAGTAATGAGACTCGCCGCTGAGTGGCGCTCCATTCGCCTGGCGCAAGCTCACCGGTGGGATTGTGGTGGATGATCAAAAAAATTAACGCACTGACGAACTATGCCCTCATAAAGTGTATGCAGAAACTAATGAGACTCGCTGCTACGTGGCGCTCCATTCGCTTGAAGCAAGCTCCCCGGAGGGTATTCTGGTATATAATCTAACCAATTAACGCACTGAAGCACCCGGCTCACACACAATATGTGTCAAGAAAGTAATGAGACTCGCCGCTGCGTGGCGCTCCATTCGTTGTAAGGAAGCCACCCGGAGGGATTGTGGTGGATTATCAAACAATTAACGCACTGACGAACTATGCCCTCGTAATGTGTATGCAGAAAGTAATGAGATTCGCCGCTGCGTGGCGCTCCATTCGCTAGGAGCAAGGTACGCGGAGGGATTGTGGTGGATGATCAAAACAATTAACGCACTGACGAACTATGCCCTCATAAAGTGTATGCAGAAAGTAATAAGACTCTCCGCTGCGTGGCGCTCCAATCGGTAGAAGCTAGCTACTCTGAGGGATTGTGGTTGATGATCAAAACTATTAACGCACTGGCGAACTATTCCCTCATAAAGTGTATGCAGAAAGTACTGATACTCGCCGCAGCGTGGCGCTACATTCGCTAGAATCAAGCTACCCGGAGGGATTGTGGTGGATTATCAAACATTAACGCACTGAAGCACTATGCTCACACACAGTATGTGTCCAGAAAGTAATGAGACTCGCCGCTGCGTGGTGTTCCATTCGCCAGAAGCAAGCTACCTACAGGGATTGTGGTGGATGATCCAAACAATTAACGCACTGAAGCACTATGGCATCATAAAGTGTATGCAGTTAGTAATGAGACTCGCCGCTGCGTGGCGCTCCATTCGGAAGAAGCAAGCTACCTAGAAGGATTGTGGTGGATGATCAAGATATTTAACGCTCTAAAGCACTATGCTCACAGACCGTGTGTGTCAAGAAAGTAATGAGACTCGCCGCTGCGTGGCGCTCCATTCGATAGAAGCAAGCTACCCGGAGGGATTGTGGTGGATGATGAAAACAATTAACGCACTGAAGCACTATGCTTATACATAGTATGTGTCAAGGAATTAATGAGAATCGCCGCTGCGTGGCGGACCATTCGCTTGAAGTAATCTCTCCGGTGGGGCTGTGGTAGATAATCCACCAATTAACGCACTGAAGCACTATGCTCACACACAGTATGTGTCAAGGAATTAGTGAGACTCGCCGCTGCGGGGCGGCCCATTCGCTTGAAGTAAGCTCTCCGGAGGTGTTGTGGAAGATGATCCACCAATTAACGCACTGAAGCACTATGCTCACAGACAGTAATTGTCCAGAAAGTAAAGAGAATGCCACTGCGTGGTGCTCGATTCGCTAAAGGAAGCTACTCGGAGGGATTGTGGTAGATGATCAAAACGATTAACGCACTGACGGACTATGCTCAGACACAGTATGTGTCAAGAAAGTAATGAGACTCGCCGCTGCGTAGCGCTCCATTCGCCAGAAGCAAGCTACCTACAGGGATTGTGGTGGATGATCCAAACAATTAACGCACTGAAGCACTATGGCATCATAAAGTGTATGCAGTTAGTAATGAGACTCGCCGCTGCGTGGTGCTCCATTCGCTAAAAGCAAGCTAACCGGAGGGATTGTGGTGGATGCTCAAAACCATTAACGCAATGACGAACTATGACCTCATAAAGTTATGCAAAAAGTAATGAGACTCGCCGCTGCGTGGCGCTCGATTCGCTTAAAGCCAGCTACCCGGAGGGATTGTAGTGGATGGTCCAATCAATTAACGCACTGAAACCCATACCCTCAAAAACGGTACGCAGAAAGTAATGAAACTTGCCACCGCGTGGCGCTCTATCGTAAAACAGATCTAATTTGTAATTTCTAAAAGGAATACAAAATAAATCAGAAAAGAGTAAAAAGGAAATAAAGATACGCGATTATTCTAAATTTAATTTTACATTGCATAGAAACGATTTCTTTTCGCGTCTCATGCAATTAGCTTGCAATAATTCAACATTAGCCGGAAGCAAACATGCAGATAGAGCAGAATAGAAAAAAAAACACACAACGAAACTGCAGACATAAGATGGAAACACACTGAAGAGAACGTTCTCATCACAGGCAATTGATTTGCTGAGATAGGGACGCCAGATCCTTCGAACAACGCCGAGCGAACTTACAAATAGAAGCAAGGACTTGTAACATTAAGCTTTTTACCTCGGTATTTCAAACTCGCAACACCTCTGTGCGCGAGCTACTCCGCTTTGTGTTATTTTGTTATCCAAACATATACGAATCTGAAGAAGAAAATACCTAAAATGATAAAAGGACTATCATAGACTTTTAGGGTACTTCAGATCCTTAGAATACACCCTCGTGGTCCTCCCAAAGAGGGAAAATCATCGAAAACTTCGTCCATACCCAAAAGAAGGAAGAGATAATTGCCTAGCAATCTACGATGCTGGAGTCCAGACTCATAATTGGTCGTCGCCCAGAGTTAATCTACAATCAATCTAGATGCTTGATGGACTAAAAACCTTCCCACTTCATTTTTCGGACTAGTGTCACTTAACAACCTTCAGGAACTGTGTATTAGTGAAGTGCTAGTGTGTGTGTTAATACAGACTACTACGAACTGGAATGGTTGGAACCAAAGCCGTAAGTAGTATTCATTTATTGGCAGATCCGAGTCAGTTGCAGTTTCTATACATACATTCTCCATCCTGCTCTCATATCTGAATGTTTCCTTTTAGGCTGTGTTGTTTCCAATCCAACACCAACCCAAAATTCTATCGGCAATTAAATTTCAAATTAGATTCGTTTTAAGAAACAAAGGCACTCGCATTAAAGCCTCACACATTGCCTTTGCTGTGAATGAATATTTCCTTTCTGCTCGCACATTTCCTCCTCGAAACTGTGTACCTTTTCATTCACCCAGAATGCTCTCCCAATAACTTAAAAATGAAGATACGTTCTAGATTGAAGGTACGGAAACCTCATCTTGACAAGAACATTTAATGTGCGCTGTGCCCTGAGACCAGGTAAGACTCAGGAGCATATGCACACAACGTGGTGCCGAAACCCGACTTACCCGCAACGTGGTGCCGAAACCCGCTCGCACCCTTGTGGCCACTGGCTCACAACGTGGTGCCGAAACCCGCTCGCACCCTTGTGGCCACTGGCTCACAACGTGATGCCAAAACCCGACTTACACGAACCGTGGTGCCGAAACCCGCTCGTACACTTGTGGCCGCTGGCTCACAACGTGGTGCCGAAACCCGTTCGCACCCTCGAGGCCACCGGCACACAACGTGGAGCCGAAACCCGGTCTATATACAACGTGGTACTGAAACCCGATTTACACGAACCGTGGTGCCGACAACCTCACTTCTACCGCTAGGAATTGAACCCGTGGTCCTTCACTCACAACGTGGTGCCGCACCCCGCTCGTACCCTTGTGGCCCCAGGCTCACAACGTATTGCCCAAAACCCGCTTTTCCCGTAGTGGTCCTGCGGACAAACAACGTGATGCTGAACCCGATTTATCCACAACGTGGTACCCGTGCTTTGTATGCACCTTCCTTTTGTAATGCCATTCGTACCTAGGGTCTTTAGTATACTTTTACGGCTCTTCACCTTTAAGGATTTTCGCTTTGTTTATGGCTGAACATCAGAGTGTTTCTTTTACTAGAACGACGCACTCCCAATTCTCTTGGTTTTTGTGGCCGGGGTTCCCCGTTCATTCCCCGCCAGGGCACGAGCCCGAACCCGCTCAACTTTTTGGTCGTTGTCGCCCTTACGCCCTAAGCGTGGTTTTGTGCGAGGTTTTGATACTTCGTTATCATGCCCCCCCTGGATCCCCTTTTATTGGCCGCACTAACTTTTGTATGGATGACTCGTCTCGAGTTCGACGTCCGCGTACGTACTATTTTTGTGGTGTCTGTACTTCTCCAGGTTTTCACTGAACTCAGGACCATGTTTAATGCGTTATCCGTAGACAGACCATTATAGTTAGCGTAAGTTTTATCGCGATTGTTTACTATGCCATATTCATGCTGTCTAACCCATATCCTGCAATTCTCTCGTTTTGTTGTGTCAGCTTCAGCTGAGTTACGTGCAGACGTGTAGACTTTTACTTGCTTTAGGTGAATAACCTTCTTATCATCATGAAGCATGTCATCTTGCTTGTTTGTGTAATTGTCTTCATAGTTAGTACTGGTAGTTCTTTCTCAGTCCCGCTGTCCGCGCAGTATCGCTATAACTTGGCTGGTTTGTTGTTTACGTCTTTGTTGGATGTACACATTATTAAACGCTCTCACAATAGACCGTTTTATACGAACATGTCAGCAATGCACGGTTTGACCCACTTCCTCCCTTATGACAATTTTACTACCCTTATGGCTGGTTCCTTTCTTTTAGAATCGAGAACCCTCTTGGACGTTAATCATACCGTCCTTCCTGTTGTAATGCCGCATTTCAACTTTTCCGCTAATTTTGACGAGTTTACAGTGAAATTGGATCTTTTAAGTTACGAACTTAGTAACTTGTCAGTTAATAGTCAATTACCACCTTGGTCCAACTCTACGATCGTTACTTATCCCGCTTTATCATTGGTGTTCATTTTCATAGCCATTCTAGCAGGTTTGTTGGTCTATGCATTTATTCGCATTCGTTCCATCACTGTCGACCTTCTTCAAGTTATGAAGACTTATAATGAATCACATCCTATGGCGGAATCGCGCGATGTAGAGGCACAATAATATCTTTCAGAATGTTCCTCCTAAATTCCCCCTTATTCTTATTGGCTTCGAAAGACTTGATTCTGTGGTGAATAGATAACCCTTCTTTGATACCACAATGCTAGCCCAAACTGTTCCTTCAGTTTTGGAGGTGAACCTTGGATTCCCACCCATTGTGGCGTTCCCAAACCGTTCCCGCTTGCCAAGCAAGGTTCCATTTCGAGTGTTCTCTCTTACCCACATTCGTAGTCTTTCTTAGGTTTGGTCTGGTTTTCTTCGTAACGACATGGCGGTTATTCGAATAGGTTCTTAATTCCGTTATCTACAGGTTCAGCTGAAAACATTTCCATGAGAGGTTAACATACTTTGTTCAACGACATGGCCGGTTACTTTTGTCTTTAAATCATCTCTAGTTGTACTCTTTCGAATGCTTGGTCATTCTCGTGTAGGGTGATTTTATTTAGACAATTCTTATACCAGGTTCAGCTCGTGGATTTTTCGGAGGTTTTCCTACTCGTAGGTTATACGACATGACCGTAGGGAATTTACCGTTTCTAACACGTTCAGCCACGTTAGTATGGAGGTACATCGTTCACATTTCGTAGTGAGAGTATTCAGGCTTACTCTTGGTTGTTCCTCTTTTCAAATACTTTGTGGATGTTACGAAACTATTCAGATCATACCCCTATTTTTTTGAAACTCATTTTGATTGATTTTTTTTCGCGTTCATTTTCAATTCTTCCGATTTTTTAATTGTTCAGACTGACGTTCTTTTGAACATTTCGAAATTTACTAGTTCCTTCAGTACACCGTACTTTTGCCACTGTTTCGAATTTGTTCTTTTCTTTGAGTTTTGTTACTTTGTTTACTTCGAATCACATCATACGCCGTAATCTGTGATCCATTTTTTAACCCATTTTTTTTGGTCGGTTCTGTGCCCCCTTTCTTTATGCGATTCCCCACCTCCTAGGTCGTTTATGTCATCTTTGCGAATCAATTTTTTCGTTATTTTGTTCAGTCACCTGCTTTTATACTTCGTGTTTGGAAGACTTTGGACTATTCAAAATTTGCATTTGGGATATAAATTTCAGAGTGCACTTCGGTTGCCTTGATGGTACCGTGTACGATTTATTCCCCCTTTTGATGTATACCATGCGTGCCCTTTGTCCGCTTTGTATACACTTATACAATTTGTTTTGTTCTCCGTTGTCTTCCTTTCCCGACTTGTTTAGTAATTATCCCATGTGGGAATGACATAGGCACTTGCATTGTATTCTCTGGTAGGAGCAAACTGATCATGTATAGAGGTTCCATTCTCATACTTCAGTTTACTTCGTAAATATATATGTTGTCAGGTTCTTTTCCGTACCTTTCAGCATCCAGATGAATCTTACATGTCATCCTCGTGAGCACTTTAAATAGGAATGACATGGTGATCAGTCTTACTCAAATGCGCGCATCCTTTTGTTAGTACGTATGTGAGTCCTACTATGGCATTACCGAACCCACCTCTAGACTGTATCACGCAAACCGGAAACTCAACTGTGCGAATGTTTGTTTGTGTATTTCTCGTTTCCTCTCCTTTTGCGCAAATCCTCGTTTGCCTATCGGGCTGGTCCTGTAGTCAGACTTTTCTTTCTTCTCCTTTGAGAGACCGGAATACGCAACCCTACATATCCGCCAGTTTTGCAAAAAAAAAAAAAAAAAAAAAAAAAAAAAAAAAAAAAAAAAAAAAAGGCACATGCATAACGTAACAAGGGTGTTAGACACACTCAGTAGTCAATGCACGCCATACAGTAACCTTCCCAATCCCAATCGACGTCACCGACTTTTGACAAGTCACACAAGTATGTTGGGAACGCAGTAGTAACACGACACGTTAACTGGAATATTTACTCCTGGTATTTTGAACATACCTACGCAGTCTTCTAGTTTTCGTTGCCAGTAGCTTTAGTTTAAGTTAGGTTAGTTTACAGGGATCGCACCTTCCCGCTAGTCATTTGCTCATGTCATTCTGCTCTGCTTCCACATGTGGATACTCGGACGTACTCGGTGAACTTCGTAGATCCTCGTTCTGTTGTGTTTACGTTGTTCCAGTTCTGGAATTCCGCGGATACATTTGAGTCTGTTTCTGTTGGATACGGATACTCTTTCCTTAAGGATTTTTGTTTGTATCCTTACCTTTTGTTTCCGTTCCGTGTGAATAAGCTTACTCGTCTGTGGTCGCTTCCATTCAGACTCGCTGTCCACTTTGCTATTCTTAGGATTTTGGTTCTTTTGTAAGCATATTCACCAGAAACTCCTATTATAAATATATTTTAGCCGGCTTTTAGATAAATACTTAAGTCTCACAAGGTGCCGACTCAAATAGGTAATCTGCCGTTTTCTACGAACCTTACTTGGATTTTCCATAACCCTTTTAATGTTTTGCGTTTGTTGCATCTATTTAGCGTATTAATTTTCCTTGTTGTTTAGGTTATGATAGGAAAATCGCTTCCAAGTTTAAACGTTGTTTATTTACATATACGTTTAATACAGTTCGTATACAGGAGACTAAAACGTTTGTTACTTTATGCGTTTTATTTGTTTTAAATTTCCTTGGAATCCTTCCCTTCCCCCTATCCTTATAATGGGGCTTTACGGAAACATTTATTTACGCTATATATCTATGCTCAATTTGTATCAGCGCATGCTTATCACAGGAAGTTGATTAGATACCCATGTGTGATGATCTGCTTGCTGTTCACACACACACATGTATCGCATCATTTTCTCTCCATGCAGCACTACCGTGCTCCTCCTCTCTTGTATGCAGCGCATGCGCATTTGGTTATCTTGTCATATGTTGCCCTTGACACAGTGACGGAGTGGAAACATCTTAGCATTTAAATCCCTCCTCTCCTTATGAGAAACTGTAATTTGATTTTGAGGATTCTTGTCTTTAAATGTTTACTATTTTTGATAGATGTTAGTTCCTCAAACAGACATTGAATCTACTTAATAGAGACATGATTTTCAGTGCTACAGTAATATACAAAATGACATTGACATTTTGCAATTAGCAAGGAATTACTTTTACTCCATTTGTGTAGGATTCGTGTTTGAATGTGTTCATGAAACACAGGACTATAGAAGCGAATATGATTTCACTTTATTTACATGTTATTTTAGTTTGATTGATTTTAAACTCATTTTGCATTTTATTTTAGTTGGTAATATTCATTATCCATAACTACGTAGTGCTTGCTGGGAATTTAAGTATGTACTCATATAATTTTCATTTCAGGTACATTGATTTAACATTTTGTCGTGCCTTACGCATATATTTTATGTTCATTTAATGTTTAATTTTGAATTTCATTTTGATTATTGAATGATACATACATTATGCAATTTTAGGAACTCATTTCCAGAATCATACATTATTATTTTATGCGATTTTATTAATTTTCATTACTTTGAGCTTTGATTTTATATTCAATATTTGCATTTATGTTTTGATTTTGATTATTGTATGTTTATGTCACGGGTAGTCTTGCACTCAATTTATGTGTTTACGACCTGAATGATATACAGGGCTTTCCATTTTAATTCGCCCTTATTTTGAGTTTACTTTTCACATATATATATGTGTCACTTTTGTTTCCAATTCACGTTTCATTCACTTTGTTATGTTTCAGAACCTCATTTTTTCTTCGTTTTAATCCGTATTGCATATTTTCAAGTTTTCAATTTTGTATTTGAGAAAATTGCAACTTCGCGGAGGGAGCGTAAAACAGATCTAATTTGTAATTTCTAAAAGGAATACAAAATAAATCAGAAAAGAGTAAAAAGGAAATAAAGATACGCGATTATTCTAAATTTAATTTTACATTGCATAGAAACGATTTCTTTTCGCGTCTCATGCAATTAGCTTGCAATAATTCAACATTAGCCGGAAGCAAACATGCAGATAGAGCAGAATAGAAAAAAAAACACACAACGAAACTGCAGACATAAGATGGAAACACACTGAAGAGAACGTTCTCATCACAGGCAATTGATTTGCTGAGATAGGGACGCCAGATCCTTCGAACAACGCCGAGCGAACTTACAAATAGAAGCAAGGACTTGTAACATTAAGCTTTTTACCTCGGTATTTCAAACTCGCAACACCTCTGTGCGCGAGCTACTCCGCTTTGTGTTATTTTGTTATCCAAACATATACGAATCTGAAGAAGAAAATACCTAAAATGATAAAAGGACTATCATAGACTTTTAGGGTACTTCAGATCCTTAGAATACACCCTCGTGGTCCTCCCAAAGAGGGAAAATCATCGAAAACTTCGTCCATACCCAAAAGAAGGAAGAGATAATTGCCTAGCAATCTACGATGCTGGAGTCCAGACTCATAATTGGTCGTCGCCCAGAGTTAATCTACAATCAATCTAGATGCTTGATGGACTAAAAACCTTCCCACTTCATTTTTCGGACTAGTGTCACTTAACAACCTTCAGGAACTGTGTATTAGTGAAGTGCTAGTGTGTGTGTTAATACAGACTACTACGAACTGGAATGGTTGGAACCAAAGCCGTAAGTAGTATTCATTTATTGGCAGATCCGAGTCAGTTGCAGTTTCTATACATACATTCTCCATCCTGCTCTCATATCTGAATGTTTCCTTTTAGGCTGTGTTGTTTCCAATCCAACACCAACCCAAAATTCTATCGGCAATTAAATTTCAAATTAGATTCGTTTTAAGAAACAAAGGCACTCGCATTAAAGCCTCACACATTGCCTTTGCTGTGAATGAATATTTCCTTTCTGCTCGCACATTTCCTCCTCGAAACTGTGTACCTTTTCATTCACCCAGAATGCTCTCCCAATAACTTAAAAATGAAGATACGTTCTAGATTGAAGGTACGGAAACCTCATCTTGACAAGAACATTTAATGTGCGCTGTGCCCTGAGACCAGGTAAGACTCAGGAGCATATGCACACAACGCTATTGTCTAGAAGCAAACTACTCCGAGGGATTGTGTTGGATGATCCAACCAATTAGCGCACTGAAGCACTATACTCACAAGCAGTATGTGTCAAGAAAGTAATGAGACTCGCCGCTGGGTGGCGCTCCATTAGGTAGAAGCAAGCTCTCCGGAGGGATTGTGGTGGATGATCCAACCAACTAACGCACTGAAGCACTATGCTCACACACGGTATGCATCAAGAAAGTAATGAGACTAGGCGCTGCGTGGCGCTCCGTTCGCTAGAAGCAAGCTACCCGAAGGGATTGTGGTGGATGATCAAAACAATTAACGCACTGACGAACTATGCAATCATTAAGAGTATGCAGAAAGTAATGCGACTCGCCGCTTCCGGCGCTCCATTCGCTAGAAGCAAGCTACCCGGAGGTATTGTGGTGGATGATCCAAACAATTAATGCACTGAGGCACTATGCTCACACACAGTATGTGTCAAGAAAGTAATGAGACTCGCCGCTTCGTGGCGCTCCATTCGCTAGAAACAAGCTACCCGAAAGGATTCTGGTAGATGATCAAGACATTTAACGCTCTGAAGCACTATGCTCACACACAGTGTGAGTCAAGAAAGTAATGAGACTCGCCGTTGCGTGTCGCTGCATTCGCTAGAAGCAAGCTACACGGAGGAGTTGTGGTGGATGATCAAAACAACTAACGCACTGAAGCACTATGCTCACACACAGTATGTGTCTACAAATTAATGAGACTCGCCGCTGCGTGGCGCTCCATTCGCAAGAAGCAAGCTACCTAGAGGGATTGTGGTGGATGATCCAAAGAATTAACGCACTGAAGCACTATGGCATCATAAACTGTATGCAGAAAGTAATGAGACTCGCAGCCGCGTGGCGCTCCATTCGCTTGAAGCAAGCTCCCCAGGGGGATTTTGGTGGATGATCCAACCAATTAACGCACTGAAGCACTATGCTCACACACAGTATGTGTCAAGAAAGTAATAAGACTCGCCGCTGCGTGGCGCTCCATTCCCTAGAAACAAGCTACACGGAATAGTTGTGGTGGATGATCAAAACAATTAACGCACTGAAGCACTATGCTCACACACAGTATGTGTCAAGAAAGTAATGAGACTCGCCGCTCGTGGCGCTCCATTCGCTGGAAGCAAGCCACCCGGAGGGATTGTGGTGGATTGTCAAAATAATTAACGCAATGACGAACTATGCCTTTGTAAAGTGTATGCAGAAAGTAATGAGACTCGCCGCTGCGTGGCGCTCCATTCGCTAGAAGCAAGCTACCCGGAGGGATTGTGGTGCATGATCAAAACAATTAACTCACTGACGAACTATGCCCTCATAAATTGTTATGCAGAAAGTAATGAGACTCGCCGCTGCGTGGCGCTCCATTCGCTAGAAGCAAGCTACCCGGAAGGATTCTGTTGGATGATCAGAACCATTATCGCACTGACGAACTATGCACTCATAAAGTGTATGCAGAAAGTAAAGGGACTATACGCTACGTGGCGCTCCAATCGCTAGAAGCAAGCTACTCTGAGGGATTGTGGTTGATGATCAAAACTATTAACGCACTGACGAACTATGCCCTCAAAAAGAGTATGCAGAAAGTACTGATACTCGATGCAACGTGGCGCTATATTCGCTAGAATCAACCTACCTTGAGGGATTGTGGGGGATGATCAAAACAACGCACTGCAGCATTTTCCTCAGACAAAATATGTGCAAAAAATTAATAAGACTCGCCGCTCCGGGGCGCTCAATTCGCTAAAAGCAAGCTAACCGGAGGGATTATGGTTGATGATCAAAACAATTAACGCACTGAACCACTATGCTCACACACAGTATGTGTCAAGAAGGTAATGAGACTCGCCGCTGCGTGGCGGTCCATTCGCTTGAAGCAAGCTCCTCGAAGGGATTGTGGTGGATGATCAGAGCAATTAACGCACTGAAGCACTATGCTCACACACAGTATATGTCAAGGAATTAATGAGACTCGACGCTCCGTGGCGTTCCATTCGCTTGAAGCAAGCTCCCCGGAGGGATTGTGTTGGATGATCAAAGAAATTAACGAACTGTAGCATAATGGTCTCACACAGTATGTGTCCGGAAAGTAATGAGACTCGCCGCTGTGTGGCGCTCCATTCGGAAGAAGCAAGCTACCTAGAAGGATTGTGGTGGATGATCAAGATATTTAACGCTCTGAAGTACTATGCTCACGGACCGTGTGTGTTAAGAAAGTAATGAGACTCGCCGCTGCGTGGCGCTCCATTCGATAGAAGCAAGCTACCCGGAGGGATTGTGGTGGATGATGAAAACAATTAACGCACTGAAGCACTATGCTCATACATAGTATGTGTCAAGGAATTAATGAGAATCGCCGCTGCGTGGCGGACCATTCGCTTGAAGTAATCTCTCCGGTGGGACTGTGGTAGATGATCCACCAATTAACGCACTGAAGCACTATGCTCACACACAGTATGTGTCAAGGAATTATTGAGACTCGCCGCTGCGGGGCGGCCCATTCGCTTGAAGTAAGCTCTCCGGAGGTAGAAGATGATCCACCAATTAACGCACTGAAGCACTATGCTCACAGACAGTAATTGTCCAGAAAGTAATGAGAATGCCACTGCGTGGTGCTCGATTCGCTAGAAGGAAGCTACTCGGAGGGATTGTGGTGGATGATCAAAACAATTAACGCACTGAGGCACTATGCTCACACACAGTATGTGTCAAGAAATTAATGAGGCTCGCCGGTGCGTGGCGCTCCATTCGTTAGAAAGAAGCCACCCGGAGGGATTGTGGTGGATTATCCAACCAATTAACGCACTGAAGCACTATGCTCACACACAGTATTTGTCAAGAAAGTAATGAGATTTGCCGCTGTGTGGCGCTCCATTCGCTTGACGCAAGCTCACCGGTGGGATTGTGGTGGATGATCAAAAAAAGTAACGCACTGACGAACTATGGCCTCATAAAGTGTATGCAGAAACTAATGAGACTCGCTGCTACGTGGCGCTCCATTCGCGTGAAGCAAGCTCCCCGGAGAGTATTGTGGTATATGATCCAACCAATTAACGCACTGAAGCACTATGCTCACACACAGTATGTGTCAAGAAAGTAATGAGACTCGCCGTTCGTGGCGCTCCATTCGCTGGAAGCAAGCCACCCGGAGGGGTTGTGGTGGATTGTCAAAAAAATTAACGCAATGACGAACTATGCCTTTGTAAAGTGTATGCAGAAAGTAATGGGACTCGCCGCTGCGTGGCGCTCCATTCGCTAGAAACAAGCTACCCGGAGGGATTGTGGTGCATGATCAAAACAATTAACGCACTGACGAACTATGCCCTCATAAAGTGTATGCAGAAAGTAATGAGACTCGCCGCTGCGTGGCGCTCCATTCGCTAGAAGCAAGCTACCCGGAAGGATTCTGTTGGATGATCAGAACCATGAACGCACTGACGAACTATGCACTCATAAAGTGTATGCAGAATGTAAAGACACTATACGCTACGTGGCGCTCCAATCGCTAGAAGCAAGCTACTCTGAGGGATTGTGGTTGATGATAAAAACTATTAACGCACTCACGAACTATGCCCTCAAAAAGAGTATGCAGAAAGTACTGATACTCGATGCAGCGTGGCGCTATATTCGCTAGAATCAAGCTACCTTGAGGGATTGTGGGGGATGATCAAAACAACGCACTGCAGCACTTTCCTCAGACAAAATATGTGCAAAAATTTAATAAGACCCGCCGCTGCGGGGCGCTCCATTCGCTAAAAGCAAGCTAACCGGAGGGATTATGGTTGATGATCAAAATAATTAACGCACTAAAGCACTATGCTCACACACAGTATGTGTCAAGAAGGTAATGAGACTCGCCGCTGCGTGGCGGTCCATTCGCTTGAAGCAAGCTCCTCGAAGGGATTGTGGTGGATGATCAAAGCAATTAACGCACTGAAGCATTATGCTCACACACAGTATATGTCAAGGAATTAATGAGACTCCACGCTCCGTGGCGGTCCATTCGCTTGAAGTAAGCTCTCCGGAAAGGTTGTGGTAGATAATCCACCAATTAACGCACTGAAGCACTAGGCTCACACATAGTATGTGTAAACAAAGTAATGAGACTGCCACTGCGTGGCGCTCCATTCGCTAGAAGGAAACTACCCGGAGGGATTATGGTGGATGATCATAACAATTAACGCACTGACGAACTATGCTGACGCACAGTATGTGTCAAGAAAGTAATGAGTCTCGCCGCTGCGTGGCGCTCCATTCGCTTGAAGCAAGCTCCCCGGAGGGATTGTGGTGGATGATCCAACCAATTAACGCAGTGTAGCACTATGCTCACACGTAGTATGTGTGAACAAAGTAATGAGACTCGCCGCTGCGTGGCCCTCCATTCGCTTGAAGCAAGCTCCCCGGAGGGATTGTGTTGGATGATCAAAGCAATTAACGCACTGACGAACTATGTGCTCATATAGTGTATGCAGAAAGTAATCAGACTCGCCGCTGCGTGGCGCTCCATTACATTGAAGCAAGATCCCCGGAGGATATTGTGGTGGATGATCAAAACAATTAACGCACTGACTAACAATGCCCTCATAGAGTGTATGCAGAAAGAAATGAGACTCGCCGCCGCGTGGCGCTCCATTCGCTTGAAGCAAGCTCCCCGGAGGGATTTTGGTGGATGATCAAACCAATTAACGCACTGAAGCACTATGCTCACACACAGTATGTGTCAAGAAAGTAATAAGACTCGCCGCTGCGTGGCGCTCCATTCCCTAGAAGCAAGCTACACGGAGGAGTTGTGGTGGATGATCAAAACAATTAACGCACTGAAGCACTATGCTCACACACAGTATGTGTCTAGAAAGTAATGAGACTTGCCTCTGCGTGGCGCTCCATTCGCTAGAACCAAGCTACCCAGAGGTATTGTGGTAGATGATCAAAACAACGCACTGACGAACTATGCCCACATAAAGTGTATGCAGAAAGTAATGAGACTCGCCGCTGCGTGGCGCTCTATTCGCTTGAAGCATCTCCCCGGAGGGATTGTGGTGGATGATCAAACCAATTAACGCACTGAAACACTATGCCCATACACAGTATGTGTCAAGGAATTAATGAGACTCGCCGCTGCGTGGCGACCCATTCGCTTGAAGTAAGGTTTCCGGATGGGTTGTGGAAGATGATCCACCAATTAACGCACTGAAGCACTATGCTTACAGACAGTAATTGTCCAGAAAGTAATGAGACTGCCTCTGCGTGGCGCTCCATTCGCTAGAAGGAAGCTACCAGGAGGGATTGTGGTGGATGATCAAAACAATTAACGCACTGACGAACTATGCTCACACACAGTATGTGTCAAGAAAGTAATGAGACTCGCTGCTTCGTTGCGTTCCATTCGCTTGAAGCAAGCTCCCCGGACGGATTGTGGCGGATGATCCAACCAATTAACGCAGTGTAGCACTATGCTCACACATACTATGTGTCAACAAAGTAATGAGACTCGCCCCTGCGTGGCCCTCCATTCGCTAGAAGCTAGCTACCCGGAGGGATTGTGGTGGATGTTCAAAACAATTAACGCAGTGAGGCACTATGCTCACACACAGTATGTGTCAAGGAAGTAATGAGACTTGCCGCTGCGTTGCGCTCCGTTCGCTCGAAGCAAGCTACCCGGAGGGATTGTGGTGGTTGATCCAACCAATTAACGCACTGAAGCACTATGCTCACACACAGTATTCTTCAAGAAAGTAATAAGACTCGCCGCTGCGTGGCGCTCCATTCACTTGACGCAAGCTCACCGGTGGGATTGTGGTGGATGATCAAAAAAATTAACGCACTTACGAACTATGCCCTCACAAATTGTATGCAGAAAGTAATGAGACTCGCCGCTGCGTGGCGCTCCATTCGCTTGAAGCAAGCTCCCCGGAGGGTATTGTGGTAGATGATCCAACCAATTAACGCACTGAAGCACCCGGCTCACACACAATATGTGTCAAGAAAGTAATGAGACTCGCCGCAGCGTGGCGCCCCATTCGCTGGAAGCAAGCCACCCAGAGGGATTGTCGTGGATTATCAAAACAATTAACGCACTGACGAACTATGCCCTCGTAAAGTGTATGCAAAAATTAATGACACTCGCCGCTGCGTGGCGCTCCATTCGCTAGAAGCAAGGTACCCGAAGGGTTTGTGGTGGATGATCAAAACAATTAACGCACTGACGAACTATGCTCTCATAAAGTGTATGCAGAAAGTAATAAGACTCTCCGCTGCGTGGCGCTCCAATCGCTAGAAGCAAGCTACTCTGAGGGATTGTGGTTGATGATCAAAACTACTAACGCACTGACGAACTATGCCCTCATAAAGTGTATGCAGAAAGTACTGATACTCGCCGCAGCGTGGCGCTACATTCGCTAGAATCAAGCTACCCGGATGGATTGTGGCGGATGATCAAAACAACGCACTGAAGCACTTTCCTCAGACGAAATATGTGTCAAGAAATTAATGAGACTCGCCGCTGCGGGTCGCTCCATTCGCTAAAAATAAGCTACCCGGAGGGATTGTGGTGGATGATCAAAACAATTAGCGCACTGAAGCACTATGCTCACACACAGTATGTGTCTAGAAAGTAACGAGACTCGCCGCTGCGTGGCGCTCCATTCGCAAGAAGCAAGCTACCTAGAGGGATTGTGGTGGATGATCCAAAGAATTAATGCACTGAGAGACCCGGGTTCGATTCCCGGCGGGAGCTCATGTGGTTCGGATTCCACGTTAATCAGTAGGTCCACGTCTCATATAGCCTCGCTGCTGAACGGGACGCTAAACTAAAAATCAACTCAACTCAACTCAATTAACGCACTGAAGCACTATGGCATCATAAAGTGTATGCAGAAAGTAATGAGACTCGCCGCCGCGTGGCGCTCCATTCGCTTGAAGCAAGCTCCCGGAGGGATTTTGGTGGATGATCCAACCAATTAACGCACTGAAGCACTATGCTCACACACAGTATGTGTCAAGAAAGTAATAAGACTCGCCGCTGCGTTGCGCTCCATTCGCTGTAAGCAAGCTACCAGGAGGGATTGTGGTGGATGATCCAAACAATTAACGCACTGACGAACTATGCAATCATAAAGTGTATGCAGAAAGTAATGCGACTCGCCGCTGCGTGGCGCTCCATTCGCTAGAAGCAAGATACCCGGAGGTATTGTGATGGATGATCCAAACAATTAACGCACTGAGGCACTATGGTCACACGCAGTAATATTGGCCTGACTTGGCCGAACTCTCGATTATCCAATTTGGGTCCCCATGCACCATAGTGAATGAATTAGGGATGCTTTGGCCCGGGGTTACGTCACCTATTGAAATTTTGCTTATGCTTATTCAGGGGCCGCACGCTGGTGCAAATGAATCAGAGGTACCTTGGCCAGTCTATGACGTAATAGAATCGGGAGTATTGGATCAGAGGTCATGATGATTCTCTAAAATTATTTAAAAATATGGTCTTGATGATTCATTACGTTATGAAATAGTACAGTTTTATGAATGCTTTCGTTCCCTTTTATGGCATAAAATTTGGAGATTGTTATATCTTTGATGAGATGGACTAACACGGGTGCAAATGAAATCTTTAGTTTTACGTCCCACGGATATGCAGTTTAGGCTAAAGGAGACGGTGACGATAAGAAAGGAATGAAAGTGTGGGAGAAAATTGGAGCATAATGTTGCCCGCCACAAAACTATTTTCGAGGTGTTTTAAATCAGGGACCACATACAGCAGAGGTAAACGCTCTACCACTGAGCCACCGCACCTCTACTGGTATGAATGAATTAGAGGTAGTTCGTTCGAGCTAATATATTCGTTTGACGTCACTGAACTGGGATTTTTAGCTTGGAACTTATGATGACTTGTTTCGTTTCCTTTTATGGGTATAAAATTACCAAAACAAGGTATGATCTCTTTCTTGATGACCTATTACGTTATGAATTAGTAGACCCCAGTAATAGTATAAATTAGTATTAGTATTAATATGAAACTCGAAAACTTTGGAGTTCCTTTGTGGCTAACCGGTTAGCGTATGCGCCTTTAACGTGGGAGACCAGAGTTCGATTTCCGGAAGGAGCTCATGCGGTTCGGATTTCACGTTAATTAGTAGGTTCTATTTTTGCTGCTGAACTTTGGGAGGAATACTTGATTTTTGGTTATTATCCCTTTGATGAGATGAACTAACACTGGTGCAAATGAAATCTTTAGTTTTACGTCCCACGATTAGGCTAAAGGAGACGGTGACGATGAGAAAGGAATGAAAGTATGGGAGAAAATTGGAGCATAATGTTGCCCACCACAAAATTACTTTGAACCAGGGACCACATACAGCAGAGGTGAACGCTCTACCACTGAGCCACCACGTCCCTTATTGGTGCGAATGAAGTAGAGGTATTTGGTTTGAGCTAATGTGTTTGTTTGACGTCGGGCTGACCCTATTTCACTTTTGGGACCCCACATGGACCATAGTGAATGAGTTAGAGATGCTTTGGTTTGGGATTGCATTACCTATTGTAATTCCCGGCGGGAGCTCATGTGGTTCGGATTCCACGTTAATCAGTAGGTCCACGTCTCATATAGCCTTGCTGCTGAAAGGGACGCTAAACTAAAATCAACTCAACCTATTGTAATTTTGCTTATGTTTACTCAGGGGCAGGGATCACTCAGGACACATAAGATCACCTTAATTCACATCAGGATTTGGGGGGGGGTACAGGACCTCGTTCCCTTTGATGATTATCGATTTTGGAGCCTTATTACGTTATATGGAGGCGTATTTAAAATTATTTCCTTAAATTTGATAAGTACTTTGTGATCCACTTTGTTCCGTTTCAGGGGTGAACATGGATATCTTGCAATCGTACTGAGTTCGATTCTTGGTGCTAGTTTAGCCAAAATTTTTCAGTGAGTGCAAAGAGGGAATTGTTTGACGGTTAACCGCCAAACGTTATCCGGTTTTTAACTATTCGATTAAAAAATTATCGGTTTTTAACTATTCGATTAACAAATAAATGGTTTTCAACTATTCGATTAAATTTTGAGTCCACTAATTTCTAGTTATTACAAAAGTTCAAGTGAAAATTTGAAACTAAATTTTGTCGAACTCAAATTTTTCAAATCAAAAATATTCAAACTGAAATTTTCGAATTAAAAGCATCAAACAAAACTTTTCGAACAAAAAAGTTGAAATCAATATTTTCGAATTTAAATTTTCAAACAAAAGAAATCAAACTGAAATTTTCGAATTATAAACATCGAACCAAAATTTGAAATAAAACTTTTCGAATTCAACTTTTTAAACCAAACAATTTCACACTGAAATATTTTAAACTAGAAATTGTAAACTAAAATTTTCGAATCGAAACATTTCAAACCAGTTTTAGAACTAGAAAGTTGAAACTAAAATTTTCGAACAAAAAAATTGAAATAAAACTTTTCGAATTCAATTTTTTTCAAACCACACAATTTCACACTGAAATTTTTGAACTAGAAATTTTAAATTAAAATTTTCGAAAAATGAAATCAAAATTTTCGAACCAAAACATTTCAGTCCAAATTTTTGAACTAGAAAGTTGAAACTAAAATTTTCGAATTCAAATTTTTTGAAACCAATCAGTTTCACACTGAAATTTTGAACTAGAAATTTTAAGCTAAAATTTTTCGAAAAATGGAATCAAAATTTTCGAACCAAAACATTTCAATCCAAATGTTAGAACTAGAAAGTCGAAACTAAAATTTTCGAATTAAAAGTTTCAACCTGTTTTCGAACTAAAAAATTTTTATAACGAAATTTTCAAATCAAATTTTTGGACCTAAAATTTTCAAACCAAAATTGTCGAACTGAAAGTTAAAGTTTCGAAGAAAAGAAATAATTCGAAATTTTCAAACAAACTTCTTGAAAATATTTAACCATAGCCGTTTACTGAATTTAAAATTTTAATTGTCTTGAAGAAATATTTGGGACTAAGTTTTGAGAGATGAACCGTTTGGTAAGCCATAGCCAGACCGAGACATTGATATTGCTTGAAATGAAGTTTAATCAAGCTTTATTTCATCAGACAGTATTAACTTACGATCCGTTTTAGTGCATTTTTGTTTCAGATCAACGGCCAGCCATAATCGGACTTTTTTTTTCCGTAACATCATGAAAGCACGCAAAGCTTCTTCTGGTCATAGCCGCTACGCTACGTAAAAACCCGAATCTGTACCACAGAACAACCATAAACGCATATTTTTCAAGACCTTGAATCGAACCTGGGACCATTTTAAGAGAAGATTACTTACCACAACGATTCTCCTCTGATGAGATCAAGAAACCTTAAAATCAATCATGCTTGGTACTCCTTAGAACAAAACAAAACAAAATGCTAAGATGTTCAACAGGTTGACATTAAACATCTACCGCTCTCTCTCTCCCTCTCCCTCTCCCTCTCTCCCTCTCTCCCTCTCCTGTAATAACAAAGTACAACTCAAGATAGGTTGAATGGTTGGATTTCGTAATGAAAACAAATGCGACTTCCTGTGGCAAGGTCGGTTAAGATGATTTCTGCAAGTGTCAGCATCAGCTGTACGATAACGTTTCATGGAAAGACTGACGAATGAAGTTTACGCACTGTTGTGAAACAGCGATCCTTAATAGTAGAACGGCACAACACTGGTATCGTATGTCAGGGAAGAAATCAAACTAACATCACAAACACGTTTTCAAGAAATCCTATTGCAGAACACGAAGCAAACTGAGCTTTGAATGATGTCGCAAAACAAATCTGCAAATGCTGCATTCTTTACCGGTGACAAAACTGAGTGATTACAAATGCAAAATCAAGATTTCTTTAAATTGAAAGTTGATTAGTTTACAGTATAATATTGTTTCAAGAGATTGGCTGGGTCGATTGATCTCATCAGAGGAGAATCGCTGTGGTAAGTAATCTTCTCTTAAAATGGTCCCAGGTTCGATTCAAGGTCTTGAAAAATATGCGTTTATGGTTGTTCTGTGGTACAGATTCGGGTTTTTACGTAGCGTAGCGGCTATGACCAGAAGAAGCTTTGCGTGCTTTCATGATGTTACGGAAAAAAAAAGTCCGATTATGGCTGGCCGTTGATCTGAAACAAAAATGCACTAAAACGGATCGTAAGTTAATACTGTCTGATGAAATAAAGCTTGATTAAACTTCATTTCAAGCAATATCAATGTCTCGGTCTGGCTATGGCTTACCAAACGGTTCATCTCTCAAAACTTAGTCCCAAATATTTCTTCAAGACAATTAAAATTTTAAATTCAGTAAACGGCTATGGTTAAATATTTTCAAGAAGTTTGTTTGAAAATTTCGAATTATTTCTTTTCTTCGAAACTTTAACTTTCAGTTCGACAATTTTGGTTTGAAAATTTTAGGTCCAAAAATTTGATTTGAAAATTTCGTTATAAAAATTTTTTAGTTCGAAAACAGGTTGAAACTTTTAATTCGAAAATTTTATTTTCGACTTTCTAGTTCTAACATTTGGATTGAAATGTTTTGGTTCGAAAATTTTGATTCCATTTTTCGAAAAATTTTAGCTTAAAATTTCTAGTTCAAAATTTCAGTGTGAAACTGATTGGTTTCAATAAATTTGAATTCGAAAATTTTAGTTTCAACTATCTAGTTCAAAAATTTGGACTGAAATGTTTTGGTTCGAAAATTTTGATTTCATTTTTCGAAAATTTTAATTTAAAATTTCTAGTTCAAAAATTTCAGTGTGAAATTGTGTGGTTTGAAAAAAATTGAATTCGAAAAGTTTTATTTCAATTTTTTTGTTCGAAAATTTTAGTTTCAACTTTCTAGTTCTAAAACTGGTTTGAAATGTTTTGATTCGAAAATTTTAGTTTACAATTTCTAGTTTAAAATATTTCAGTGTGAAATTGTTTGGTTTAAAAAGTTGAATTCGAAAAGTTTTATTTCAAATTTTGGTTCGATGTTTATAATTCGAAAATTTCAGTTTGATTTCTTTTGTTTGAAAATTTGAATTCGAAAATATTGATTTCAACTTTTTTGTTCGAAAAGTTTAGTTTGATGTTTTTAATTCGAAAATTTCAGTTTGAATATTTTTGATTTGAAAAATTTGAGTTCGACAAAATTTAGTTTCAAATTTTCACTTGAACTTTTGTAATAACTAGAAATTAGTGGACTCAAAATTTAATCGAATAGTTAAAAACCATTTATTTGTTAATCGAATAGTTAAAAACCGATAATTTTTTAATCGAATAGTTAAAAACCGGATAACGTTTGGCGGTTAACCGTGAAACAATTCCCTCTTTGCACTCACTGAAAAATTTTGGCTAAAATATTTTGAGATGATTTTAACTAAAACGTCAGTGTTATTTAAGATATAAATTACACGAACTAATACCAAGACCAAGAAGGTAACCTTAAAGTATCGTGGTTCTCTCTTATCAAAAAGCTTAAGAGGAGTGCATAGGGGTATTATAGTGATCTATATTAGGGTTCTATACTATTATACCAAATGTTTAAATTGGGCGATTTCCAAAATTTAAGGGGGGGGCCAGGGTGCCCCTCCCAAATTTTTAAAGGGGTGCACAAATGTACCAATGTCTTATGATAGGGCATAGACCCCTATATATAACCATATAACCATATAATGTAATAGGACATCATCCAAGAGAATAAATTAGGCCAAAAGACCAAACACGTGGTTGGGCAATTTCTAAAATTTAAGGGGTGGGCCAAGGTACCATTCCCAAAAATTTCAAGGGATGCACAAATGTATGATCTGTCAGGAAAGTAAATGTACACCTATTTTTCGAGTCTGGCATTCCTGCGCTCCATCCGTGGAGAGTATGAGAATTAAATCAATCAAATGTTTACTGAGGGGCAAAAAGAAAAGCTTAATCTGAATAAGACATTGCAGAGGGGCACAAGCTGTGAATACGAATAGTGCATTGTGTAAATAAAGGACGACACCGAAAGAGAAAGCCAGAAACAGCTGTTAAACTTACAAAAAAAGAGTAAAAATTGTCGAAGTGGGAACATAAAACACAAATACAACAAATACGCCAACAACTAAACGATCACCATGCCATGATCTTGGTGTAGTGGTTAAGGTGCTGGCTTACAAATGCAAAGGTCGCATGTTCGAATCCTCGGCAAGGACATTTTTAAAAATTTTTGTTAATAATACATACAACTCATGAGAGATGGTAAAAGAGGTCGTATTTAGTTTTTCGTAGCAATTATTATTGGTAATGTTTAGTACTGATAATACTTTTTGTCTTTGCGTATTGCTTTTATTCTTTTCTTCATTTCCAAAGAGAAGAATATCCGAACAAATGCCACCAAAATTCCTCATATTTTGAATGTAAACGCCATTTGCAATTAGTAAAGAATAAAAATTGAACGTTCCGAAGTAGCTGCAAAAAGTAAAAGGAAAAACATGGAAGTCGACCATACTCATGGTTACTAAAAATACAATTTCTACATGCCTTACACCTCCCGACCACGTTTCTACGTTAGCAAGTAAGAGGCTTGTGTTTAGGTTAGGCTCGTCAATACGTTTTGCAAAGGGGCCCGGTTTAGCTCTGACGCACCACAGGTGCGAGAAGGGAGAAAAACACTTTTTCTCTCTCCCTCTGTGTGTCTATTTATCTATCTATTTGTATATATATAACGCTATTTGTGAATGCCATAACCACCCTAATTTTCAGAGGATTGAGACGAAACTTGGCACAAACATTAATTGTTGAAATATCTTGATGAGTTCGTTAACCAGAATAATCAGGTGAAAATGTTCAAAATGGTGGCCCTTCAAACTCTTAAAAAGTTCCAAGGGAACCAAATTTCGCCCATAAATAGGTATTCAGAAAGTTTGAATAAATTTTCCTCTTTTACTGAAATATTTGTGTGCAGAAACTTATTGAAATATTGGACCCGATTAATCGCCTAAAGAAGGTTCACGCCCTTTCGCTACGGTCAGGTTTTTTTTTTTTTTTTTTTTTTTTTTGCAGGAGGGGGTTATTTTCCTATCGGAACAAGATAATTGTTAGTGATGATATGAAATTACACATTGAAAGTGAAGTAACTTGTGAAACGTGTTATTTGAAAGAATAATATAATAAATGTGCATTCCTCTAACACAGAGAACTTATGTATTTCGAGTTCAGGAGCCTGAATGGCGAGGAGTGTTATTTGATTTGCTTTTTAGTAACACATTGCATTGCAAATAAAGGTAGGCAACATTAGTGGTAAGTAAAACAACAATAATAATAATAATAATAATAATAATAATAATAATAATAATAATAATAATAATAATAATAATAATAATAATAATAATAATAGGTGTTGTTTGTGGCAAGGCAATATCTTCCTCAGTTCTTCAAACGTAATGATTGTAACGCCATATCTCCCTTACAAACAAAATATTAGCAATTTATATCGAGAGAACGGGAAACTGTAGAGCGATGGGACCAACGTTGGACAGTATGCACTCATAGTACTCAGAAAAGTAAGCGATTTCAATGCAAAATGAACGAAGAGTCATTGTCATGGGTACTCATTGGACCACGGCAGAGCCCTCTTTAGGCAAAATGTCGATAGCTTATATCGAGAAAACAGGCGGTGATACTGGGATGGGACCAACGTTGGACACCGTGGACCCATAAGGCGCATCGAAAAAATTAGGGAGGCGGGCGCCAGCCAGCCTTACTTATTTCCACATAATAATATAAAATTATATTGTCGAAATACACACACGAGTTAGCTACTAATATTTCATATTATTATTATTATTATTATTATTATTATTATTATTATTATTATTATTATTATTATTATTATTATTATTATTATTATTATCTACAGCGTCTTTTCATTACGTGAGCATGTTTGACATGAAACCAAAGAGAAAATCCATCCTGTAGCGAAAAGAAACAATACTTTCTCTCAAATGGATAAAATATCAAGCCGAGATTGATTCGAACTCGCATGGACGGCGCGAAAAGGCAGTGCTTTGTCCACTATTTTTTTAACTGACTCACCGAACGCGTTCAGTAACTTACTTATTGCTAATTTTACTTGCTTCACTCGTTTAACTTCTTTTTCTAATAACTTATAACGACAGGGACACGAACACAGAAGCATCGAGAACAGTTAAAAATGATAGATGCTCTCCCGTCGAGAATCGAACCCGAGACTCCATACACCCAAGGCTCACGTGCTAGCCTCTAGACCAGCGGCGATGGCAACGCTCACTTCCTGTGTCGTTAGGGATTACGACCACTGTATTGCCAGCTATCACTTCTGTGGGTTGTATACTATGATCACATGTTTCTTCTTTGCTGGAAGAGTAAAACCTACATTATATGTAATACATGAGGTATTTAGACCTACATGCTCTTCATATAATGTAATAAAAGGGTCATGGTGTCGGATTTTAATACATGACGTATTGCAGTATACAACATGCTTTGCATTACTTGTTTGTTTGTAGACAGCTACTAGCTTAGTGTTCTGAAAGGTTGTGTATAAACTAGGGGTAGCCCGTTCGGGAATTAGGGGAGATCGTTGTACCAAGAGCACAGTGTACCTTGAGCCATTTCCAATATCTCGGAAGGTGCTGCTTTCTGGTGTCCAACACCGAAGTACAGTCTTCTTCGATGTGCAATTGTCCACCAGTGCGAGTCTGGATGTGTTTCAGAAAGTGTTGTTTATGTGAGGAGAGAAAAACAATTTTCTACGGTCAAAGTAAAATTTTCAGTGTTAAGTTGAATGAGTGTCGACTGTGAATTAATAGACTAGGATTAATTTGAATATTGTCATCGAATGCCTCGTCCATTGGTTAAGTAAAATATTGGAGAAGTTCTGAGTCTTAGTTGTATTGTAGCATTTAGGTAGCCATCTTTGTTGAAATGTAGATGCTCATGTACCTTGGGCCAAAGTTACGCCGTGTACCATGGACCAAATTGATAGTGGTTCATGGTACAAGAGCCTACAATATACTTTCTTTTTTTTAATTTCAGGAAGACTTGTTGCAACAAAGATGCCCCGTAGCAAATCTGGAAAGAAGAGAGATCCTGTGGATCCAACTGCCTTGCGAAATGCGCTTGAAGCTATCCATTCCAATGATCCAAATAAGAAGATATCCTATAGAGAAGCATTGAAAGTGTTTAATGTAAGCCGCTCTACTCTTACCCGACATTTACATAAATTTAAAAACAGTAAAGAGAAAGAATTCAAATATAAAGTGAATTATGCAGTGAAGAAAGTTTCTACAGAAGCCGAAGAAGAAAGTCTTGTAAATTATATTCAAACTATTGCGAAAATGCAATACGGGCTAACTAAGAAACGTGTTAGAGTACTTGCATATAAATTCGCTAAAGCGAATGAGAAGAAGTATCCAGCAACATGGGAAGAAAATCAAATAGCCGGAGAAGAATGGATGCGTGCGTTTCTTAAAAGACATTCCACACAACTTTCGATAAGGAAACCCGAAGCAACTAGCCTAAGCCGGGCTACCAGCTTTAATCGCCATAATGTACAATGCTTTTTTACCAACATCAAAGACGTTCACAATAGATTTGGTCCCATTCCTCCCGAGAAGATCTGGAACTTGGATGAAACTGGGCTCAGCACTGTCCAGGGACAGTCCAAAATAGTTGCCCCTAAAGGTGTCAAGCAGGTCGGTTGTGCAACATCAGGAGAAAGAGGTAACCTGGTCACTATGATCACGGCCGTCAACGCAGTTGGAAATTCAATTCCACCTATGTTAATTTTCCCCCGGGTACACTTCAAGGACAGAATGTTATTTGGCAGTCCCCCAGGAAGTATTGGAGCCGCCAGTGTATCAGGATGGCCCAATGAAGAAACCTTTCTGAAGTTTTTGATCATTTTCTTACCTTCGTTAACTGTTCAAAGGAAAACAGGATTTTGTTAATTTTAGACAATCATGAAACTCATCTTTCTCCAGAATGTTTAGATAAGGCTTCTGCTGCTGGTGTGGTGATGGTAACATTCCCACCACACACTTCTCATAAGTTACAACCTTTAGATATTTCTGTTTATGGGCCACTGAAGACATTTTATAATCAGGCTGTTGAGGAGTGGATGTATAACAATAAAGGGAAAACATTCGATATATATACAGTTGCAGAGGCGCTGGGAATAGCATTTCCTAGGGCATTTACACCAATCAACATATTATCTGGTTTTTGTAAGTCAGGGATATATCCACTAGACACAGGTGTTTTCAGCGACGACGATTTTCTGAGTTCGTACGTTACAGATCAAGTCACAGAAACAAGTTGGTCTGGAGAATGAGAATGAGAAATTTGTGCACAAAGCTTTCAGTTCGAAACATTTGGATGAATCAACTGCTGGGACATCAAATGCACAAGACTACAATATTGAATCGGGCACACCTGAGGCCAACAAGACAAAAGAACTTAGGAAATCTGTCACTCCAGAAGAAATCCAGCCATTTCCAAAGGCTCCAGAAAGAAAAGCCAATGTTACAAGGAAGAGAAGAAAAACTATGATAGCGACCGACACGCCCGAGAAACAGGCTATAAAGGAGCAAAAAGAGAAGAATCGTGTGAAGAAAAGAGCAAAATATGAAAAAAATCAAAACTCTATCAAAGTGGCCAGAAATTTAGGGGATATTTTCAAAACAAAGTCTGACAAACTTAGCAAGAAGGGGTCTAGTCATAAGACACACCATAGCGCGGAAGGAACGATGAAGAGAAGAAAAGCAATGGAGACACAATCATCATCATCGTCATCAACAACATCATCTGAGAGTAAAGATGAATCTACATTTTCTCTTGTGCCTACAGATGATGAAGATAGTGCAGAGGAAGAATGCCTATATTGTTGCAATTCGAAAGAGGCTGATTGTAGTGGAGAAAAGTGGTGTAGGTGCATTAAGTGTGGACGGTGGACTCACTATTTATGTGCTGGGGTAGCAGGTCGTGAGTGGAAAACTTATGTTTGTGACTTTTGTACATCAAACTAAGGTAAACTTTGTTTTGTTTAATGTTCAAAGAAAAACTTCACTTCAAAAATATAATAAATAAATTAATGTGTTAACTATAAGTTCGTTAAATACATGTCGTGAGTGGTGAAACTTATGTTTGTGACTTTTGTACATCAAACTAAGGTAAACTTTGTTTTGTTTAATGTTCGAAGAAAAAACTTCGTTTGGAGAATATAATAAATAAATTAATGTGTTAAATATAAGTTCGTTAAATACAGGTCGTGAGTGGGAAACTTATATTTGTGACTTTTGATTTGTACCTACGTCGTTTCTCAACAGCAAGGTTATAAAGAATGTTTGTGACTTTTGTACATCAAACTAAGGTAAATTATGTTCAAACAAAACTTTGTTTGAAAAATATAATAAAAACTTATTGTGTTAAATGCATTATTTTCTTTTCATTGAATCTTCTTTATAGTGTGGCACAAGGTACAGGACGGCTGTCCCAAGGTACATGAGCATATTGTACCATGATCCATTATGCAGAGTAATTTATATTTTGCTATGAAAATTTTGTAAGGTGTGATTTGCGATTACTTCTAAGGTAAATAGATTCAAGAAAGATTGGAGATTTAATTGACCTCGAAAAACTTGCATATATGATATTAGGAACGACGTCATTTCAATTATTTTGAAAAGTGGCTCAAGGTACAACGATCTCCCCTATTAGTTTTCGGACTCCCGAAAGTAAAGCCGGACAAATTCCGGAATTCGGAAAATTCCAATTTTGTAATAATTTCGGAATTCGGAAAAATCTGGAATTTAGAAATTTCTGATTTCGTTAACATTCCGGAATTAGGAAAATCCGGATTTTTTCGAAGGTCGGAGTTTTTCTCAATTCCGGAATTTTCTAAATTCCGGATTCTTTCCGAGTTCCGAAATTCTTCTGAATTCCGGAGTATAACTGAATTCCATAATTTTGCGAAATCCGGAATGTGAAAGTTCCGCTTCCGAAAAATGAATGTATTTTGGTTAATATGAATCGTGGCGGAAATAAGTCTTTGACCAGGTAATGGCGACTGCTTTGAAAGAAATGGGGAGTATGAGAATTCAATCTGTCATATTTGTAGTTTCGTGTGGAGAAAGAACAAACTTGTGAACCAGTGGTTTAAGAAAAACTCAAGTTATTAATATAAACTTTGCCGACTTCATAAAAGAAATACGAAAGACATTTTGAATCGAAAAATATAACATACAAGTTTGCAAGCGGAGACAAAGAAACCTAACGTAACCAGACTAAAGACGATCGTTTACCGCGTAGCGATCGCGGTTCAGTGGTCAGGGTGCTTCTGCGAATGCACGTTGCAATTTTTTTTTCTTACTTTAGAATTTTTGATGGCGATTGATCAGCGATAACATACGTTTTATTATATTCAGATATTTGAATACTCGGATGTTTCAATACTTGAACAATCAAATCTTCAGGAATAATAATAGTAATAATAATAATTATTATTATCTCGTAGAAGATTAAAAGCTAGAAGCTAAATTATCGCTCAGGTCATACCATTACAAGGAGAAACGTGACATTTGGAAAGAATATTTCGGTTTGGTTTAATGTTGCTCACGAGAACAGGAGTTTCTCGTCTCGTTTCTAAAACAAATAAAATAACATGAGAATTAACATTTTACATTCGAGACGGGTCAGGGCTAAATCAAAATTTTCGTCTCTCTTTGGAGATGAGAATCGAGACGAGACGAAAAGTGTCGTAAACATTTCCCGTCTTGTCTCGATTCTCGAAATAGTGTATGTCCATTCTTTAAGTAACAATTGCTCTGTAGACTGAATCTCATAGGCTATTTCGTTACATTGTATTTCAGAGCTCATTGAATTACGCTCTGTGTAGGTATTTTTGTAGCAAAGCTTTTATATTTACCTCTGCATATTCTAAAAATTAGTTTATTATATGCCTTACTGTCGCGTGATATTCAGTTATATTTATTACAGTTATTTTCCTCAAAACATACTTTCTACATGAAACTTCAATAAAAGGTTCTAGTTTAAAATGTTGGTAGTTGCAGAGGTGTGTCTTGAAGGTACGGAACCCTTTCCCCGAAATCTCTACTTTTAAGTAAGTTTTGCCAAATTTCAGGGCAAGTTTAAAACTATTATTATTATTATTATTATTATTATTATTATTATTATTATTATTATTATTATTATTATTATTATTATTATTATTATTATTATTATATCAACTCCATGTATAATCTTTAAAAGATATACGGATTGTATCTGAATAGTAAAAGCTAATTGACTGTCGATCTCGGTCGTCTGGAAGTCTTCAGGAGGCAAGGACATCGGTCACGTTCTGGGTTTGAGTTCCGAAGGGGCAAGTATTCGGGCTCGAGCAAAAAATTGTTAAAAGTTATAGGCTTCATCCAAACATATTCAAAACAGCTGGGACCGGGTTTGGGCTTCTCAACGGCTCGAGCGGCTCGGCTTACAGCTCATTCAATATCGAACCGAATCGAGAAGTGAGCCGAGCCAACAGCTCACCACACCGAGCCGATTTGAGCCATTGGCTTAGTTGAGCTGAGTCGAAACGTGCTGATGAACTAGTTTCAACTTAGCTGGCTCGAACCGGTTCACATGAGCCGAGTAGGTGACCCATCCCAACCGAGAAAGCTCGAGCCATCGGCTCAATTGAGCTGAGTCGATGGCTTGTTCCAACTAAGCCGGCTCGGGTCATCGGCTCATCCCAACCGAGCCGACTCGAGCTGTTCGCTCAGTTGATACGAGCCGAGCCGGTTGATATCACTACCCGAGTTGGTCTTCAGCTTGGGCTCAAGAATTCGACCGTGCAGATCTCAGCCTTGATTTTAAGAACTACAGTATATACTTATATTGGTGATTACGACATTTGAGGCTGTCTCGTAATAATAATAATAATAAACTCTTGTCTTCTCGTTATCTAGACGAGACGAGATACACTAAAATTGCCCCACGAGATGCACTAAAATTACGAGATGAGACGCACCTCTGTCGTGAGCAACACTAAAAGTATTCCACATTACTGCTTACATTTCTCATGGCTTTTGCTTTCCAGTCTGATCAGGCCAATATTTCAAAACGAGTTAAAACGAGCTGAACGAGCGAGAGAGCCATTATCAAACTCAACTGAACTCGAAACTAGACCTCGAAAACAGCAACTTGGCTCGGAACTCAATTCAAGAAAATTACCTTTGACTCGACTCAAATTGTACTCGAGTTGAATTGAATTTTGGCTCGACTTGTGCTATCCCTATTCGTTTTTGTATTTTATGTTTCCACTTCAACAATGTCTACTCTTTTTTCTCCTTTTACCTGCTGTTTCTGGATTTCTCTTTCGGTGTCGTCCTTTATTTACACCGTGCACTATTCTTATTCCCAGCTTGTGACCCGCTTCAATGTCTTATTCAGTTTAGGCTTTTCTTCTTACATTGACTTCACATGTGATTGATTTAATTCTCACTTTCCGCGCACGACCGATGAAAATGTTTTATTATTATTATTATTATTATTATTATTATTATTATTATTATTATTATTATTATTATTATTATTATACTATTGAACTTGCACGGCGAAATTACTGTATAATACGATATCATTTCTGTAATTTTACTCCATTGTATGTTATTTAGTTTATTAATGGGCACTAAATTGTCTCCAGATCAACGAATAAATTAACTACGGCATGCACTTTGGTGGAAATATCATTGCAATAAGATTATTGGTTCGTTCCAAACATGTTCATGTAATGATATTTCCACCAAAGTGCATGCCGTAGTTAATTTATTCGTTGATCTGGAGACAATTTAGTGCCCATTAATAAATTAAATAACATACAATGGAATAAAATTACTGAAATGATATCGTATTATACAGTAATTTCGCCGTGCAAGTTCAATAGTATAATAATAATAATACTAATAATAATAATACTAATAATAATAATAATAATAATAATAATAATAATAATAATAATAATAATAATAATAATAATAATAATAATAATAATAATAATAATAATAAAACATTTTCATCGGTCGTGCGCGGAAAGTGAGAATTAAATCAATCACATGTGAAGTCAATGTAAGGAGAAAAGCCTAAACTGAATAAGACATTGAAGCGGGTCACAAGCTGGGAATAAGAATAGTGCATGGTGTTAATAAAGGACGACACCGACAGAGAAATCCAGAAACAATAGGTAAACGAAGAAAAAAAAGAGTATAAATTGTTGAAGTGGAAACAAAATACAAATACGAATAGGGATGAGCAGGAGTCGAGCCAAAATTCGACTCGACTCGAGTTCAATCCGAGTCGAGTCAAAGGTATTTTTCTTGTAGTACTTAAAATTATACTGTAGTTCTTAAAATTAAGGCTGAGACCTGCACGGTCGAATTCTTGAGCCCAAGCAGAAGACCAACTCGGGTAGTGATATCAACCGGCTCGGCTCGTATCAACTGAGCGAAGTTGTTGTATTACTATACATCTGCTTCCGCCCGTGTCAAATCTGGTCGATCTCGTTGACGCGACATATTTGCTTTTTTATACCCCTTTCTTCGTTTACTGAACAAAACAGTAACTATTCTGAAATATACTACTGCGCATGCCTCGTAGATAAATATTTCTGATGCCAATAGTTTCCGTCTTGTCCAAGGAATGTTCTTTTTCTTAATCCCAGCATGACCCTTTTATTACATTATATGAAGAGCATGTAGGTCTAAATACCTCATGTATTACATATAATGTAGGTTTTACTCTTCCAGCAGAGAAGAAACATGTGATCATAGTATACAACCCACAGAAGTGATAGCTGGCAAGACAGTGGTCGTAATCCCTAACGACACAGGGAGAGAGTGGTGCCCTTCCCGCTGGTCTAGTCGCTAGCACGTGCGCCTTTGGTGTATGGAGTTCCGGGTTCGATGCCCGGCGGGAGAGCATCTATGATTTTTAACTGTTCTCGATGTTTCTGTGTTCGTGTCTCTGTCGTTATAAGTTATTAGAAAAAGCAAGTTAAACGAGTGAAGCAAGTAAAATTAGCAATAAGTAGGTTACTAAAACACGTTCAGTGAGTCAGTTAAAAAAAAGTGGACAAAGCACTGGCTTTTCGCGCCGTCCATGCGAGTTCGAATCAATCTCGGCTTGATTTTTTATCCATTTGAGAGAAAATATTACTTCTTTACGCTACAGGTAGTCCACTCTTTTCATATTTTTCGCTGTCGATCACAGTTAAAGTAACTGACTATTATTCTTTATACGAATGATGGATCTTCTCTTTGGCTTCATGTCAAACACGCACACGTAATGAAAAGACGCTGTCGATAATAATAATAATAATAATATGAAATATTAGTAGCTAACTCGTGTGTGTATTTCGACAACATAATTTTATATTATTATGTGGAAATAAGTAAGGCTGGCTGGCGCCCCCCCCCCCCTATTTTTTTCGATGCGCTTTATGGGTCCACGATGTCCAAAGTTGGTCCCATCCCAGTATCACCTTTCGATATAAGTTATTGACACTTTGCCTAAAGAGGGCTCTGCCGTGGCCCCATGAGTACCCATGACAATGACTCTTCGTTCCTTTTGCATTGAAATCGCTTACTTTTCTGAGTACTATGAGTGCATACTGTCCAACGTTGCTCCCATCGCTCTACAGTTTCTCGTTCTCTCGATATAAATTGCTAATATTTTGTTTGTAAGGGAGATATGGCGTTACAATCATTACGTTTGAAGAAGAACTGAGGAAGATATTGCCTTGCCACAAACAACACCTATTATTATTATTATTATTATTATTATTATTATTATTATTATTATTATTATTATTATTATTATTACTATTGTTGTTGTTGTTGTTTTACTTACCACTAATGTTGCCTACCTTTATTTGCAATGCAATGTGTTACTAAAAAGCAAATCAAATAACACTCCTCGCCATTCAGGCTCCCGAACTCGAAATACATGAGTTCTCTGTGTTAGAGGAATGCACATTTATTATATTATTCTTTCAAATAACACGTTTCACAAGTTACTTCACTTTCAATGTGTAATTTCATATCATCACTAACAATCATCTTGTTCCGATAGGAAAATAACCCCCTCCTGCAAAAAAAAAAAAAAAAAAAAAAAAAAAAAAAACTGACCGTAGCGAAAGGCGTGAACCTTCTTTAGGCGATTAATCGGGTCCAATATTTCAATAAGTTTCTGCACACAAATATTTCAGTAAAAGAGGAAAATTTATTCAAACTTTCTGAATACCTATTTATGGGCGAAATTTGGTTCCCTTGGAACTTTTTAAGAGTTTGAAGGGCCACCATTTTGAACATTTTCATCTGATTATTCTGGTTAACGAACTCATCAAGATATTTCAACAATTAATGTTTGTACCAAGTTTCGTCTCAATCCGCTGAAAATTAGGGTGGTTATGGCATTCACAAATAGCGTTATATATATACAAATAGATAGATAAATAGACACACAGAGGGAGAGAGAAAAAGTGTTTTTCTCCCTTCTCGCACCTGTGATGCGTCAGAGCTAAACCGGGCCCCTTTGCAAAACGTATTGACCAACCTAACCTAAACACAAACCTCTTACTTGCTAACGTAGAAACGTGGTCGGGAGGTGTAAGGCATGTAGAAATTGTATTTTTAATAACCATGAGTATGGTCCACTTCCATGTTTTTCTTTTTACTTTTTGCAGCTACATGGGAACGTTCAATTTTTATTCTTTACTAATTGCAAATGGCGTTTACATTCAAAATATGAGAAATTTTGGTGGCATTTGTTCGGATATTCTTCTCTTTGGAAATGAAGAAAAGAATAAAAGCAATACGCAAAGACAAAAAGTATTATCAGTACTAAACATTACCAATAATAATTGCTACGAAAAACTAAATACGACCTCTTTTACCATCTCTCATGAGTTGTATGTATTATTAACAAAAATTTTTAAAATGTCCTCGCTTAAGATTCGAACTGGCGACCTTTGCATTTGTAAGCCAGCACCTTAACCACTACACCAAGATCATGGCATGGTGATCGTTTAGTTGTCGGCGTATTTGGTGTATTTGTGTTTTATGTTCCCACTTCGACAATTTTTACTCTTTTTTTGTAAGTTTAACAGCTGTTTCTGGCTTTCTCTTTCGGTGTCGTCCTTTATTTACACAATGCACTATTCGTATTCACAGCTTGTGCCCCTCTGCAATGTCTTATTCAGATTAAGCTTTTCTTTTTGCCCCTCAGTAAACATTTGATTGATTTAATTCTCATACTCTCCACGGATGGAGCGCAGGAATGCCAGACTCGAAAAATAGGTGTACATTTACTTTCCTGACAGATCATACCTATGTCTTATGATAGGGAATAGACCCCTATACATGACCATATAACCATATAAGGTAATAGGTCCTCATCCAAGAGGATAAATTGGATCAAAAACCAAACACGTGGTACATCATATTGCTTATGTTTATATTTTAGCAATTTTGTACCTCTAAAACGGAACGAAGTGAACCACCCAAATTTATCATGATACATATTAGAGTCCAGTAGTATAATACCGAATGCTTAAACTGGAAAATTTCCAAAATTTAAGGGGTGGGCTATGGTACTCCTCCCAAATTTTAAAGGGGTGCACAAATGTACCTATGTCTTATAATAGGAAATGTACATCTGTATACGTCCATATAACTATATAAGGTAATAGGACCTCATCCAAGGTAATAAAATGAGCCAAAATACCAAACACGTGGTTGCAGTAAAATTTGGTAATTTTGTGCCCCTAAAAGGAACGAGGTGGACCACCCAAATTTATAATAATATATATTAAAGCCCTATACTACTATACCAAATGTTTAAATTGGGCAATTTCCAAAATTGAAGGGGGTGGGCCAAAGTACTCCACCCAAATGTTAAAGGGGTGCACAAATATAGCTACCCATATCTTATGAAAGGTAATGAACCCCTGTATACGTCCATATAACTATATAAGGTAATAGGGCCTCATCCAAGAGGATAAATTGGGCCAAAAGACCAAACACGTGGTACAACGTATTGCTTACGTTTATATTTTGGCAATTCTGTACCTCTGAAAGGGAACATGTTTTCTCCTGTTTTGTCCTATCATTTCTCATCACCATCGTTTTTCGCTGGGGACGTTAAATTCAACATTTCCTAAACTAGCACCAAGAATCGAACTCGGTACGATTGCAAGATATCCATCTTCACCCCTGAAACGGAACAAAGTGGATCACAAAGTACTTATCAAATTTAAGGAAATAATTTTAAATACGCCTCCATATAACGTAATAAGGCTCCAAAATCGATAATCATCAAAGGGAACGAGGACCTGTACCCCCCCCAAATCCTGATGTGAATTAAGGTGATCTTATGTGTCCTGAGTGATCCCTGCCCCTGAGTAAACATAAGCAAAATTACAATAGGTTGAGTTGATTTTAGTTTAGCGTCCCTTTCAGCAGCAAGGCTATATGAGACGTGGACCTACTGATTAACGTGGAATCCGAACCACATGAGCTCCCGCCGGGAATTACAATAGGTAATGCAATCCCAAACCAAAGCATCTCTAACTCATTCACTATGGTCCATGTGGGGTCCCAAAAGTGAAATAGGGTCAGCCCGACGTCAAACAAACACATTAGCTCAAACCAAATACCTCTACTTCATTCGCACCAATAAGGGACGTGGTGGCTCAGTGGTAGAGCGTTCACCTCTGCTGTATGTGGTCCCTGGTTCAAAGTAATTTTGTGGTGGGCAACATTATGCTCCAATTTTCTCCCATACTTTCATTCCTTTCTCATCGTCACCGTCTCCTTTAGCCTAATCGTGGGACGTAAAACTAAAGATTTCATTTGCACCAGTGTTAGTTCATCTCATCAAAGGGATAATAACCAAAAATGAAGTATTCCTCCCAAAGTTCAGCAGCAAAAATAGAACCTACTAATTAACGTAAAATCCGAACCGCATGAGCTCCTTCCGGAAATCGAACTCTGGTCTCCCACGTTAAAGGCGCATACGCTAACCGGTTAGCCACAAAGGAACTCCAAAGTTTTCGAGTTTCATATTAATACTAATACTAATTTATACTATTACTGGGGTCTACTAATTCATAACGTAATAGGTCATCAAGAAAGAGATCATACCTTGTTTTGGTAATTTTATACCCATAAAAGGGAACGAAACAAGTCATCATAAGTTCCAAGCTAAAAATCCCAGTTCAGTGACGTCAAACGAACATATTAGCTCGAACCAACTACCTCTACTTCATTCATACCAGTAGAGGTGCGGTGGCTCAGTGGTAGAGCGTTTACCTCTGCTGTATGTGGTCCCTGGTTCAAAGTAATTTTGTGGTGGGCAACATTATGCTCCAATTTTCTCCCACACTTTCATTCCTTTCTTATCGTCACCGTCTCCTTTAGCCTAAACTGCATATGCGTGGGACGTAAAACTAAAGATTTCATTTGCACCAGTGTTAGTTCATCTCATCAAAGGGATAATAACCAAAAATCAAGTATTCCTCCCAAAGTTCAGCAGCAAAAATAGAACCTACTAATTAACGTGAAATCCGAACCGCATGAGCTCCTTCCGGAAATCGAACTCTGGTCTCCCACGTTAAAGGCGCATACGCTAACCGGTTAGCCACAAAGGAACTCCAAAGCTTTCGAGTTTCATATTAATACTAATACTAATTTATACTATTACTGGGGTCTACTAATTCATAACGTAATAGGTCATCAAGAAAGAGATCATACCTTGTTTTGGTAATTTTATACCCATAAAAGGGAACGAAACAAGTCATCATAAGTTCCAAGCTAAAAATCCCAGTTCAGTGACGTCAAACGAACATATTAGCTCGAACGAACTACCTCTAATTCATTCATACCAGTAGAGGTGCGGTGGCTCAGTGGTAGAGCGTTTACCTCTGCTGTATGTGGTCCCTGATTTAAAACACCTCAAAAATAGTTTTGTGGCGGGCAACATTATGCTCCAATTTTCTCCCACACTTTCATTCCTTTCTTATCGTCACCGTCTCCTTTAGCCTAAACTGCATATCCGTGGGACGTAAAACTAAAGATTTCATTTGCACCCGTGTTAGTCCATCTCATCAAAGATATAACAATCTCCAAATTTTATGCCATAAAAGGGAACGAAAGCATTCATAAAACTGTACTATTTCATAACGTAATGAATCATCAAGACCATATTTTTAAATAATTTTAAAGAATCATCATGACCTCTGATCCAATACTCCCAATTCTATTACGTCATAGCCTGGCCAAGGTATCTCTGATTCATTTGCACCAGCGTGCGGCCCCTGAATAAGCATAAGCAAAATTTCAATAGGTGACGTAACCCCGGGCCAAAGCATCCCTAATTCATTTACTATGGTGCATGGGGACCCAAATTGGATTATCGAGAGTTCGGCCAAGTCAGGCCAATACTACTCACGCAGTATGTGTCAAGAAAGTAATGAGACTCGCCGTTGCGTGGCGCTCCATTCCCTAGAAGCGAGCTCCCCGGGGGGATTGTGGTGGATGATCCAACCAATTAACGCACTGAAGCACTATGCTCACACACAGTATGTGTGAAAAAAGTAATGAGACTCGCCGTTGCGTGGCGCTCCATTCGCTAGAAACGAGCTAACCTAAGGGATTCTGGTGGATGATGAAAACAACGCACTGACGAACTATGCCCTCATAAAGTGAATGCAGACAGTAATGAGACTCGCTGCTGCGTGGCGCTCCATTCACTAGAAGCAAGCTACCTGGAGGTATTGTGCTGAATCATCCAAACAATTAACGCACTGAAGCACTATGCTCACACACATTATGGGTCAAGAAAGTAATGAGCCTCGCCGCTGCGTGGCGCTCCATTCGCTAGAATCAAGCTACCCGAAGGGATTCTGGTGGATGATAAAAACAATTAACGCATTGACGAACTATACCCTCATAAAGTGTATGTAGAAAGTAATGAGACACGCCGCTGCGTGGCGCTCCATTCGCTAGAAGCAAGCTACCCGAAAAGATTCTGGTGGATGATCAAAACATTTAACGCACTGAAGCACGATGCCCTCATAAAGTGTATGCAGAAAGTATTTAGACTTGCCACCGCGTGGCGCTCCATTCGCTACAAGCAAGTTTACCGGAAGGATTTTGGTGGATGATCCAACATATTAACGCAGTGAAACACTATGCTCACACACAGTATGTGTCCAGAAAGTAATCAGACTTGTCGCTGCGTGGCGCTCCATTCGCTAGAAAAAAGCTAACCGGAGGGATTCTGGTGGATGATCCAAACAATTAACGCACTGAATCACTATGGCATCATAAAGTATATGCAGAAAGTAATGAGACTCTCCGCTGCGTGGCGCTCCAATCGCTAGAAGCAAGCTACTCTGAGGGATTGTGGTTGATGATCAAAGCTATTAACGCACTGACGAACTATGCCCTCATAAAGTGTATGCAGAAAGTACTGATACTCGCCGCAGCGTGGCGCTACATTCGCTAGAATCAAGCTCCCCGGAGAGGATTTTGGTGGATGATCCAACCAATTAACGCACTGAAGCACTATGCTCACACACAGTATGTGTGAATAAAGTAATGAGACTCGCCGTTGCGTGGCGCTCCACTCGCAAGAAGCAAGCTAATTAGAGGGATTGTGGTGGATGATCCAAAGAATTAACGCACTGAAGCACTATGGCACCATAAAGTGTATGCAGAAAGTAATGAGACTCGCCGCCGTGTGGCGCTCCATTCGCTTGAAGCAAGCTCCCCGGAGAGGATTTTGGTGGATGATCCAACCAATTAACGCACTGAAGCACTATGCTCACACACAGTATGTGTGAATAAAGTAATGAGACTCGCCGTTGCGTGGCGCTCCATTCGCTAGAAACGAGCTAACCAAAGGGATTCTGGTGGATGATGAAAAAAACGCAGTGACGAACTATGCCCTCACAAAGTGAATGCAGAAAGTAATGAGACTCGCTGCTGCGTGGCGCTCCATTCGCTAGAAGCAAGCTACCTGGAGGTATTGTGGTGAATTATCCAAACAATTAACGCACTGAAGCACTATGCTCCCACACATTATGGGTCACGAAAGTAATGAGCCTCGCCGCTGCGTGGCGCTCCATTCGCTAGAATCAAGCTACCCGAAGGGATTCTGGTGGATGATAAAAACAACTAACGCATTGACGAATTTTGCCCTCATAATGTGTATGTAAAAAGTAATGAGACACGCCGCTGCGTGGCGCTCCATTCGCTAGAAGCAAGGTACCCGAAGGGATTCTGGTGGATGATCAAAACAATTAACGCACTGAAGCGCGATGCCCTCATAAAGTGTATGCAGAAAGTAATTAGACTTGATACCGCGTGGCGCTCTATTGTCTAGAAGCAAGCTACTCCGAGGGATTGTGGTGGATGATCCAACCAATTAGCGCACTGAAGCACTATGATCACAAACAGTATGTGTCAAGAAAGTAATGAGACTCGCAGCTGGGTGGCGCTCCATTCGATAGAAGCAAGTTCTCCGGAGGGATTGTGGTGGATGATCCAACAAATTAACGCACTGAAGCACTATGCTCACACACGGTATGTGTCAAGAAAGTAATGAGACTAGCCGCTGCGTGGCGCTCCATTCGCTAGAAGCAAGCTACACGGATCAGTTGTGGTGGATGATCCAAACAATTAACGCACTGAAGCACTATGCTCACACACGGTATGTGTCAAGAAAGTAATGAGACTAGCCGCTGCGTGGCGCTCCATTCGCTAGAAGCAAGCTACCCGAAGGGATTGTAGTGGATGATCAAAACAATTAACGCACTGACGAACTATGCAACCATAAAGTGTATGCAGAAAGTAATGCGACTCGCCGCTGCTGGCGCTCCATTCGCTAGAAGCAGGCTACCCGGAGGTATTGCGGTGGATGATCGAAACAATTAACGCACTGAAGCACTATGCTCACACACAGTATGTGTCAGGAAAATAATGAGACTCGCCGCTTCGTGGCGCTCCATTCGCTAGAAACAAGCTACACGAAAGGATTCTGGTAGATGATCAAGATATTTAACGCTCTGAAGCACTATGCTCACACACAGTGTGTGTCAAGAAAGTAATGAGACTCGCCGTTGCGTGGCGCTCCATTCGCTAGAATCAAGCTACCCGAAGGGATTCTGGTGGATGATAAAAACAATTAACGCATTGACGAATTTTGCCCTCATAATGTGTATGTAGAAAGTAATGAGACACGCCGCTGCGTGGCGCTCCATTCGCTAGAAGCAAGGTACCCGAAGGGATTCTGGTGGATGATCAAAACAATTAGCGCACTGAAGCACGATGCCCTCATAAAGTGTATGCAGAAAGTAATTAGACTTGCCACCGCGTGGCGCTCTATTGTCTAGAAGCAAGCTACTCCGAGGGATTGTGGTGGATGATCCAACCAATTAGCGCACTGAAGCACTATGATCACAAACAGTATGTGTCAAGAAAGTAATGAGACTCGCAGCTGGGTGGCGCTCCATTCGTTAGAAGCAAGTTCTCCGGAGGGATTGTGGTGGATGATTCAACAATTTAACGCACTGAAGCACTATGCTCACACACGGTATGTGTCAAGAAAGTAATGAGACTAGCCGCTGCGTGGCGCTCCATTCGCTTGAAGCAAGCTACACGGCGTAGTTGTGGTGGATGATCCAAACAATTAACGCACTGAAGCACTATGCTCACACACGGTATGTGTCAAGAAAGTAATGAGACTAGCCGCTGCGTGGCGCTCCATTCGCTAGAAGCAAGCTACCCGAAGGGATTGTAGTGGATGATCAAAACAATTAACGCTCTGACGAACTATGCAACCATAAAGTGTATGCAGAAAGTAATGCGACTCGCCGCTGCTGGCGCTCCATTCGCTAGAAGCAGGCTACCCGAAGGTATTGCGGTGGATGATCCAAACAATTAACGCACTGAAGCACTATGCTCACACACAGTATGTGTCAAGAAAGTAATGAGACTCGCCGCTTCGTGGCGCTCCATTCGCTAGAAACAAGCTACCCGAAAGGATTCTGGTAGATGATCAAGATATTTAACGCTCTGAAGCACTATGCTCACACACAGTGTGTGTCAAGAAAGTAATGAGACTCGCCGTTGCGTGGCGCTCCATTCGCTAGAAGCAAGCTACACGGAGGAGTTGTGGTGGATGATCAAAGCAATTCACGCACTGAAGCACTATGCTCACACACAGTATGGGTCTAGAAAGTAATGAGACTCGCCGCTGCGTGGCGCACCATTAGCATGAAGCAAGCTCCCCGGAGGGTATTGTGGTAGGTGATCCAACTAATTAACGCACTGCAGCACCACGCTCACACACGATGCCCTCATAAAGTGTATGCAGAAAGTAATTAGACTTGCCACCGCGTGGCGCTCTATTGTCTAGAAGCAAGCTACTCCGAGGTATTGTGGTGAATTATCCAAACAATTAACGCACTGAAGCACTATGCTCCCACACATTATGGGTCACGAAAGTAATGAGCCTCGCCGCTGCGAGGCGCTCCATTCGCTATAAGCAAGCTACCTGGAAGGCTTGTGGTTGATTATCAAAACAATTAACGCACTGACGAACTATGCCCTCGTAAAGAGTATGCAGAAAATAATAATACTCGCCGCTGCGTGGCGCTCCATTCGCTAGAAGCAAGCTACCCGGAGGGATTATGGTGCATGATCAAACAATTAACGCACTGACGAACTATGCCCTCATAAAGTTTATGCAGAAAGTAATGAGACTCGCCCCTGCGTGGCGCTCCATTCGCTAGAAGCAAGCTACCCGGAAGGATTCTGTTGGATGATCAGAACAATTAACGCACTGACGAACCATGCACTCATAAAGTGTATGCAGAAAGTAAAGAGACTATACGCTACGTGGCGCTCCAATCGCTAGAAGCAAGCTACTCTGAGGGATTGTGGTTGATGATCAAAACTATTAACGCACTGACGATCTATGCCCTTAAAAAGAGTATGCAGAAAGTACTGATACTCGATGCAGCGTGGCGCTATATTCGCTAGAATCAAGCTACCTTGAGGGATTGTGGGGGATGATCAAAACAACGCACTGCAGCACTTTCCTCAGACAAAATATGTGCAAAAAATTAATAAGACTCGCCGCTGCGGGGCGCTCCATTCGCTAAAAGCAAGCTACCCGGAGGGATTACGGTTGATGATCAAAACAATTAACGCACTCAAGCACTGTGCTCTCACACAGTATGTGTCAAGAAGGTAATGAGACTCGCCGCTGCGTGGCGGTCCATTCGCTTGAAGCAAGCTCCTCGGATGGATTGTGGTGGATGATCAAAGGAATTAACGCACTGAAGCACTATGCTCACACACAGTATGTGTCAAGAAAGTAATGAGACTCGCCGCTGCGGGGCGCTCCATTCGCTAAAAGCAAGCTACCCGGAGGGATTACGGTTGATGATCAAAACAATTAACGCACTCAAGCACTATGCTCTCACACAGTATGTGTCAAGAAGGTAATGAAACTCGACGCTCCGTGGCGGACCATTCGCTTGAAGTAAGCTCTCCGGAAAGGTTGTGGTAGATAATCCACCAATTAACGCACTGAAGCACTATGCTCACACATAGTATGTGTAAACAAAGTAATGAGACTGTCACTGCGTGGCGCTCCATTCGCTAGAAGGAAACTAACCGGAGGGATTATGGTGGATGATCAAAACAATTAACGCACTGACGAACTATGCTCACGCACAGTATGTGTCAAGAAAGTAATGAGACTCGCCGCTGCGTGGCGCTCCATTCGCTTGAAGCAAGCTCCCCGGAGGGATTGTGGTGGATGATCCAACCAATTAACGCAGTGTTGCACTATGCTCACACATAGTAAGTGTCAACAAAGTAATGAGACTCGCCGCTACGTGGCCCACCATTCGCTTGAAGCAAGCTCCCCGGAGGGATTGTGTTGGATGATCAAAACAATTAACGCACTGAAGCACTATGCTCACACACAGTATGTGTGTGAAAGTAATGAGACTCGCCGCTGCGTGGCGCTCCATTCGCTATAAGCAAGCTAAACGGAGGGATTGTGGTGGATGATCCAAACAATTAACGCACTGAAGCACTATGCTCACACACAGTATGTGTGTGAAAGTAATGAGACTCGCCGCTGCGTGGCGCTCCACTAGATTGAAGCAAGATCCCCGGAGGGTATTGTGGTGGATGATCAAAACAACTAACGCACTGACTAACTATGCCCTCATAGAGTGTATGCAGAAAGAAATGAGACTCGCCGCCGCGTGGCGCTCCATTCGCTTGAAGCAAGCTCCCCGGAGGGATTTTGGTGGATGATCCTACCAATTAACGCACTGAAGCACTATGCTCACACACAGTATGTGTCAAGAAAGTAATAAGACTCGCCGCTGCGTGGCGCTCCATTCGCTATAAGCAAGCTACCCGGAGGGATTGTGGTGGATGATCCAAACAATTAACGCACTGAAGCACTATGCTCACACACAGTATGTGTTTTTTTTTTTTTTTTTAAATTCCACCACTACCCCTGCCATTGCCAATAACTTTGGACTTATCGGCAGTCGCAACTGCCCCTAACTCTTTCTAATCTCTCTACTTAATATTTCTTTCTCTCTCTCTCTTTCGTTTTTAATTACCCATGACTGGGGGTGGGGCTTTCTTATTAACCCGAGTCCTGAATTTAATCTCGGGTCTCTGCTACTACTTGGAGCATCTTTATTGCTGTAAAATATAAAACAAATTTTTTAGTACACATAAAGATAATACAACATACATACATACACCAAACAACAAAACACAACAATTACAATTTTATAACCAAACAAAATTACATTAAATCTCACCCATATTATTATTTCTCTCCTGTGGATATTTTTAAGTATTTTTTTTATTTACTTTTATTTTTATTTTGTTTTTTTTATTTTTTTTATTTTTGATTGGAATATTACTTGTATACACATATTATGTACTATAACTGTATTACTATATTTTGGGTTCTCTCCTGTGTTCCCTCATATGAATTTATCATGTACTTTAGATTGACACATGCATGTAATAACTGTTAAAATTTAAAAGCTATGTGAACGAGGATTCACCTGTATGATAATAAAACAAAACAACAACATAACACATTTCACCTGTATGAAGTGGTTTCCTCCAGTGTATAACAAGAAAATGAATATGTTCCCACATTGGAGGCTAACGGTGCTGTCGAATTCCAACGGTCCTCCGTTTTAATTTTACTATGCTATTCCAAAGTACTATGCGGTCCTCCGCACTTATACGTATGGTGATATTTGATCCTTTACACTACACCACGATACGGTAACGCAACAACCACAACACAACACAACAAAACAACACACACACAGACTTGAGTCATAGACTTTATTGTCTTCTTAATTTCTTCTAGTTAAATCAAGTCTTATTTGAACCCTATTAATTTCTAAAATTTTATTGCAAAGACTGTTCAATTGAATTATTTTGTTTTTGTCTTGTAAAATCGCCCCTAATCCATCTCTTGTCATATCCTGTCTTAAGTTATGTCTTAAAATCGATGTCTCGTTGGTTAAAACAAGGTTATTGCAGTAAAACAATATGTGATCTGGCGTTTGAGTTTCCCCACAATCACATTCGTCACTGTTTAAAAGACCTAGTTTATTAAATGTTGTTCTAAATGGACCATGTCCACTTAGAAACTGTATTGCATGCTTGCTTAAATCTAAATTGCCTAGTTCCATTCTTTGTACTATATCTGGGAAAATTTCGTGAACTCTTCTGGCCTTTGTGCTTCTATCCCAGTCCTCTTGCCATTTTCTACTGATAAAGTTATCTATTTCTTCCGTAGTGTTTATCCTGGTTTTAAACAGGTTTTCCACTTTTCCATAGTCTCCTTTGTTAAGCCAATACTTTCCTGCTTGTCTTAATATTGCCAAGTATAATGGCTCCACGCCTAGCAGTACCTGTAAGGCACCTACCGGCGTAGTCGACATTGCTCCCGACATTCTTAACAAAATCAGTCTTTGTATGCTGTCTATCTTGGATCTTATTCTAACGTTTTCCAGAATTCTATGTCCCCAAGCACTCGCACTATAGGCAGCAATTGGGGTAAAGATAGCCTTGTAATACAGCTTACTGTGCCTAGGAGATAACTTAAAGTCTTTTGACATTATATAGAAGATTTTATTGGCTACTCGTGTTATCTTTTCTTTTAGTTTGTTTACGTGTACTCCGAAGTTCAGAAGCTCGTCCATCCATATACCCAGATATTTGAAAGTTTCCACTCTTGAGATGGAGTTGTTTCCAATTTTAATTATAGGGTTTCTATTCAATTTGCCTTTAACCAGCATGTACTTTGTTTTATTGTGGGAGATGCTTAGTTTAGCCGATTTGCACCAATTACAGAGTTTATTCATGGCTATATTTACCTTATTTTCTAATTCCCTTCTACTATTTGCGTTGATTATCAAGGCCAAGTCGTCTGCATAGGCAACTGTCCCCGACACCTCTGTACTATCATTTAGTAGGATTAACCCAGGTTGCAGCATAATGTCCCATATCAATGGCCCTAATATTGAGCCTTGTGGGCAACCTTTGGTGATGTCTTTTGTATAGCTGAAATTTTCAGCTGAGTACGTTATTTTTCTGTTAGTGCAGTAGCTTTTCATTAGTTTTAAAATCCTATCGTCAACTTGTAAAATTCGCAATTCCTTGAACATAGCTGGCCACCATAAGTTGTCAAAGGCACCCGATATGTCCACGAAAATCACTACTGTATATTTCTCTCTTGTGTCTTTGGAATTTTCTATAATGGACATTAATCTGTTTATAGCGTCAGCGGTGCCCTTTCCTTTTCTAAATCCGTACTGCAAGGTGCACGAACTTAAATCTCCTCTTTTGGCATTTATTCTATTAGCCATGATCTTTTCTAGCATCTTCCCTAGTAGGTTTAAAAGGCAGATTGGTCTATATGACTTAGGAGTCTCAACCGTACCAGTTTTACTTTTTTGAAGGATGATAAGCTTTGCCAGTTTCCATTGTTGTGGGAACACTCCGAATTCAATGCACCTATTGTAAAGTTTTACCAAGTATGGAATCCATATATTCTTGCTGCCCTTATAGATTTCTGCTTTAATTCCATCCGGACCAGGCGCTTTATTGGTTTTTAAGTTACTTATTATTTGTTCAACTTCTTCGTTTGTTACTTGAATATCCAGTATATCCAAATTTGGTCCAGCTCTATAGTTCATATAGCTTTCCCTGTCCGTCCTGTTTTCGGCGGTGTCAGTAAGCGGGTCATCATCCGGAAGTAACTGATTTATAATATATTCCATGGTATCCTTTATATCCTTCGTGTACGTACCATCATGTTTGGCCATGGTTGACAAAACAAGAGACGGTTTTACTTTCTCTGTAGCTAGTTTATAAGGCATACCCCATGGATCTGTGCATAATTTTTCTTTCACAAATTTTGTCCATGCGTTGCTTTTTTCCTTATGGATTTTTTCATTATAGTCTTTTTTAATTTGTAAATACTGCGTAAGTCTTACTTGTTTTAAATAAGGATCTTGAGTCCTTTGGTACTGTCTTCGTTTAGCTCTCAGCCTCTTCCTCATCAATTGTAACGATGAATTCCAGAAAGGAGCTGGTATATGCCTATTAGTTTTTGATTTCTTTTTAGTTATTGATTTGTTCAATGCTTCGACGGTAGCCTTATCAATTCTCATTACTAGGTTATTTAATTCGTCCTCATCCTTACACTCGATCTCTGGTAAATGGAGCTCATTACTTAATCTTAGCCAATCAATCCATTTTACATTGTACAAATTTTTTTCTTGTGATTCCTCTTTGTTGCAATTCCTAATTAGATCTATATTAAATCTAATTATTTGATGATCACTTTGTGTTTCGTTATCTAACACTGCCCAATCTTTTATTATATCTGTAAAGTTCGGTGTGGCAATGGTTACATCTATGTTGGATTCGTTCCCATTCCTGTTTCTGTATGTTGGCGGGTTATCAGGTTGGTTTAATACTATTAAGTTGAGCTCATTTATCATTTGTTCGAGGGCCTCTCCTCTTTCATCCAGTACTCCAGAATTCCAGGACGGTGATTTGGCATTGACGTCAGCACAAATTAAAAGTTTTTTCCCTGTATAGGTGTTGCATATTTCAGTGATACCGTCTATAAAAGGGTCAATTATGTAAGAGTACTGGAAATAGCAGTTTATTAATATAAAATCTAGTTGAGCTGTTTTGATTTGTACGCAATTTGTCCACCTATTTGAAAGATGTGTGATTTTTAAAACTTGTATGTCATTGTTTAAAACTATAATTGAAGCAAGTGGTGAGTTGTCGTCTTTTATAATTCTAAAATTATTGATTGGTATGCCAATCTCGTCACTGTTAAAATACGGCTCTTGAAGACATAAAATATCTATTTTCCAATTGGTACTGGATTGTACGACTTCCTCCATGACGGCCTTCGACCGCATTGCGTTTAATTGAAGAATATTTAACTTACGATCCATCGCATCAGGTATGGTATGTTTTGACCCAGCAATTGGGCCACTCATTCTTGTGGTTATATACCATGCGGCCGTGAAGTCGTACAAAATGTATATATATTCTGTTTAGGTCCAGACTTAAGTTCCGCCTCTCATAAGCAAGATCAACCAATTCTAGCAGTTTCTTAGGTTCCGTGGGTAGATTATTTAAACTTAGTTCCATAATGTCTTCGTCTTCCGAAGAAGGGAAAACAATCTGGCTACCGTTCTCCTTTAGGTTCCTAATTATATGTCTAAGAGCCAACCGCAAAATATTAGACTGTTCCAGTCTTGATAGTCTTAACGTTAATTCAAAGTTTTCGTAGATGTTGTGCTGTTCAGGTCCCTTCTCATTGCCAATCTTCTCATTTTTCTTCTCACCTGTTTGTAGATTTTGACTTACTTCTGGCTCTTCTGTTCTGCGTCGTTCATTTATGCATGTCTCTTCACTAAGTGTGCTGTCCTTGTTTTTCTTTTTCCAATTTTTCCTTAGAAAACCTAATAATCCCGAAGATTTCCTTCCACTTGGTGTGTTGGACACTATTCCTTCGCTGTTTTGTGTATTTGCATCTATGGGATTTACCTTATTACCTTCAGAGTACTCTTCATCAGTTTGATTTAATATTTCTTCAGGTTCACCCTGTGTTTTCACAGCTAAGGTCACAAGATCCTGCTTTTTCCCCACTTCTCCACGCTCATTTTCTCTGTAAATCGCATCTCCCTGACCGTTCATCTTCTTCAGTTCTACGAATTCAGTCGTCTTGTTGGACGCATCTTTTTGACCGTCATTCCTTTCCTCTTCACCAGTTTCATCGATCTTGCATGTCGCAGCTTCCTGGTCGTTCTTCAGATTACTACGGAGTGAATTTATTTTAGACATATTTTCGATTTCCTCCCGCAAGGTGGTGTCAGGTTTCCTTAATTTATAATCGAATTTACGTAATTGCCAGTCAAGCTCCGCGTAAATATGCATATTATTTACGTACATTTTGAATTTAAACTTTTGGATGGGAGCACTGTAATAAGTGTAAAAAGCCGACATCACCTCCCTAGGTCGAAATCTCCACAAACCCATACCGATTGCAGGTATAACTATCTCCTTGTAATCCGATACTGTGTTTATATTTTGGAAGTAGTCCAAGGTAATTGTCAAATCCTGAATAAAATCCTCCTTACTCGAAATAACGTGAATGAAGTTGCAATTATATTTATTAGTGGAGTAGAGGGCTCTGACTATTTTTTCGTTACCATTTGACATTTCCAAGTCTTTAAGCTTAGCTATATCAAACTCGTCATGAGAATCTACTACAAGCCTTGCAAAACCTGCTGGGAATGTTTTCAACTTTGGATTAATAAAATGTAGGACACACTGTCCCTCTACGGTTAAATTTATAGTTCCTGGTTCCACTATTAACGGTTTCCGAAAACAATTTTGGTCAGTTAAAACTGGTATATTGTTCTTAGCCCAGAGTAGAAATTTATCACTGCTTTTTCTCAGATTGTATTCCCTCATTCTCATAGAGTCTCTAGTTTGGCCCCCGGGAGAAATTATCCCAAAGCATTCATTTGTTTCATTTCCGTTGCCTGAGATACATTCATTCGTGAAGATATTTGCTTCCGTTGGTCTTTCATTTTTAGGAGAATCCTTAGTTATTATATCCATAATCAAATTTAGATACTTCCCTATCATAAAAATATTTGTAGGTCAGGCAATCTCTTTCATTACTGGCACCACACTTCTTCTTCCTGATATAACAGGGAATACATATTTTCGGCTTTTCTAAGTTCTTGCAGCTGTTTTTCTCGTGTTTCGCTTCACCGCAGTGTCCACATCTGGTTTCCTCGGATTTGCAGAATTTGGCCACGTGGCCAAAGTCCTTACATTTGGAACATTTGGCCACACTTAAAAACTCCTTGCATGACAAGGACTCATACATAATAAAAATCTTCCTTCCGTTTACCAGTTTTCTATATATATTAAACGGAGCCTCCAGGACTAAATGACATCTTGAAGTGTTTTTTGGGCCTGTTCTGAATTTAGCCTTTATTTCTTTCCTCGCTTGATCTTGATCTGCCACGTCCAGGTTTTGTTCTACCAAGGTTTCGATCAGAAATTCATCCGAGTAAGTAGACGGGATGTTATAGACGATTAGCTGAGGGTTTCTCTTTTTTCGTTGTTCCATTGAAAATTCCAATTTTAGTTGTTCATTCGATTGCAGTTTCTCAAGGTCCTCTTTTGTTGCTGTTTCTATTATTAATGTCTTGCCGGCTGGTCTTGTAGCTACAATTTTTACTTTTTCCTTAGCGGGATTAAAGGTGGAGGCCAATTTCTTTTGAATTTCCTTGGCATCCATATCTTTATTAGCCCCTTTGACAAAAATTGCTGGGCGTTGTTTCTTAACTGCTTCTTTAATTGACTTGGCTCTTATCGTATCATCTTGTTTAATAGCTTCCGCATAAGACAGAACAGGGAAATGCTCCGCTTTAGCACTCAGTTGGTTGGTATTTTGCTTTCCTCTTAGCTCGAGGTTGTCTTCTCTTAACGTTTTGTTTTCATCCTTCAGCTCCTGAATTTGACTCTTTAGTGCAGCTATTTTTCCCTCCAGTCTCGACTGTAACACTAACCATTCCGTAAATTTCTTTTTCAGCGTTTCTATTTTCGTTCTTCCAACTTTGCTGGTCTCCAGAGTAATATCTATAAATTTCAGAGCTTCCTCGTAAGATTTCCATATCTCTGTCTCCTGTTCTTCTTCTTCTTCTTCTTCCCGTTCTATGGTTCTATGCTGGGTGGAGGGTGCCGCATCTCTCTGTTTTTGTGGAGTCCTGTTTCCGAGCTGCGAAAACTGGGCGTCCATCATTTCCTCATAGCTTCCAAAGCTACCTCTAGGCGTCCTTTCCTCCCTATTTCTGAGTCTATCCCTATCCCTCTCCATCCTGCACCACCTAACGCCTTGATTTTACGGATAACCCTCCCAACACTCGCGTATGGTGGGTTGCCTGTATTTGATTTTAGTTTGTTCCAGCTTATGAGCCTACGATATCTGACTATAGCTAAACGCCGTGATGGATATGCAACCTCCCTTACTTCGAAATCGAGGGGGTTGCCTAACCTCCAGTCAAAGTCACACAAATCACTATGTAGCTATATGGAGACCTCAACATACGAAGGTATCCTGCTTAGCTGAACGCCTCAAATGTTATGCAACCAACCTTGCACATGGATCAAGGGGCTGCATAACGACAAGTCATTAGAATTTTACAACAGAAATGTACTTTAAACCTCATTGAACAACAACTACCTGAATCAGCATTCCACAAAGTCAATATACTCGTCTTGCTTCCTGTTAATTGTATAAAATGTACTTTTAAGTCAGTTTAAGACGCAACACTAAAACATGAAGTTAATTAATTTAAAAATACGTCAAAGTTTAAAATGCTGTAGCGTCTATGTTTTTAAAAGAAATTAAACGAAACTTGCGTACCTTATGTTTTATGTCCTTGTCTTTCATTTGCAGTTGCCCCTGGTCCTCTATCTGTCTTCGTTTGGGAGTTGTGATAACCCACCTTTGGGGGGGGTCCCACATAAATCCTTTCGTACACTTCACAGTTGCACTAAGAACGTCTCACACACAAACAACGGTACTCATACGTCGCGTTTTTCCTCGAAATTTAACGCGCTTAACCGGAGCGAAAAAACACACGTCCACTCGCTTTCACGTCTCTTTTACTTTACAGTATGTGTGTGAAATTAATGAGACTCGCCGCTGCGTGGCGCTCCATTCGCAAGAAGCAAGCTACCCGAAGGGATTGTGGTGGATGATCAAAACAATTAACGCACTGACGAACTATGCAATCATAAAGTGTATGCAGAAAGTAATGCGACTCGCCGCTGCGTGGCGCTCCATTCGCTAGAAGCAAGCTACCCGGAGGTATTGTGATGGATGATCCAAAAAATTAACGCACTGAGGCACTATGCTCACACGCAGTATGTGTCAAGAAAGTAATAAGACTCGCCGTTGCGTGGCGCTCCATTCGCTAGAAGCAAACTATCCGAAGGGATTCTGGTGGATGATCAAAACACTTAACGCATTGACGAGCTATGCCCTCATAAAGTTTTTGCAGAAAGTAATCAGACTCGCCGCTGCGTGGCGCTCCATTTGCTAGAAGCCGTCTAAACGAAGGGATTCTGGTGGGTGATCAAAACAATTAACGCACTGAAGCACTATGCCCTCATAAAGTGTATGCAGAAAGTATTTAGACTAGCCACTGCATGGCGCTCCTTTCCCTAGAAGCGAGCTCCCCGGGGGGATTGTGGTGGATGATCCAACCAATTAACGCACTGAAGCACTATGCTCACACACAGTATGTGTGAATAAAGTAATGAGACTCGCCGTTGCGTGGCGCTCCATTCGCTAGAAACGAGCTAACCTAAGGGATTCTGGTGGATGATGAAAACAACGCACTGACGAACTATGCCCTCATAAAGTGAATGCAGAAAGTAATGAGACTCGCTGCTGCGTGGCGCTCCATTCACTAGAAGCAAGCTACCTGGAGTTATTGTGCTGAATCATCCAAACAATTAACGCACTGAAGCACTATGCTCACACACATTATGTGTCAAGAAAGTAATGAGCCTCGCCGCTGCGTGGCGCTCCATGCGCTAGAATCAAGCTACCCGAAGGGATTCTGGTGGATGATAAAAACAATTAACGCATTGACGAACTATACCCTCATAAAGTGTATGTAGAAACTAATGAGACACGCCGCTGCGTGGCGCTCCATTCGCTAGAAGCAAGCTACCCGAAGGGATTCTGGTGGATGATACAACCAATTAACGCACTGAAGCACGATGCCCTCATAAAGTGTATGCAGAAACTATTTGGACTTGCCACAGCGTGGCGCTCCATTCCCTACAAGCAAGTTTACCGGAAGGATTTTGGTGGATGATCCAACCAATTAACGCAGTGAAACACTATGCTCACACACAGTATGTGTCCAGAAAGTAATCAGACTCGTCGCTGCGTGGCGCTCCATTCACTAGAAAAAAGCTAACCGGAGGGATTCTGGTGGATGATCCAAACAATTAACGCACTGAATCACTATGGCATCATAAAGTGTATGCAGAAAGTAATGAGACTCTCCGCTGCGTGGCGTTCCAATCGCTAGAAGCAAGCTACTCTGAGGGATTGTGGTTGATGATCAAAAATATTAACGCACTGACGAACTATGCCCTCATAAAGTGTATGCAGAAAGTACTGATACCCGCCGCAGCGTCGCGCTACATTCGCTAGAATCAAGCTACCCGGATGGATTGTGGCGGATGATCAAAACAACGCACTGAAGCACTTTCCTCAGACAAAATATGTGTCAAGAAATTAATGAGACTCGCCGCTGCACGTCGCTCCATTCGCTAAAAATAAGCTACCCGGAGGTATTGTGGTGGATGATCAAAACAATTAGCGCACTGAAGCACTATGCTCACACACAGTATGTGTCTAGAAAGTAACGAGACTCGCCGCTGCGTGGCGCTCCATTCGCAAGAAGCAAGCTACCTAGAGGGATTGTTGTGGATGATCCAAAAAATTAACGCACTGAAGCACTATGGCATCATAAAGTGTATGCAGAAAGTAATGAGACTCGCCGCCGCGTGGCGCTCCATTCGCTTGAAGCAAGCTCCCCGGAGGGATTTTGGTGGATGTTCCAACCAATTAACGCACTGAAGCACTATGCTCACACACAGTATGTGTGAATAACGTAATGAGACTCGCCGTTGCGTGGCGCTGAATTCGCTAGAAACGAGCTAACCAAAGTGATTATGGTGGATGATAAAAACAATTAACGCATTGACGAACTATGCCCTCATAAAATGTATGTAGAAAGTAATGAGACACGGCGCTGCGTGGCGCTCCATTCGCTAGAAGCAAGCTACCCGAAGGGATTCTGGTGGATGATCAAAACAATTAACGCACTGAAGCACGATGCCCTCATAAAGTGTATGCAGAAAGTAAATAGACTTGCCACCGCGTGGCGCTATATTGTCTAGAAGCAAGCTACTGAGAGGGATTGTGGTGGATGATCCAACCAATTAGCGCACTGAAGCACTATGATCACAAACAGTATCTGTCAAGAAAGTAATGAGACTCGCCGCTGGGTGGCGCTTCATTCGATAGAAGCAAGTTCTCCGGAGGAGTTGTGGTGGATTATCCAACCAATTAACGCACTGAAGCGCTATGCTCACACACGGTATGTGTCAAGAAAGTAGTGAGACTAGCCGCTGCGTGGCGCTCCATTCGCTAGAAGCAAGCTACCCGAAGGGATTGTAAAGGATGATCAAAACAATTAACGCACTGACGAACTATGCAACCATAAAGTGTATCCAGGAAATAATGGGACTCGCCGCTGCTGGCGCTCCATTCGCTAGAAGCAAGGTACCCGGAGGTATTGTGGTGGATGATCCAAACAATTAACGCACTGAAGCACTATGGTCACACACAGTATGTGTCAAGAAAGTAATGAGACTCGCCGCTTCGTGTCGCTCCATTCGCTAGAAAGAAGCTACCCGAAAAGATTCTGGTAGATGATCAAGATATTTAACGCTCTGAAGCACTATGCTCACACACAGTGTGTGTCAAGAAAGTAATGAGACTCGCCGTTGTGTGGCGCTTCATTCGCTAGAAGCAAGCTACACGGAGGAGTTGTGGTGGATGATCAAAACAATTAACGCACTGAAGCACTATGCTCACACACAGTATGTGTCTAGAAAGTAATGAGAGTCGCCGCTGCGTCGCGCTCCATTAGCATGAAGCAAGCTCCCCGGAGGGTATTGTGGTAGGTGATCCAACTAATTAACGCACTGCAGCACCACGCTCACACACAATATGTGTCAAGAAATTAATGAGACTCGCCGCTGCGAGGCGCTCCATTCGCTATAAGCAAGCTACCTGGAAGGCTTGTGGTTGATTATCAAAACAATTAACGCACTGACGAACTATGCCCACGTAAAGAGTATGCAGAAAATAATGAGACTCGCCGCTGCGTGGCGCTCTATTCGCTAGAAGCAAGCTACCCGGACGGATTATGGTGCATGATCAAAACAATTAACGCACTGACGAACTATGCCCTCATAAAGTGTATGCAGAAAGTAATGAGACTCGCCGCTGCGTGGCGCTCCATTCGCTAGAAGCAAGCTACCTGGAAGGATTCTGTTGGATGATCAGAACAATTAACGCACTAACGAACTATGCACTCATAAAGTGTATGCAGAAAGTAAAGAGACTGTACGCTACGTGTCGCTCCAATCGCTAGAAGCAAGCTACTCTGAGGGATTGTGGTTGATGATCAAAGCTATTAACGCACTGACGATCTATGCCCTCTAAAAGAATATGCAGAAAGTACTGATACTCGATGCAGCGTGGCGCTATATTCGCTAGAATCAAGCTACCTTGAGGGATTGTGGGGGATGATCAAAACAACGCACTGCAGAACTTTCCTCAGACAAAATATGTGCAAAAAATTAATAAGACTCGCCGCTGAGGGGCGCTCCATTCGCTAAAAGCAAGCTACCCGGAGGGATTATGGTTGATGATCAAATCAATTAACGCACTGAAGCACTATGCTCACACACACTATGTGTCAAGAAGGTAATGAGAGTCGCCGCTGGGGGGGTCCATTCGCTTGAAGCAAGCTCCTCGAAGGGATTGTGGTGGATGATCAAAGCAATTAACGCACTGAAGCACTATGCTCACACACAGTATATGTCAAGGAATTAATGAGACTCGACGCTCCGTGGCGGTCCATTCGCTTGAAGTAAGCTCTCCGGAAAAGTTGTGGTAGATAATCCACCAATTAACGCACTGAAGAACTATGCTCACACATAGTATGTGTAAACAAAGTAATGAGACTGCCACTGCGTGGCGCTCCATTCGCTAGAAGGAAACTACCCGGAGGGATTATGGTGGATGATGAAAACAATTAACGCACTGACGAACTATGCTCACGCACAGTATGTGTCAAGAAAGTAATGAGACTCTCCGCTGCGTGGCGCTCCATTCGCTAGATCCAAGCTACCCAGAGGGATTGTGGTAGATGATCAAAACAACGCACTGACGAACTATGCCCTCATAAAGTGTATGGAGAAAGTAATGAGACTCGCCGTTGCCTGGCGCTCTATTCGTTTGAAGCATCTCCCCGGAGGGATTGTGGTGGATGATCAAACCAATTAACGCACTGAAGCACTATGCTCACACACAGTATGTGTCAAGAAAGTAATAAGACTCGCCGCTGCGTGGTCCACCATTCGCTTGAAGCAAGCCCCCCGGAGGGATTGTGTTGGATGATGAAACCAATTAACGCACTGACGAACTATGCTTACAGACAGTAATTGTCCAGAAAGTAATGAGACTGCCACTGCGTGGCGCTCCATTCGCTAGAAGGAAGCTACCAGGAGGGATTATGGTTGATGATCAAAACAATTAACGCACTGAAGCACTATGCTCACACACAGTATATGTCAAGGAATTAATGAGACTCGACGCTCCGTGGCGGTCCATTCGCTTGAAGTAAGCTCTCCGGAAAGGTTGTGGTAGATAATCCACCAATTAACACACTGAAGCACTATGCTCACACATAGTATGTGTAAAAAAAGTAATGAGACTGCCACTGCGTGGCGCTCCATTCGCTAGAAGGAAACTACCCGGAGGGATTATGGTGGATGATCAAAACAATTAACGCACTGACGAACTATGCTCACGCACAGTATGTGTCAAGAAAGTAATGAGACTCGCCGCTGCGTGGTGCTCCATTCGCTTGAAGCGAGCTCCCCGGAGGGATTGTGGTGGATGATCCAACCAATTAACGCAGTGTAGCACTATGCTCACACATAGTATGTGTCAACAAAGTAATGAGACTCGCCGCTGCGTGGCCCACCATTCGCTTGAAGCAAGCTCCCCGGAGGGATTGTGTTGGATGATCAAAACAATTAACGCACTGACGAACTATGTGTTCATATAGTGTATGCAGAAAGTAATGAGACTCGCCGCTGCGTGGCGCTCCATTAGATTGAAGCAAGATCCCCGGAGGGTATTGTGGTGGATGATCAAAACAACTAACGCACTGACTAACTATGCCCTCATAGAGTGTATGCAGAAAGAAATGAGACTCGCCGCCGCGTGGCGCTCCATTCGCTTGCAGCAAGCTCCCCGGAGGGATTTTGGTGGATGATCCAACCAATTAACGCACTGAAGCACTATGCTCACACACAGTATGTGTCAAGAAAGTAATAAGACTCGCCGTTGCGTGGCGCTCCATTCCCTAGAAGCAAGCTACAAGGAGGAGTTCTGGTTGATGATCAAAACAATTAATGCACTGAAGCACTATGCTCACACACAGTATGTGTATAGAAAGTAATGAGACTAGCCTCTGCGTGGCGCTCCATTCGCTAGAACCAAGCTACCCAGAGGGATTGTGGTAGATGATCAAAACAATGCACTGACGAAGAATGCCCTCATAAAGCGTATGCAGAAAGTAATGAGACTCGCCGTTGCCTGGCGCTCTATTCGCTTGAAGCATCTCCCCGGAGGGATTGTGGTGGATGATCAAACCAATTAACGCACTGAAACACTATGCTCACATACAGTATGTGTCAAGGAATTAATGAGACTCGCCGCTGCGTGGCAACCCATTCGCTTGAAGTAAGCTCTCCGGAGGGGTTGTGGAAGATGATCCACCAATTAACGCACTGAAGCACTAGGCTCACAGACAGTAATTGTTTAGAATGTAATGAGACTGCCACTGCGTGGCACTCCATTCACTAGAAGGAAGCTACCAGGAGGGATTGTGGTAGATGATCAATACAACTTACTGACGAACTATGCCCTCATAAAGTGTATGCAGAAAGTAATGAGACTCGCCGTTGCCTGGCGCTCTATTCGCTAGAAGCAAGCTACCCGGAGGGATTGTGGTGGATGATCAAAACAATAAACGCACTGACGAACTATGCCCTCATAAAGTGTATGCAGAAAGTAATAAGACTCTCCGCGGCGTGGCGCTCCAATCGCTAGAAGCAAGCTACTCTGAGGGATTGTGGTTGATGATCAAAACTATTAACGAACTGACGAACTATGCCCTCATAAAGTGTATGCAAAAAGTACTGAAACTCGCCGCAGCGTGGCGCTACATTCGCTAGAATCAAGCTACCCGGATGAATTGTGGCGGATGATCCAAACATTTAACGCACTGAAGCACTTTTCTCAGACAAAATATGTGTCAAGAAAGTAATAAGACTCGCCGCTGCGTGGCGCTCCATTCGCTATAAGCAAGCTACCCGGAGAGATTGTGGTGGATGATCCAAACATTTAACGCACTCAAGCACTATGCTCACACACAGTATGTGTCAAGAAAGTAATAAGACTGGCCGCTGCGTGGCGCTCCATTCGCTATAAGCAAGCTACCCGGAGGGATTGTGGTGGATGATCCAAACATTTAACGCACTGAAGCACTATGCTCACACACAGTATGTGTCCAGAAAGTAATGAGACTCGCCGCTGCGTGGCGCTCCATTCGCAAGAAGCAAGCTACCTAGAGAGATTGTAAAGGATGATCAAAACAATAAACGCACTGATGCAGTATGCTCACACACAGTATGTTTCAAGAAAGTAATGTGACTCGCCGCTGCGTGGCGCTCCATTCGCTTAAAGCAAGCTACCCGGAGGGATTGTAGTGGATGATCCAAGCAATTAACGCACTGAAGCACATTCCCTCATAAAGTGTACGCAGAAAGTAATGAGATTTGCCACCGCGTGGCGCTCCATTCGCTAGGAGCAAGTTACCGGGAGGGATTGTGATAGATGTTCCAAAAAATTAATGCACTGAAGCACTATGCCCACATAAAGTGAATGCAGAAATTAATGAGACTATCCACTGCGTGGCGCTCCATTCGCTAGAGGCAAGCTACAACGAGGGATTGTGGTGGATGATCCAAACAATTAACGCATTGAAGAACTATGTCCTCATAAATTGTATGCAGAAAGTAATGAGACTTGCCACCGCGTGGCACTCTATTGTCTAGAAGCAAGTTACTCCGAGGGATTGTGGTGGATGATCCAACCAATTAGCGCACTGAAGCACTATGCTCACAAACAGTATGTGTGAAGAAAGTAATGAGACTTGCCGCTGGGTGGCGCTCCATTCGCTAGAAGCAAGCTACCCGAAGAGATTGTGGTGGATGATCAAAACAATTAAGCCACAGACGAACTATGCAATCATAAAGTGTATGCAGAAAGGAATGCGACTCGCCGCTGCGTGGCGCTCCATTCGCTAGAAGCAAGCTACCCGGAGGTATTGTGATGGATGATCCAAACAATTAACGCACTGAAGCACTATGCTCACACACAGTATGTGTCAAGAAAGTAATAAGACTCGCCGTTGCGTGGCGACCCATTCGCTTGAAGTAAGCTCTCCGGAGGGGTTGTGGTGGATGATCAAAACAATTAACGCACTGAAGCACTATGCTCACACACAGTATGTGTCTAGAAAGTAATGAGACTAGCCTCTGCGTGGCGCTCAATTCGCTAGAACCAAGCTACCCAGAGGGATTGTGGTTGATGATCAAAACAACGCACTGACGAACTATGCATTCATAAAGTGTATGCTGAAAGTAATGAGACTCGCCGTTGCCTGGCGCTCTATTCGCTTGAAGCATCTCCCCGGAGGGATTGTGGTGGATGATCAAACCAATTAACGGACTGAAACACTATGCTCATACACTGTATGTGTCAAGGAATTAATGAGACTCGCCGTTGCGTGGCGACCCATTCGCTTGAAGTAAGCTCTCCGGAGGGGTTGTGGAAGATCTTCCACCAATTAACGCACTGAAGCACTATGCTCACACATAGTATGTGTCAACAAAGTAATGAGACTCGCCCCTGCGTGGTCCTCCATTCGCTAGAAGCTATCTACCCGGAGGGATTGTGGTAGGTGTTCAAAATAATTAACGCAGTGAGGCACTATGCTCACACACAGTATGTGTCAAGGAATTAATGAGACTCGCCGCTGCGTGGCAACACATTCGCTTGAAGTAAGCTCTCCGGAGGGGTTGTGGAAGATGATCCACAAATTAACGCACTGAAGCACTAGGCTCACAGACAGTAATTGTCCAGAATGTAATGAGACTGCCACTGCGTGGCGCTCAATTCGCTAGAACCAAGCTACCCTGAGGGATTGTGGTTGATGATCAAAACAACGCACTGGCGAACTATGCCCTCATAAAGTGTATGCAGAAAGTAATGAGACTCGCCGTTGCCTGGCGCTCTATTCGCTTGAAGCATCTCCCCGGAGGGATTGTGGTGGATGATCAAACCAATTTTCGCACTGAAACACTATGCTCATACACTGTATGTGTCAAGGAATTAATGAGACTCGCCGCTGCGTGGCGACCCATTCGCTTGAAGTAAGCTCTCCGGAGGGGTTGTGGAAGATCTAACACCAATTAACGCACTGAAGCACTATGCTCACACATAGTATGTGTCAACAAAGTAATGAGACTCGCCCCTGCGTGGCCCTCCATTCGCTGGAAGCTATCTACCCGGAGAGATTGTGGTGGCTGTTCAAAACAATTAACGCAGTGAGGCACTATGCTCACACAGAGTATGTGTCAAGAAAGTAATGAGACTCGCCGCTGCGTGCCCCACCATTCGCTTGAAGCAAGCTCCCCGGAGGGATTGTGTTGGATGATCAAAACAATTAACGCACTGACGAACTATGTGCTCATATAGTGTATGCAGAAAGTAATGAGACTCGCCGCTGCGTGGCGCTCCATTAGATTGAAGCAAGATCCCCGGAGCGTATTGTGGTTGATGATCAAAACAACTAACGCACTGACTAACTATGCCCTCATAGAGTGTATGCAGAAAGAAATGAGACTCGCCGCCGCGTGGCGCTCCATTCGCTTGAAGCAAGCTCCCCGGAGGGATTGTGGTGGATGATCCAACCAATTAACGCACTGAAGCACTATGCTCACACACAGTATGTGTCAAGAAAGTAATAAGACTCGCCGTTGCGTGGCGCTCCATTCCCTAGAAGCAAGCTACAAGGAGGAGTTTTGGTGGATGATCAAAACAATTAACGCACTGAAGCACTATGCTCACACACAGTATGTGTATAGAAAGTAATGAGACTAGCCTCTGCGTGGCGCTCCATTCGCTAGAACCAAGCTACCCAGAGGGATTGTGGTAGATGATCAAAACAACGCACTGACGAACTATGCCCTCATAAAGTGTATGCAGAAAGTAATGAGACTCGCCGTTGCCTGGCGCTCTATTCGCTTGAAGCATCTCCCCTGAGGGATTGTGGTAGATGATCCACCAATTAACGCACTGAAGCACTATGCTCACACACAGTATGTGTCAAGGAATTAATGAGACTCGCCGCTGCGTGGCAACCCATTCGCTTGAAGTAAGCTCTCAGGAGGGGTTGTTTAAAATGATCCACCAATTAACGCACTGAAGCACTAGGCTCACAGATTGTAATTGTCCAGAATGTAATGAGACTGCCACTGCGTGGCGCTCCATTCACTTGAAGGAAGCTACCAGGAGGGATTGTGGTAGATGATCAAAACAACGCACTGACGAACTATGCCCTCATAAAGTGTATGCAGAAAGTAATGAGACTCGCCGTTGCCTGGCGCTCTATTCGCTTGAAGCAAGCTCACCGGAGGGATTGTGGCGGATGATCCAACCAATTAACGCAGTGTAGCACAATGCTCACACATAGTATGTGTCAACAAAGTATTGAGACTCGCCCCTGCGTGGCCCACCATTCGCTAGAACCTAGCTACCCGGAGGGATTGTGGTGGATGTTCAAAACAATTAACGCTGTGAGGCACTATGCTCACACACAGTATGTGTCAAGAAAGTAATGAGACTTGGCGCTGCGTTGCGCTCCATTCGCTAGAAGGAAGATACCCGGAAGGATTGTGGTGGTTGATCCAACCAATTAACGCACTGAAGCACTATGCTCACACACAGTATTCTTCAAGAAAGTAATAAGACTCGGCGCTGCGTGGCGCACCATTCACTTGACACAATCTCCCCGGAGGGATTGTGGTGGATGATCAAGAAAATTAACGCACTGACGAACTATGCCCTCGTAAAGTGTATGCACAAAGTAATGAGACTCGCCGCTGCGTGGCGCTCCATTCGCTAGAAGCAAGCTACCCGGAGGGATTGTGGTGGAAGATCAAAACAATTAACGCACTGACGAACTATGCCCTCATAAAGTGTATGCAGAAAGTAATAAGACTCTCCGCTGCGTGGCGCTCCAATCGCTAGAAGCAAGCTACTCTGAGGGATTGTGGTTGATGATCAAAACTATTAACGCACTGACGAACTATGCCCTCATAAAGTGTATGCAGAAAGTACTGAAACTCGCCGCAGCGTGGCGCTACATTCGCTAGAATCAAGTTACCCGGATGGATTGTGGCGGATGATCGAAACATTTAACGCACTGAAGCATTTCCTCAGCCAAATATGTGTCAAGAAAGTAATAAGACTCGCCGCTGCGTGGCGCTCCATTCGCTATAAGCAAGTTACCCGGAGGGATTGTGGTGGATGATCCAAACATTTAACGCACTGAAGCACTATGCTCACACACAGTATGTGTCAAGAAAGTAATAAGACTCGCCGCTGCGTGGCGCTCCATTCGCTATAAGCAAGCTACCCGGAGGGATTGTGGTGGATGATCCAAACATTTAACGCACTGATGCACTATGCTCACACACAGTATGTGTCCAGAAAGTAATGAGACTCGCCGCTGCGTGGCGCTCCATTCGCAAGAAGCAAGCTACCTAGAGAGATTGTAAAGCATGATCAAAACAATAAACGCACTGATGCAGTATGCTCACACACAGTATGTTTCAAGAAAGTAATGTGACTCGCCGCTGCGTGGCGCTCCTTTCGCTTAAAGCAAGCTACCCGGAGGGATTCTAGTGGATGATCCAAGCAATTAACGCACTGAAGCACATTCCCTCATAAAGTGTACGCAGAAAGTAATGAGATTGGCCACCGCGTGGCACTCCATTCGCTCGAGCAAGTTACCGGGAGGGATTGTGGTAGATGTTCCAAAAAATTAATGCACTGAAGCACTATGCCCACATAAAGTGAATGCAGAAATTAATGAGACTATCCACTGCGTGGCGCTCCATTCGCTAGAGGCAAGCTACAACGAGGGATTGTGGTGGATGATCCAAACAATTAACGCATTGAAGAACTATGTCCTCATAAATTGTATGCAGAAAGTAATGAGACTTGCCACCGCGTGGCACTCTATTGTCTAGAAGCAAGCTACTCCGAGGGATTGTGGTGGATGATCCAACCAATTAGCGCACTGAAGCACTATGCTCACAAACAGTATGTGTGAAGAAAGTAATGAGACTTGCCGCTGGGTGGCGCTCCATTCGCTAGAAGCAAGCTACCCGAAGAGATTGTGGTGGATGATCAAAACAATTAAGCCACTGACGAACTATGCAATCATAAAGTGTATGCAGAAAGGAATGCGACTCGCCGCTGCGTGGCGCTCCATTCGCTAGAAGCAAGCTACCCGGAGGTATTGTGATGGATGATCCAAACAATTAACGCACTGAGGCACTATGTTCACACGCAGTATGTGTCAAGAAAGTAATTAGACTGGCCGTTGCGTGGCGCTCCATTCGCTAGAAGCAAACTATCCGAAGGGATTCTATTGGATGATCAAAACAATTAACGCACTGACGAACTATGTGCTCATATAGTGTATGCAGAAAGTAATGAGACTCGGCGCTGCGTGGCGCTCCTTTACATTGAAGCAAGATCACCGGAGGGTATTGTCGTGGATGATCAAAACAACTAACGCACTGACTAACTATGCCCTCATAGAGTGTATGCAGAAAGAAATGAGACTCGCCGCCGCGTGGCGCTCCATTCGCTTGAAGCAAGCTCCCCGGAGGGATTTTGGTGGATGATCCAACCAATTAACGCACTGAAGCACTATGCTCACACACAGTATGTGTCTAGAAAGTAATGAGACTAGCCTCTGCGTGGCGCTCAATTCGCTAGAACCAAGCTACCCAGAGGGATTGTGGTTGATGATTAAACAACGCACTGACGAACTATGCCTTCATAAAATGTATGCAGAAAGTAATGAGACTCGCCGTTGCCTGGCGCTCTATTCGCTTGAAGCATCTCCCCGGAGGGATTGTGGTGGATGATCAAACCAATTAACGCACTGAAACACTATGCTCATACACTGTATGTGTCAAGGAATTAATGAGACTCGCCGCTGCGTGGCGACCCATTCGCTTGAAGTAAGCTCTCCGGAGGGGTTGTGGAAGATCTTCCACCAATTAACGCACTGAAGCACTATGCTCACACATAGTATGTGTCAACAAAGTAATGAGACTCGCCCCTGCGTGGCCCTCCATTCGCTAGAAGCTATCTACCCGGAGGGATTGTGGTGGCTGTTCAAAACAATTAACGCAGTGAGGCACTATGCTCACACACAGTATGTGTCAAGAAAGTAATGAGACTTGCCGCTGCGTTGCGCTCCATTCGCTGGAAGCAAGCTACCCTGAGGGATTGTGGTGGTTGATCCAACCAATTATCACACTGAAGCACTATGCTCACACACAGTATTCTTCAAGAAAGTAATAAGACTCCCCGCTGCGTGGCGCTCCATTCACTTGACGCAAGCTCACCGGTGGGATTGTGGTGGATGATCAAAAAAATTAACGCACTGACGAACTATGCCCTCATAAATTGTATACAGAAACTAATGAGACTCGCCGCTGCGTGGGGCTCCATTCGCTTGAAGCAAGCTCCACGGAGGGTATTGTGGTAGATGATCCAACCAATTAACGCACTGAAGCACCCGGCTCACACACAATATGTGTCAAGAAAGTAATGAGACTCGCCGCAGCGTGGCGCTCCATTCGCTGGAAGCAAGCCACCCAGAGGGATTGTGGTGGATTAACAAAACAATTAACGCACTGACGAACTATGCCCTCGTAAAGTGTATGCACAAAGTAATGAGACTCGCCGCTGCGTGGCGCTCCATTCGCTAGAAGCAAGCTACCCGGAGGGATTGTGGTGGATGATCAAAACAATTAACGCACTGACGAACTATGCCCTCATAAAGTGTATGCAGAAAGTAATAAGACTCTCCGCTGCGTGGCGCTCCAATCGCTAGAAGCAAGCTACTCTGAGGGATTGTGGTTGATGACCAAAACTATTAACGCACTGACGAACTATGCCCTCATAAAGTGTATGCAGAAAGTACTGATACTCGCCGCAGCGTGGCGTTACATTAGCTAGAATCAAGCTACCCGGATGGATTGTGGCGGAGGATCAAAACAACGCACTGAAGCACTTTCCTCAGACAAAATATGTGTCAAGAAATTAATGAGACTCGCCGCTGCGGGTCGCTCCATTCGCTAAAAATAAGTTACCCGGAGGGATTGTGTTGGATGATCAAAACAATTAGCGCACTGAAGCACTATGCTCACACACAGTATGTGTCTAGAAAGTAACGAGACTCGCCGCTGCGTGGCGCTCCATTCGCAAGAAGCAAGACACCTAGAGGGATTGTGGTGGATGATCCAAAGAATTAACGCACTGAAGCACTATGGCATCATAAAGTGTATGCAGAAGATAATGAGACTCGCCGACGCGTGGCGCTCCATTCGCTTGAAGCAAGCTCCCCGGAGGGATTTTGCTGGATGATCCAACCAATTAACGCACTGAAGCACTATGCTCACACACAGTATGTGTCAAGAAAATAATAAGACTCGCCGCTGCGTGGCGCTCCATTCGCTATAAGCAAGCTACCCGGAGGGATTGTGGTGGATGATCCAAAAATTTATCGCACTGAAGCACTATGCTCACACACAGTATGTGTCCAGAAAGTAATGAGACTCGCCGCTGCGTGGCGCTCCATTCGCAAGAAGCAAGCTACCTAGAGAGATTGTAGTGGATGATCAAAACAATAAACGCACTGATGCAGTATGCTCACACACAGTATGTTTTTAAGAAAGTAATGTGACTCGCCGCAGCGTGGCGCTCCATTCGCTTGAAGCAAGCTACCCGGATGGATTGTAGTGGATGATCCAAGCACTTAACGCACTGAAAATCATACCCTCATAAAGTGTACGCAGAAAGTAATGAGATTTGCCACCGCGTGGCGCTCCATTCGCTAGGAGCAACTTACCGGGAGGGATTGTGGTAGATGTTCCAAAAAATTAATGCACTGAAGCACTATGCCCACATAAAGTGAATGCAGAAATTAATGAGACTAAACACTGCGTGGCGCTCCATTCGCTAGAGGCAAGCTACAACGAGGGATTGTGGTGGAGGATTCAAACTATGTCCTCATAAATTGTATGCAGAAAGTAATGAGACTTGCCACCGCGTGGCGCTCTTTTGTCTAGAAGCAAGCTACTCCGAGGGATTGTGGTGGATGATCCAACCAATTAGCGCACTGAAGCACTATGCTCTCAGACAGTATGTGTCAAGAAAGTAATGAGACTCGCCGCTGGGTGGCGCTCCATTCGCTAGAAGCAAGCTACCCGAAGGGATTGTGGTGGATGATCAAAACAATTAAGCTACTGACGAACTATGCAATCATAAAGTGTATGCAGAAAGTAATGCGACTCGCCGCTGCGTGGCGCTCCATTCGCTAGAAGCAAGCTACACGGAGGTATTGTGATGGATGCTCCAAACATTTAACGCACTGAGGCACTATGCTCACACGCAGTATGTGTTAAGAAAGTAATGAGACTCGCCGTTGCGTCGCACTCCATTCGCTAGAAGCAAACTATCCGAAGGGATTCTGGTGCATGATCAAAACAATTAACGCATTAACGAGCTATGCCCTCATAAAGTGTTTGCAGAAAGTAATCAGACTCGCCGCTGCGTGGCGCTCCATTTGCTAGAAGCGAGCTACCCGAAGGGATTCTGGTGGATGATCAAAGCAATTAACGCACTGAAGCACTATGCCCTCATAAAGTATATGCAGAAAGTAATTAGACTAGCCGCTGCGTGGCGCTCCATTCCCTAGAAGCGATCTCCCCGGGGGGTTTTTTGGTGGATGATCCAACCAATTAACGCACTGAAGCACTATGCTCACACACAGTATGTGTGAATAAAGTAATGAGACTCGCCGTTGCGTGGCGCTCCATTCGCTAGAAACGAGCTAACCTAAGGGATTCTGGTGGATGATAAAAACAACGCACTGACGAACTATGCCTTCATGAAGTTAATGCAGAAAGTAATGAGACTCGCTGCTGCGAGGCGCTCCATTCGCTAGAAACAAGCTACCTGGAGCTATTGTGCTGAATCATCCAAACAATTAACGCACTGAAGCACTATGCTCACACACATTATGGGTCAAGAAAGTAATGAGCCTCGCCGCTTCGTGGCGCTCCATTCGCTAGAATCAAGCTACCCGAAGGGATTCTGGTGGATGGTAAAGACAATTAACACATTGACGAACTATACCCTCATAAAGTGTATGTAGAAAGTAATGAGACACGCCGCTGCGTGGCGCTCCATTCGCTAGGAGCAAGCTACCCGAAGGGATTCTGGTGGATGATCAAAACAATTAACGCACTGAAGCACGATGCCCTCATAAAGTGTATGCAGAAAGTATTTAGACTTGCCACCGCGTGGCGCTCCATTCGCTACAAGCAAGTTTACCGGAAGAATTTTGGTGGATGATCCAACCAATTAACGCAATGAAGCACTATGCTCACACACAGTATGTGTCCAGAAAGTAATCAGACTCGTCGCTGCGTGGCGCTCCATTCGCTGGAAGCAAGCTACCCGGAGGGATTCTGGTGGATGATCCAAACAATTAACGCACTGTATCACTATGGCATCATAAAGTGTATGAAGAAAGTAATGAGACTCGCCGCCGCGTGGCGCTCCATTCGCTTGAAGCAAGCTCCCCGGAGGGATTTTGGTGGATGATCCAACCAATTAACGCACTGAAGCACTATGCTCACACACAGTATGTGTGAATAAAGTAATGAGACTCGCCGTTGCGTGGCGCTCCATTCGCTAGAAACGAGCTAACCGAAGAGATTCTGGTGGATGATGAAAACAACGCACTGACGAACTATGCCCTCATAAAGTGAATGCAGAAACTAATGAGACTCGCTGCTGCGTGGCGCTCCATTCGCTAGAAGCAAGCTATTTGGAGGTATTGTGGTGAATGATCCAAACAATTAACGCACTGAAGCACTATGCTCACACACATTATGGGTCACGAAAGTAATGAGCCTCGCCGCTGCGTGGCGCTCCATTCGCTAGAAGCAAGCTACCCGAAGGGATTCTGGTGGATGATCAAAACAATTAACGCACTGAAGCACGATGCCCTCATAAAGTGTATGCAGAAAGTAATTAGACTTGCCACCGCGTGGCGCTCCATTGTCTAGAAGCAAGCTACTCCGAGGGTTTGTGGTGGATGATCCAACCAATTAGCGCACTGAAGCACTATGCTCACAAACAGTATGTGTCAAGAAAGTAATGAGACACTCCGCCGCGTGGCGCTCCATTCGCTTGAAGCAAGCTACCCGAAGGGATTGTAGTGGATGATCAAAACAATTAACGCACTGACGAACTATGCAATCATAAAGTGTATGCAGAAAGTAATGCGACTCGCCGCTGCTGGCGCTCCATTCGCTAGAAGCAAGCTACCCGGAGGTATTGTGGTGGATGATCCAAACAATTAACGCACTGAGGCACTATGCTCACACGCAGTATGTGTGAACAAAGTAATGACACTCGCCGCTTCGTGGCGCTCCATTCGCTAGAAACAAGCTACCCGAAAGGACTCTGGTAGATGATCAAAATATTTAACGCTCTGAAGCACTATGCTCACACACAGTGTGTGAAGAAATTAATGAGACTCGCCGTTGCGTGGCGCTTCATTCGCTAGAAGCAAGCTACACGGAGGAGTGTTGGTGGATGATCAAAACAATTAACGCACTGAAGCACTATGCTCACACACAGTATGTGTCTAGAAAGTAATGAGACTCGCCGCTGCGTGGCGCTCCATTCGCAAGAAGCAAGCAACCTAGAGGGATTGTTGTGGATGATCCAAAGAATTAACGCACTGAAGCACTATGCTCACACACAGTATGTGTCAAGAAAGTAATAAGACTCGCCGCTGCGTGGCGCTCCATTCCCTAGAAGCAAGCTACACGGAGGAGTTGTGGTGGATGATCAAAACAATTAACGCACTGAGGCACTACGCTGACACACAGTGTGTGTCAAGATAGTAATGAGACTCGCCGCTGCGTGGCGCTCCATTAGCATGAAGCAAGCTCCCCGGAGGGTATTATGGTAGGTGATCCAACTAATTAACGCACTGGAGCAGCACGCTCACACGCAATATGTGTCAAGAAAGTAATGAGACTCGCCGCTGCGAGGCGCTCAATTCGCTATAAGCAAGCTACCTGGAAGGCTTGTGGTTGATTATGAAAACAATTAACGCTCTGACGAACTATGCCCTCGTAAAGAGTATGCAATAATAATGAGACTCGCCGCTGCGTTGCGCTCGATTCGCTAGAAGCAAGCTCCCCGGAGGGTGGTTGCTGGATGATCCAACCAACTAACGCACTGAAGCACTATGCTCACACACAGTATGTGTGAATAAAGTAATGAGACTCGCCGTTGCGTGGCGCTCCATTCGCTAGAAACGAGCTCACTGAATTGATTTTGGTGGATGATGAAAACAACGCACTGACGAACTATGCCCTCATAAAGTGAATGCAGAAAGTAATGAGACTCGCTGCTGCGTGGCGCTCCATTCGCTAGAAGCAAGCTACCCGGAGGGATTGTGGTGGATTATCAAAATAATTAACTCACTGACCAACTATGCCCTCGTAAAGTGTATGCACAAAGTAATGAGACTCGCCGCTGCGTGGCGCTCCATTCGCTAGAAGCAAGCTACCCGGAGGGATTGTGGTGGATGATCAAAACAATTAACGCACTGACGAACTATGCCTTCATAAAGTGTATGCAGAAAGTAATAAGACTCTCCGCTGCGTGGCGCTCCAATCGCTAGAAGCAAGCTACCCGGAGGGATTGTGGTGGATTATCAAAATAATTAACTCACTGACCAACTATGCCCTCGTAAAGTGTATGCACAAAGTAATGAGACTCGCCGCTGCGTGGCGCTCCATTCGCTAGAAGCAAGCTACCCGGAGGGATTGTGGTGGATGATCAAAACAATTAACGCACTGACGAACTATGCCTTCATAAAATGTATGCAGAAAGTAATAAGACTCTCCGCTGCGTGGCGCTCCAATCGCTAGAAGCAAGCTACTCTGAGGGATTGTGGTTTATGATCAAAACTATTAACGCACTCACGAACTATGCCCTCGTAAAGTGTATGCAGAAAGTACTGATACTCGCCGCAGCGTGGCGCTACATTCGCTAGAATCAAGCTACCCGGATGGATTGTGGCGGATGATCAAAACAACGCACTGAAGCACTTTCCTCAGAGAAAATATGTGTCAAGAAATTAATGAGACTCGCCGCTGCGGGTCGCTCCATTCGCTAAAAATAAGCTACCCGGAGGGATTGTGGTGGATGATCAAAACAATTAGCGCACTGAAGCACTATGCTCACACACAGTATGTGTCTAGAAAGTAATGAGACTCGCCGCTGCGTGGCGCTCCATTCGCAAGAAGCAAGCTACCTAGAGGGATTGTTGTGGATGATCCAAAAAATTAACGCACTGAAGCACTATGGCATCATAAAGTGTATGCAGAAAGTAATGAGACTCGCCGCCGCGTGGCGCTCCATTCGCTTGAAGCAAGCTCCCCGGAGGGATTTTGGTGGATGTTCCAACCAATTAACGCACTGAAGCACTATGCTCACACACAGTATGTGTGAATAACGTAATGAGACTCGCCGTTGCGTGGCGCTGAATTCGCTAGAAACGAGCTAACCAAAGTGATTCTGGTGGATGATAAAAACAATTAACGCATTGACGAACTATGCCCTCATAAAATGTATGTAGAAAGTAATGAGACTCTCCGCTGCGTGGCGCTCCAATCGCTAGAAGCAAGCTACTCTGAGGGATTGTGGTTGATGACCAAAACTATTAACGCACTGACGAACTATGCCCTCATAAAGTGTATGCAGAAAGTACTGATACTCGCCGCAGCGTGGCGTTACATTAGCTAGAATCAAGCTACCCGGATGGATTGTGGCGGAGGATCAAAACAACGCACTGAAGCACTTTCCTCAGACAAAATATGTGTCAAGAAATTAATGAGACTCGCCGCTGCGGGTCGCTCCATTCGCTAAAAATAAGTTACCCGGAGGGATTGTGTTGGATGATCAAAACAATTAGCGCACTGAAGCACTATGCTCACACACAGTATGTGTCTAGAAAGTAACGAGACTCGCCGCTGCGTGGCGCTCCATTCGCAAGAAGCAAGATACCTAGAGGGATTGTGGTGGATGATCCAAAGAATTAACGCACTGAAGCACTATGGCATCATAAAGTGTATGCAGAAGGTAATGAGACTCGCCGACGCGTGGCGCTCCATTCGCTTGAAGCAAGCTCCCCGGAGGGATTTTGCTGGATGATCCAACCAATTAACGCACTGAAGCACTATGCTCACACACAGTATGTGTCAAGAAAATAATAAGACTCGCCGCTGGGTGGCGCTCCATTCGCTAGAAGCAAGCTCTCCGGAGGGATTGTGGTGGATGATCCAACCAATTAACGCAATGAAGCACTATGCTCACACACGGTATGTGTCAAGAAAGTAATGAGACTAGCCGCTGCGTGGCGCTCCATTCGCTAGAAGCAAGCTACCCGAAGGGATTGTGGTGGATGATCAAAACAATTAAGCTACTGACGAACTATGCAATCATAAAGTGTATGCAGAAAGTAATGCGACTCGCCGCTGCGTGGCGCTCCATTCGCTAGAAGCAAGCTACCCGGAGGTATTGTGATGGATGATCCAAACAATTAACGCACTGAGGCACTATGCTCACACGCAGTATGTGTTAAGAAAGTAATGAGACTCGCCGTTGCGTCGCACTCCATTCGCTAGAAGCAAACTATCCGAAGGGATTCTGGTGCATGATCAAAACAATTAACGCATTAACGAGCTATGCCCTCATAAAGTGTTTGCAGAAAGTAATGAGACTCGCCGCTGCGTGGCGCTCCATTTGCTAGAAGCGAGCTACCCGAAGGGATTCTGGTGGATGATCAAAGCAATTAACGCACTGAAGCACTATGCCCTCATAAAGTATATGCAGAAAGTAATTAGACTAGCCGCTGCGTGGCGCTCCATTCCCTAGAAGCGATCTCCCCGGGGGGTTTTTTGGTGGATGATCCAACCAATTAACGCACTGAAGCACTATGCTCACACACAGTATGTGTGAATAAAGTAATGAGACTCGCCGTTGCGTGGCGCTCCATTCGCTAGAAACGAGCTAACCTAAGGGATTCTGGTGGATGATGAAAACAACGCAATGACGAACTATGCCTTCATGAAGTGAATGCAGAAAGTAATGAGACTCGCTGCTGCGAGGCGCTCCATTCGCTAGAAACAAGCTACCTGGAGCTATTGTGCTGAATCATCCAAACAATTAACGCACTGAAGCACTATGCTCACACACATTATGGGTCAAGAAAGTAATGAGCCTCGCCGCTTCGTGGCGCTCCATTCGCTAGAATCAAGCTACCCGAAGGGATTCTGGTGGATGATGAAAACAACGCAATGACGAACTATGCCTTCATGAAGTGAATGCAGAAAGTAATGAGACTCGCCGCTGCGTGGCGCTCCCTTCGAAAGAAGCAAGCTACCTAGAGGGATTGTGGTGGATGATCCAAAGAATTAACGCACTGAAGCACTATGGCATCATAATGTGTATGCAGAAAGTAATGAGACTCGCCGCCGCGTGGCGCTCCATTCGCTTGAAGCAAGCTCCCCGGAGGGATTTTGGTGGATGATCCAACCAATTAACGCACTGAAGCACTATGCTCACACACAATACGTGTCAAGAAAGTAATAAGACTCGCCGCTGCGTGGTGCTCCATTTCCTAGAAGCAAGCTACCCGGAGGGATTGTGGTGGATGATCAAACATTAACGCACTGAAGCACTATGCTCACACACAGTATGTGTCCTGAAAGTAATGATAGTCGCCGCCGCGTCGCGCTCTTTTCGCTAAAAGCAAGCTACCCGGATGGAATGTGGTGGATGATCCAAAGAATTAACGCACTGAAGCAATATGCCCTCATTAAGTGAATGCAGAAAGTAGTGGGACTTGCTGCTGCGTGGCGCTCCATTCGCTAGAAGCAAGCTACCCGGAATGATTGTGGTGGATTATCAAAACAATTAACTCACTGACCAACTATGCCCTCGTAAAGTGTATGCACAAAGTAATGAGACTCGCCGCTGCGTGGCGCTCCATTCGCTAGAAGCAAGCTACCCGGAGGGATTGTGGTGGATGATCAAAACAATTAACGCACTGACGAACTATGCCTTCATATAGTGTATGCAGAAAGTAATAAGACTCTCCGCTGCGAGGCGCTCCAATCGCTAGAAGCAAGCTAATCTGAGGGATTGTGGTTTATGATCAAAACTATTAACGCACTCACGAACTATGCCCTCGTAAAGTGTATGCAGAAAGTACTGATACTCGCCGCAACGAGGCGCTACATTCGCTAGAATCAAGCTACCCGGATGGATTGTGGCGGATGATCAAAACAACGCACTGAAGCACTTTCCTCAGAGAAAATATGTGTCAAGAAATTAATGAGACTCGCCGCTGCGGGTCGCTCCATTCGCTAAAAATAAGCTACCCGGAGGGATTGTGGTGGATGATCAAAACAATTAGCGCACTGAAGCACTATGCTCACACACAGTATATGTCTAGAAAGTAATGAGACTCGCCGCTGCGTGGCGCTCCCTTCGAAAGAAGCAAGCTACCTAGAGGGATTGTGGTGGATGATCCAAAGAATTAACGCACTGAAGCACTATGGCATCATAAAGTGTATGCAGAAAGTAATGAGACTCGCCGCCGCGTGGCGCTCCATTCGCTTGAAGCAAGCTCCCCGGAGGGATTTTGGTGGATGATCCAACCAATTAACGCACTGAAGCACTATGCTCACACACAGTACGTGTCAAGAAAGTAATAAGACTCGCCGCTGCGTGGTGCTCCATTTCCTAGAAGCAAGCTACCCGGAGGGATTTTGGTGGATGATCCAACCAATTAACGCACTGAAGCACTATGCTCACACACAGTATGTGTCCTGAAAGTAATGATAGTCGCCGCCGCGTCGCGCTCTTTTCGCTAAAAGCAAGCTACCCTAATGGAATGTGGTGGATGATCCAAAGAATTAACGCACTGAAGCAATATGCCCTCATAAAGTGAATGCAGAAAGTAATGAGACTCGCCGCTGCGTGGCGCTCCATTCGCTATAAGCAATCAACCCGAAGGGATTGTGGTGGATGATCAAAACTTTTTTTTTTTTCATTTCATTCGCTCAGCCGCGTTACTGTGAGCCGGTGCCTTGAGCATTCAAAACCGGCGAAGTATCATCATTGCGAATGATTTCTCTTTTGGGTTTATTTATTTCATAATTTTGAAGAAGGAAAGGGAAGGGGAAAAGGACGTGAAACCTAAACAAGGGATTGGACAAAAAAAAAGGATGAAACGAACAAAAAAAAGCAAAAAACAAAAAAATAACTAAACTTAATATTTGCTTAACTCTACTCTCATTTCTAGTTTTGTAAGATTTTGTGTGTTTTTTGTTTTATTGAGTTTAAGTTTGATTTTAAGTTTGTTACGTGTGTGTTGTTTTGTATGTGGTATGTTTTGTGTTTTCGTGTTTACCTATTGGTCATCTTCTTCTTTCTTCTTTTCTTCAGGATTTCACTCTGTATGTTTGGTTTCTCTGGTTTCTGCCTGCATTTCTCTCCTGTGTGTTCTATTTCACATTTGCACTATTTACACTGGCTTTTCACCTTTATATTTTACCTCTTTTCACTATCCTGCATCAACACTACACTACACTCACTATTGACACTGACTGCTTTTGATGAAATCACTAACCTTCACCAACTAGTACTTACACTATGAAACACACACGCTACACTTACTTTTATCTAAATTTTCACATTTTCAAAACTTTTAATTTTCTGATGCTTCTATATAAGCGTTTCCTGTTACTTTTGCTTTGATGCTTTAGTGTTCTCAGTTGCGTATCAATGCCAGTTTCCACCCATTTGTGCTGGCTTGAGGTCCAGGGCCCACTCAGAGCACTTAGTGCAGGCCCTGGTCCGTTTTATCCTTCGGCCGGCACGCCCGGGATGGGCCGTCCTATTGGCGAGAGTTGCTCTATTAGTTATCTCTGAGACACTATCCTCGCTTCACCTCTACTCATGCACTCACGCAACATTCACTCTTGCACCGGAGTTCCTTTCCAAACCGAGAGGCTGGAGGTGCAGCACGCATTCTAGTCCTCGGCGAAAGCACGGTGATCCAGTGCTTGGATTCCAGGAGTCTTTTCTCCGGTCCGAGGACTTCTTCACACATTCTTCCACTTGCACTCATCCTTCTATTCTTCTTCTGTAAGTTTTTCGTCTTAGTTCGGAGTATTCATTTGTCAAATTTTCCAATTTCTTGCAGTCTTCCTCTACTTCTATTATTTCTTTCAGTGATTTTTCTCTTATTTGAGTTCTTAGTTCTAAAATTTCTTCTAATAATGGACACCACATGACATGGTGCTCAGGAGTTCCTTCTTCTCCGCATTCACACGTTGGGCTGGGTCTTAACTTGATTCTGTGGAGGTGTTGTTCGTATGGTCCATGGCCTGATAGATAATGAACCAATCCATATGTTGGATTTAAGTGGTTTATTTTTAGTCTATCGACGATGCTAGGAAAAATTCTATGTAATCGTTGCGCTCCACTGTATTCCTGCCATTCTTTATCCCATAGTTGTATTATGTTGTCGTTAATTTCTTTCTCATCTTTTAGATCCCTGTTAAAAATTTCTCTAATTTTCCTTTTCTCTTCTTTCCTTAACCAGTAATTAATTGCCCTTTGCAATAACACATAGTTCATTGGTTGGATACCAAGGATTATACAGAGTGCGCTATGCGAAGTAGTGTTAAAAGCTCCAGACATTCTGATTAATAGGTTTCTTTGTGGTCTATTGATTTGATTTCTGTAAGTCTTATTTCTTAATAGTCTATCAATCCAAACGCTGGATGCGTACGCCATGGTAGCTGACAAAATAGTTTCTTGGTATAGTCTTAGTATTTTTAATGGTAGCCTGTATCTGTTTCTTGCAATAGTAGTCAATTTATTCGCTACACTGTTTCCCCTTTTTACTATATATTTCAAATGCTCATCAAATTTTAGTCTATCGTCTAGCATTATGCCAAGGTATTTTATGCTTTACGCACGTTCTACTCCTACTCCATTTAATTTTATAGTCTGGTTTCTTTGTAGTTTTGTGCCGAAAATTAGATATTTGGTTTTCTTTGATGATATCCTTAATTTACTCTCCATACTCCATTCTTCAAGTGTTTCTGTTATCTTTTTAACTTTTCCTTCTAATTCCCTTCGGCTGTTTCCTGATGTTGTTATTACGACGTCATCGGCGAATGCCACTATTTTATCGACTTCTTGCTTTTTGTTTATTTTTTCCAAGCAAGGTTGTAATTCTATGTCCCATAGTAGGGGTCCTAATATTGATCCTTGCGGGCATCCTTTCTCTGTTTTAATTATTATGTCGCCCTCTTCATTGGGTATTATTATTTTTCTGTTTTCTAGATAGTTTCTTATCAAATTCAGTAAGTATGCTGGCATTTCCAGTTTTTTTACATTTTCAATTAAGGATGGAAACCATAAATTATCAAATGCTCCTTAGATGTCAATGAAGAGCGCTAATACATATTTCTTTTCGTATATCTTTTCTTTGATATCATCTAGAAGAGTATTTATGGCGTCTTCTGTTGATTTTCCTACTCTGAATCCAAATTGTAGTTTGTCTTCAGTTACGTTTCTGTATTTTTGAATTCTGTTTAATATTACTCTCTCAAAAATTTTTGATATATTTTTTAATAAGCATATAGGTCTATATGAGTTTACTTCTGATGGATCCCTTTCTGGTCCTTTTGAGAGAATAATTAATTTTGATGCTTTCCACGGCTCTGGAATTTCTTGTTTCTTTATTAGTAAATTGAAAATCTTCGTTAGGTAGGGGACCCATAAATCTTTAGTCTTCTTGTATATTTCGTTTATGATGCCATTTATACCCGGAGATTTCTTGTTTTTAAGTTTTCTAAAGATCTTTTCTATTTCTTCGTTAGTGACTTTGTCCGATTCTGGTACAGTTCCTGTATGTTGTTCACCCATTTTGTTTCTTAGTACTGTGTTTCTTCCTGTGTCGTTATTGTTTTCATCTCTGGGAAAAAAATTGTTCGCTAAAACTTTTAGAGTTTCTTCTCTGTTTGAGGTGTACGATCCATCTAATTTCTTGACTGTATTTAATACTAATGGGTTTATTTTTTGTGTTATGAGTTTGTATGGAACACACCATGGATCTATTTCAATATTTTTCTTGAGGTAAAGATCCCAACTTCTTTTCTTAGCCTCTAATATCGCTTCCTTATATTTATTCTTTGCATTTCTATATTTTTCTAATCTTCTTTCCTTTAGTATTGGGTTATAAGTTGCTTGATAACTTTTCCGGGCTGACGTTGCAAGTCTTTTTAATCTTTGTAGTTTGGTGTCCAAAAGTCTTCATATACTCTTCTTTCTTGACTTTCCGGAGTAGCCTCTTTGAAAGCTTTTTTTGTTGCTTGTTCAATTTCGTTGATTATTTCGGTCAAGTTTTCATCTTCATTTATTTGGGGTAGATTTAATTTGTTCTTGAAAGTAATCCAATTTGTCTTAGCTATATTAAATTTTTTTTGTTCTTTTCCATTTTTCTCAATTTTCATATCAAATAGTATTATTTCGTGGTCGCTGAGAGTGAGTTTATCTCCAATCTGCCAATTTTCAATCCTACTTGTTATTTCAAATGTTCCGCATGTCACATCAATATGAGAGCTGCCTCTATTCCCTACAAAAGTTGGTCTGTTTCCTATGTTTGAGATTACAAGTCCGTTTTGCATTACAAAATCTTCAACTATTTCTCCTCTATCATCTGTTTCCGGGGCACCCCATAAGATTGATTTTGCATTTGTATCGGCAAGGATTAATATTTCCGTATTATTCCTCTGCCATATTATCTCTTGAATTTTGTCTATGAAGTCACGTGTTTCTAAGCTGTATTGGAAATACGCATTTATTAGCCAGAATTTCATGTTCCCACACTTAACTTCAGCTGTTGTTATCCAATTGTTACTATATTGGGTTAGTTTAAGTACTTCAATTTCTCTATTCATGAAAACTATAGCTGTTTTAGATTCCTGTCCTCCGTACATTATTTTTGAGCTTGCTGGAAAGGTTGTTAATTTCCCTTTTAGTGAATATGGTTCTTGTATTGCTACGATATCAATCTTTTGGATTTCTATTAGTCTTCTAAGTTCCATTGTGGCTATTTTACTTCCTTGTGCGTTATTCTGCATAATTTTCAAATACTTCTGATTTTTATCCATATCTCGTATATATGTAGGCATCCGTTCCTGATTTCGTTGTGTCGAAGTATACTCTACCATGCGCACGCACCAGTTGTTTGTAAACATTTTCTAGCGTCCAGTATATCCCTCGTCTCTCAAAAACCTCATCCACTAGATCAAGTAATTCCCATCCGTTTGCTGGGAGATCATAAATTCGCAGTTCAATTCTATCGGCTTCCTCCAAGGTTGGAAATGTTATAGTTCTTCCATTTATATGAATATCTCTTACTATCTGTCTTAGTGCAGTCATTAGGATTTGTTTTTCTTCCAATTTTGCTAGCCTATACATATGGTTTATATTTTCGTATAATTGTACATTATTTATTAAAATTTCTTCATTTGATGGTTTTACTGGAGTATTTTCTGTACTTGAAACTTCCGGATCTTGGATTTGTTGTATATGTTCTTCTTGAATTGGGAAAAGATATTTTTCTTCACCGTGGACAAATGATTCATTAATGTTAGGAGTCTGTTGCATACATTTATAATTCTCTTCGTTAAATTTCTTTTTCCTATTCTTTTTTCTATTTTCTAGAAGTGTTTCTAGTTCTCCTTTTTCCTTGTCGTTTTTTGTTAACTTCCCCATTTCGTTTTCTTCAGTTTTTATTTTCGATTTTTCATTTTCTTTTGTATCATATGTTTGTGTTTCTTTATCTCTCTTTTCTTTAAGTAGTTGTCTTTTTCTTTCTAGAAAATTTTCCAATCTTTGTTTGTCCCTACGTTTCTTACTTGGGCTTTTTCTCTTTGTATTTACTAATTCTTTCTTTTTACTCTCCATAGTTTATTTTAGAAATTATCCTTTCTCTGGCTACTTTGTATGAGACACATTCTTCCGTTTGTGGGTTTTGACATACTTTGTGTCTTAGTTTACATGGTATACATATCTTTTTTCCTTTGTCTTCACATTCGTCGCTTTTATGTTTCAATGAGCCACAATATCTGCATCTCACTTTTTCCTTATTGTCGCAATATTTCGTAACGTGACCGAATTCTTGGCAAATAAAACATTGAGGAACTATCAGGAAATCTTTTATTCTATGTGCCTCATAATCGATGTAGACTTTTTCTTTTTCCACTAACAGTTTCCTTATCTTCGGTTCAACTTCTATCACCAAGTGGCATCGTTTTTCTTGTTTCTTTCCTGCTCGAAACCTTGCTTTACTCTTTTTGGCTTCTTCCATCTCGTTTTCATCGAAATTCTGTTCGATAAAAGCTTGGAGTAGTTCTTCATCCTTTAATTCAGACGGTACCCCATATATGATCATCAGCGGGTTTTTCTTCTTAGTTTCTTCGCACTTAAAGTTTTTCCTTATTTCTTCTTTAGCCATTATTTTCCTAATGTCTTCTTTCGTTGCGGTTTCAAGTACTACCATATCTCTGGTAGTTCTTAAACCAGTTATCTTTAATTTCTCTTTTCGTGGATCAATAGCCCCTGTTAATCTTTCCGCTGTCTGCTTTGATGTCTCTCCTTCATTCGGTTTTATTATCAATGCCGGTTTTGTTTTTGCTTGCATTTCCTGTATCTTCAGTTCTTTTTCAGTAGGTTTTCTTTTTCTAATTACGTCTGTCCATAGTTGTTGTTTGTCATCGGTTTCCGTTTTTTCTGTTCTTTCATGCCTTTCTTCAATCTTTTTGGTTAGCGTTTGTATTTCATGTATAACTATGTCTGTGTCGGTCTTCTGCTTTTCTGTTAATTCTTCGATTTTATCCCTATATATGTTTCTTTGTTGTTCCCATGATATCTCTGCTCGTCCGAAAGCTTGTTGTGTATTTATTAGTTCTTCTTTTTTTTCTTCAAGCTTTTTTGTTAGGTATTTATGTTCATCTTCTAATTTATTTAACTTCCTTGTTTTTTCTTGTAGTTGCTTTTTAAGTTCATTTCTGTTTTCTGTGAGTTCTTGAATTTCTGTTTCCAGTCTTTTATACTGCCTGTCTCTGTCATTCTTAATTTCTGCTTTTTCCTTTTTTAGCTCCTCTATTTCCTTTTCTAATTTCACGTTTATTTGCCGTGATCAAAACAATTAACGCACTGACGAACTATGCAATCATAAAGTGTATGCAGAAAGTAATGCGACTCGCCGCTGCTGGCGCTCCATTCGCTAGAAGCAAGCTACACGGAGGTATTGTGATGGATGATCCAAACAATTAACGCACTGAGGCACTATCCTCACACGCAGTATGTGTCAAGAAAGTAATGAGACTCGCCGTTGCGTGCCGCTCCATTCGCTAGAAGCAAACTATCCGAAGAGATTCTGGTGGATGATCAAAACAATTAACGCATTGACGAGCTATGCCCTCATAAAGTGTTTGCAGAAAGTAATCAGACTCGCCGCTGAGTGGCGCTCCATTTGCTAGAAGCGAGCTACCCGAAGGGATTCTGGTGGATGATCAAAACAATTAACGCACTGAAGCACTATGCCCTCATAAAGTGTATGCAGAAAGTAATTAGACTAGCCGCTGCGTGGCGCTCCATTCCCTAGAAGCGAGCTCCCCGGGGGGATTGTGGTGGATGATCCAACCAATTAACGCACTGAAGCACTATGCTCAAACACAGTATGTGTGAATAAAGTAATGAGACTCGCCGTTGCGTGGCGCTCCATTCGCTAGAAACGAGCTAACCGAAGGGATTCTGGTGGATGATGAAAACAACGCACTGACGAACTATGTCCTCATAAAGTGAATGAAGAAAGTAATGAGACTCGCTGCTGCGTGGCGCTCCATTCACTAGAAGCAAGCTACCTGGAGGTATTGTGGTGAATGATCCAAACAATTAACGCACTGAAGCACTATGCTCACACACATTATGGGTCAAGAAAGTAATGAGCCTCGCCGCTGCGTGGCGCTCCATTCGCTAGAATCAAGCTACCCGAAGGGATTCTGGTGGATGATAAAAACAATTAACGCATTGACGAACTATGCCCTCATAAAGTGTATGTAGAAAGTAATGAGACACGCCGCTGCGTGGCGCTCCATTCATTAGAAGCAAGCTACCCGGAAGGATTGTGGTGGATGATCCAACCAATTAATGCACTGACGAACTATGTCCTCAAAAAGTATATGCAGAAAGTAATGAGATTCGCCGCTTCCCGGCGCTCCATTCGCTAGAAGCAAGCTACCTGGAGGTATTGTGGTGAATGATCCAAACAATTAACGCACTGAAGCACTATGCTCACACACATTATGGGTCAAGAATGTAATGAGCCTCGCTGCTGCGTGGCGCTCCATTCGCTAGAATCAAGCTACCCGAAGGGATTCTGGTGGATGATAAAAACAATTAACGCATTGACGAACTATGCCCTCATAAAGTGTATGAAGAAAGTAATGAGACACGCCGCTGCGTGGCGCTCCATTCGCTTGAAGCAAGCTCCCCGGAGGGATTTTGGTGGATGATCCAACCAATTAACGCACTGAAGCACTCTGCTCACACACATTATGGGTCAAGAAAGTAATGAGCCTCGCTGCTGCGTGGCGCTCCATTCGCTAGAATCAAGCTACCCGAAGGGATTCTGGTGGATGATAAAAACAATTAACGCATTGACGAACTATGCCCTCATAAAGTGTATGTAGAAAGTAATGAGACACGCCGCTGCGTGGCGCTCCATTCGCTAGAAGCAAGCTACCCGAAGGGATTCTGGTGGATGATCAAAACAATTAACGCACTGAAGCACGATGCCCTCATAAAGTGTATGCAGAAAGTAATTAGACTTGCCACCGCGTGGCGCTCCATTCGCTACAAGCAAGTTTACCGGAAGGATTTTGGTGGATGATCCAACCAATTAACGCAGTGAAGCACTATGCTCACACACAGTATGTGTCCAGAAAGTAATCAGACTCGTAGCTGCGTGGCGCTCCATTCGCTAGAAGCAAGCTACCCGAAGGGATTCTGGTGGATGATCAAAACAATTAACGCACTGAAGCACTATGCTCACACAGAGTATGTGTCAAGAAAGTATTGAGTCTCTCCGCTACGTGGCGCTCCATTCATTAGAAGCAAGCTACCCGGAAGGATTGTGGTGGATGATCCAACCAATTAATGCACTGACGAACTATGTCCTCAAAAAGTATATGCAGAAAGTAATGAGATTCGCCGCTTCCCGGCGCTCCATTCGCTAGAAGCAAGCTACCTGGAGGTATTGTGGTGAATGATCCAAACAATTAACGCACTGAAGCACTATGCTCACACACATTATGGGTCAAGAAAGTAATGAGCCTCGCTGCTGCGTGGCGCTCCATTCGCTAGAATCAAGCTACCCGAAGGGATTCTGGTGGATGATAAAAACAATTAACGCATTGACGAACTATGCCCTCATAAAGTGTATGTAGAAAGTAATGAGACACGCCGCTGCGTGTCGCTCCATTCGCTTGAAGCAAGCTCCCCGGAGGGATTTTGGTGGATGATCCAACCAATTAACGCACTGAAGCACTATGCTCACACACATTATGGGTCAAGAAAGTAATGAGCCTCGCTGCTGCGTGGCGCTCCATTCGCTAGAATCAAGCTACCCGGAAGGATTCTGTTGGATGATAAAAACAATTAACGCATTGACGAACTATGCCCTCATAAAGTGTATGTAGAAAGTAATGAGACACGCCGCTGCGTGGCGCTCCATTCGCTAGAAGCAAGCTACCCGAAGGGATTCTGGTGGATGATCAAAACAATTAACGCACTGAAGCACGATGCCCTCATAAAGTGTATGCAGAAAGTAATTAGACTTGCCACCGCGTGGCGCTCCATTCGCTACAAGCAAGTTTACCGGAAGGATTTTGGTGGATGATCCAACCAATTAACGCAGTGAAGCACTATGCTCACACACAGTATGTGTCCAGAAAGTAATCAGACTCGTAGCTGCGTGGCGCTCCATTCGCTAGAAGCAAGCTACCCGGAGGGATTCTGGTGGATGATCCAAACAATTAACGCATTGACGAACTATGCCCTCATAAAGTGTATGCAGAAAGTGATGAGACTCGCCGCCGCGTGGCGCTCCATTCGCTTGAAGCAAGCTCCCCGGAGGGATTTTGGTGGATGATCCAACCAATTAACGCACTGAAGCACTATGCTCACACACAGTATGTGTCAAGAAAGTAATGAGACTCGCCGCTGCGTGGCGCTCCATTCCCTAGAAGCAAGCTACCCGGAGGGATTGTAGTGGATGATCAAACATTAACGCACTGAAGCACTATGCTCACATACAGTATGTGTCCTGAAAGTAATGATAGTCGCCGCCGCGTCGCGCTCCTTTCGCTAAAAGCAAGCTACCCGGATGGAATGTGGTGGATGATCCAAAGAATTAACGCACTGAAGCAATATGCCCTCATAAAGTGTATGCAGAAAGTAATGAGACTTGCCACTGCGTCGCGCTCCACTCGCTAGAAGCAATCTACCCGAAGGGATTTTGGTGAATGATCCAAATAATTAACGCACTGAAGCACTATGCTCACACACAATATGTGTCCAGAAATAATGAGACTCGCCGCGGCGTGGCGCTCCATTCGCTAGAAACAAGCTACCCGAGGTTTTGTGTTGGATGATCCAAACAATTAACTCACTGAAGCACTATGCTCACACTCAGTATAAGTCCAGAAAAAGTGATACTCGCTGCCGAGTGGCGCTCCATTCGCTAGAAGCAAGTTACTCGGAGGGATTGTGGTGGATAAACCAAAAAATTAACGCATGAAGCACTATGCTCACACACAGTATGTGTCCTGAGAGTAATAAAACTCTCCGCAGCGACGCGCTCCATTCGCTAGAAGCAAGCTACCCGGAGGGATTGTGGTTAATTATCCAAACATTTTTTTTTTTTTTTTTTTTACATTCGGTTATTCGCGTTACTCTTAGTCGGTTAGCTAGAGAATTCGAAAACCGAGGAGTTACCATCATTGCGAATGATTGCTATAATAGTTTTGTTTTTTTCTTTATTTCCATAAGTGAAAAAGAAAAAAAAGTAGGAAAATTTGGGAGGGAAAGGATGGGGAAGGAAAAGATACCAAAAAAGGGAAAAAATTACAAAAACGAAACAAAACAAAAAAAACTATGAAGTTTAACAAGACAGTTTGAATCTGGATTGCTTGTTTATTGTGTTTTTCTGTATGTGTGTTTGGTATCTGTGTTCTCTGCGTGTTTATGTTTTTATGTTTTTACCTTTTGGCTTCTTCTTCTTTTTACCTTATGCTTCTTCTTGTTTCTTGCAGGTTTTCCCTGTGTGTTTTAGTTTTTTCACGCATATTTTTAAATATATTTCTTTGGTATTCACGTATTTCTTTCACTGCACTAATGATTTTCACCTGTGTTTTTACACTAACACTTGTGCACCAAAACTTATATAATTACTACACTACACTATATGCTTTTGCTGTCACTAACACTAATAATCACTAACACTTGTTTTTCACCTATATAACTTTCTATTTGTATATATATATATATTTAACTTCACATTGCACCACACGAATTTCTGGCTTAACTTAAGCATTTCGTTTTTCAGCCTGTATGTTTTTCCATTTATTGTTTACTTTCACTCTTCCACATACTAAAAATTTTTCTTTTCGTTTAACTCTATTACTGTATTCATTATTTATTTATTTGTTTTAACCGCTCATTTTGCGTTCCTTGGTATCTTGGCTGGTTCTTATAGACTGGGTCCGGGGTCCACTCGGAGCACTTAGTGTGGACCCCGGTCCGTTGTATCCCAGTGCTATCCTCACCAACCTCCCCCGGCGCCCGAACGGTAAATGCGGTGTTTTCCTTTATATCCTTTCTTATCATTACCCTATTCCCTCCCGTGAACCCACCACCACTCTCCACTTCACGCACTCTTCTTCACACACTCTTTCACCGGAATTCCTCTTCCAGTCCCTAGGCTGGAGGTGCATCCATTCATTCGATTTGTTCCCGGTGGGAGACACGGTTTTCCTGTGTTTCTTCTCCTGGAGTCTTTTCTCCGGTCCAGGAACAAGTCTCACATTCGTTCATTTTCTTTCATTCATCACTTTAATTCTCTCCATTGTTTAAATTTCTTCTGTATATATTTCTTCTTATATCTGAGTATTCATTAATATTTTTTTTCAATTTCTCACAATCTTCCTTACTAGTTAATATTTCTTGTAAAGTCTTGTTTCGAATATCCCGTCTTAATATCACATCATCTTCCATTGTTGGGCACCACATAATGTGGTGTTCTGGTGTGCCAATTTCTCCACATTCACAGCTTGGTGTTTGTTTGGATTTAATTTTATACAAGTAATTTTCATACGGTCCATGTCCTGTTAGGAAATGAATTATTCCGTAAGTGGGATTTAAATGTTTTATTTGTAGTCTTTCTTTTATGTTTGGAAATATCTGATGTACTCTGTGAGCTCCTTCATACCGTTGCCAATCTTCATTCCAAATTGCTATCATATGATCTTCAATTTATTTTTCTGTATTTAGTTCTTTATCAAATGTATCCCTGATTTTGTCTAGATTTCCTTTTCTTAACCAATAGTTCGCTGCCCTCTGCAGAGCTACAATGTTCATGGGTTTTACTCCTAATATTATACTTAGTGAGCTATGTGATGTTGATGAAAAAGCTCCACTTAATCTTATTAGTATGTTTCTTTGTGGTCTATTTAATCTGTTCTTATATGTTTTATTTTCTAATGTTCTCCCAATCCAAACACTTGATGCATATGTTATTGCAGCTGCTAAAATGGTTTCTTGGTACAAATTTATTATTTTCAATGGTAGTTTGTATTTGTTTCTAGCTATCGTAATTAATTTATTTGCTATGCTGTTCCCTCTAGTTGTTATATATTTAAAATGTGCATCAAAATTTAGTTTTTCATCTAATATTATTCCCAGATATCTTATATTTTGTTCTCTTTTTATGTTTCTAGCAAAGTGGGAAGAAACGGGAGAACCCCGAGAAAACCCACACACACGGTGTTTGTCCACCACAAAGTTCACTTGGCGGGAGCAGGGTTTGAAACCAGGACCCCAAGCACCAGAGGTGAACGCTCTACCACTGAGCCACCGCGGCCCCTTCATAATAACCAGAATTTAACATACTAAAAGATACCGAAAGTTTTGTTTCAGAATGTGAAAGTAATAATAGCTCGCCATGGATAGACTACATGTATTATTATTATTATTATTATTATTATTATTATTATTATTATTATTATTATTATTATTATCATTATTATTATTATTATTATTATTATTATTATTATTATTATTATTATCATTATTATTATTATTATTATTATTATTTTCACTTGAACCATTTATTTTGAGATTGGTCAAAATATGAATCTTACGTCGAAGGAGATGTGCAAGTAAATTATTCACAGAAAAAGAAAAAGTATTTTAGGAAATCCATTTTTTTTGACTTTGTCTTCATGTGTATAAATAAAAGACACGGACTACAGCAGTAAACTTTCTCGTTCTAAACTCTTAAGCTAAACCATGTTATGCTGCAGTTATTACTGAAACATTTATTTGTGAAAAAAAAAAGTGTTTTCGAATAACTTCAATCAAAGAAATAACTTCAAAAGTGAACTACAGTTTTGTAATCAATCATGTAATAGAATTATTTATTAAACATTTGATGACTTTGCGGCAAAAACAGGTGAAGTCCAAAAAAAAAAAAAAAAAAATGTAAAGGAGGTACCTTCACAACGGGTTCCACTGATCCGATTTTCTTCAAACTTGGCACATATATAGTAAACCGAAAATAAATCGACACGTATTTTTTGTTTCTTTCAGAAAAGAGGTTAAGGGGGGCAAAGACCCCCTTCTCAAAAATGGGCCCTCTTGATTAAAAGAGCCACATGAAAGAAACGAAACTCTGCCGATGCAAAGATGACTTCAAAGTAGAAAATACGGGTTTTTTGGTTCTTGCGAGAAAAGGGTTGCAGGGGCTATGGAAATCACAAAGGATTCCGCACAATCCTTATGGAAATGGGATTTCGGTGGAATTGCCTTAAACCATGTTATGCTGTAGATATGGTGTTCCTGAGAAAAAGTCTCAATGAGCACAGAGACAAATCACTGACCGTTTGGCCACTACAGGGCCACTTTTTTTAAAAACAGCCGAAGATAACGACATTCTGGATTTCGGTAAAAATTACTAAAACTGTTATATGTTGTAGATATTGTGATCTTGAGAAAAAGTCTTAATGGGAATAACCGCCTATCACTGACTGTTTGGCCACTAGGAGGCAACTTTTATGAAAGTAACGGAAGATAGTGATGCTCTGGATTTCGGTGAAAATGACTGAAACCGTGATATGTTGTAGATATTGTCATCCTAAGAAAAAGACTCAATGGACATAACCACAAATCACTAATCGTTTGGTCACTACAGGGCTACTTTCTTGATAACAGCCGAGTATAACGATGTTCTGGATTTCGGTAAGATTGAGTAAAACTAAGATATGTTGAAGATCTTCTCATCATGAGAAAAAGTCTTAATAGACACGACCATCGAATTATTATTGTTTGGTCACTACATGCTCAGGTTTTTAAAACAGCCGGGTATAACGATATTTTTGATTTCGGTGTAAATGAATGAAACTGTGATATGTTGTAGATGTCGTGACCCTGAGAAAAATTGTTTAGCGCTTTCCAAGGTTTTCCTTTGACCGACAAGATGAACATCTGAATGTTGTTTGTGCTTCTGTGTTCTTTTCCATTTTTCCGGTTGTGGGATCGGACTTTTCAGGATTTCATACAATTTTACCAAAATTCCGGAGTATCCTTACCTTCTGCTGTTTTAAAAACTGCCAAACAGTCACTGATTGGTGGTTGTGTCTATTGAGATTTTTTCTCAGGATCACATCATCTATAACATATCACAGTTTCAAGCAATTTCACCGAAGTCCACGAAACGTTACCTCTTGTTCGGTTTAAGAAAGTGGCCAAACGCTCAGTGATGGATGCTTGTGATTCTTCAGATTTATTTTAAGGATCAAAATATCTACAACACATAATGGTTTTAAGCAATTCCACCGAAATCCAGAATAACGTTACCTTCTGCTGTTTTCTAAACTGTGGTCTTGTAGTGGCCAAACGGTCAGTGATTGGTGGTTGTGCCTGTTGAGACTTTTTCTCAAGATCAGAACATCTATAACATATCACAGTTTCAGTCATTTTCATCGAAATCCAGAATATTACTTCTTCGGCTGCTTTCGAAAAAGTAGCCCTGTAGTGGCCAAACGATCAGTGATTGGTGGTTATACACATTAAGACTTCTTATCAGAATCACAATATCTACAACATATAACAGTTTTAGTCATTTTTACAAAAATCCAGAATATTATCTTCGGGTGTTTTTTTTAAATGACCCTCTAGTGGCCAAATGGTCAGTGATTTGTGGTTATGCCTGTTGAAACTTTTTCTCAGGATCAGAACATCTACAAAAGATCACAGTCTTAATCATTTTCATCGAAATCTAAAATATCACTATCTTCGGCTGCTTTCAAAACAGTGGCCCTGTAGTGGCCAAACTGTCAGTGATTTGTGGTTGTGCTCATTGAGACTTTTTCTCAAAAACATTATATCTACAACATAACATGGTTTTAAGCAATTCCAAAGAAATCCAATTTCCATAAGGATTGTGCGGGGTTCTTTGTCACTTCGAAGGGGGCCATAGCCTCTGCAACCCTTTTCTCACAAAACCCACAAAAACCGTATTTCCTACTGTGAAGTCATCTTTGCATCGTTAGAGTTTCCTTTCTTAAAATTGGCTCTTTTAATCAAGGGAGCCCTTTTTCGAAAATGGGGCCTTTGCCACCCTTAACCTATTTTCCGAAAGAAACAAAAAAAATACGTGTCGATTCATTTTCGGTCTATTATATATGTTCTAAGTTTGTAGAAAATCGGACGACTAGAAACTCTTGTGAAGCTATCTCCTTTACATTTTCATTTTTTGGACTTAACCTGTTTTTGCCCCAAAGTCTTCGTTTGTTTATGAGTTACCAACAAAATCGTATGAGTCGTATTTGAGGAAACAGTAGATAATAATAATAATACTAAAAAGGAAACTACTATTGTAAACATTTTCGTGATAGGTAATTAGGGAACATTATACACTTATTAACGACCTATGAACAAAATAATTTGAATCGTTTTTTTTTTTTTAGAAAAACTCACGTAAAGGAAAAAACTATCCTTGTGAGTTTTGTAGGGCAAATGAATTATGCCACATTGTTAGCTTATAAATGAAACATGAACAAAATCACCTTACTTGTTTCTGGGAAAATTTTCCAGAAAATTGACCTCAAGAATAGCTTTTTTTAAAAAGACAAACGAGTTAACAGGTAACTCATGAAATATTTATTTTCGAAATATGAACAAGGTCGCATGTGTCGTTCTTGAGAAAATATTTCAGGAAACTAACTTCCAAGAATAAATTACCACTTCTGGATTTTTCCTAGATGAGGTGACAGACAGACAGACATCCAAATATTCGTTTTGCGTCACATAGAGATCATGAAATGTGATCACCATATTTCTCTTCTATAGTCTCTCAAAACTAAGAATGTTAAAAATAGAGAAAAAACGAAAAAAAAAAAAACAATAAGATCACTCTAAAATAATTATGAAATAGTAATTAGGAATTAGATTTCTGGGCCTTCAGCATCTATGGCCATGTTAACCCGAAACGTATAAGGGATGACGTCCCTTGGGGAGCACACTATCCGTGGAAAGGGAAGGAAGATAGAATTGGGGAAGGAAGGAAGTGGGCTGGGACCTGTATGTTAGGTACCATCCCGTCATTTGCCTGGAGTGGATGAGGAAAACTCAGGGAAACCTCACTTAGGATTTCTGGCCTGAGGAAGCCTTTTCAATTTCTCGATGGAGTGACCCCACCGGGAATCGAGTCCTGGACCGTATAGTCACGAGGGTATTTTAGGAGTGTTTACTGAAATGCAAATACGCTAGTAGTGGAAAAATAAGGAAAGACGAAAGGAACCAACAAACACGTGGTTTAAAATCAGATTCATTGGTTAATTTTTCAGTTACTCGTTAAAAAGGCATCTAAAAGCGATGCAGAAGTTTAAAGGTTATCAAACTGTGACTTATTCCATCAATAAAGTGCTCATACCAATCGGAATTCAATCGTATATCGTAGTTCATAGACATCGTGTGAATGATTCAACAGTTTCATTTCTCTTCTGTAACACTGAGCAGCCGCTTTTTAAAATTCTAATCCAGCAATGCATTGCAATTTCAAGTTTTGCTTGGATACAGAGGTTATGATTCCATAGGTGTAAAGAGTTTGCATTATTTTATATTATACTGCCATTATTATTAATGATAAAAATGTAAAGAACTCTCAAATTCTGGTTACAATGGACCACTTGCGTCCCCACTGAAGTGACTCTTAAGAACACACACACAGATATTCAACAAATTTATGCCATGCAAGTTCCAAGCGTTCTGTTGAAATTACCTGTTTCTTCATATTCATTGTGATAAATTCCGTCAACAAATATAATTTCTTCAAAAGATGGTGCAAAATCCCAAAATTAATTAAATGAATTATTGCTGTCCAAAAGTATTTTTGTTAATTTTTCCATTCCTAATAAAGTTAAGATTTGTATTTTTGTTGGCGAGTTTGAAGTTCTTTCCTTGTACTGTAATAAATAATATGAAATTAGAAGAATATTTTAAAAGTGTACGCAAGTGTTTATTTGAACCAGCGGCGTTTATTTCTACTGCATTCGTGCACTAATATCTGCAACTATGTTTGGAACGCTTTATGCACTTTTTGAAAGAGCACTAATGGACGCAATATGTCCGTGACTCTGTAAATAAATTCTAAAATAACCTTAATGGAGAAATCTATGTAGTAGTGAGTCGAGTGGTTTGGAGCCTACTGATTATTATTAATGGGAGCTAGTCTGGAACAAGTAGGTTGTTAGAGATATTCTATCATGGGAAGAAGTAAAATTATTGTAGTTAAAATATCAGAGAGGGCTTGTAACAGTTAAAAGTCATTAACATATCAAACCAGGGTGGATCCAGCGGGTGAGCGATCGCCCCCAGAATAAGATGTTTTATTTTAAAAATAAAACCTATACTTAAAAACTTCACCTTTGCATTATAAATGTAAAATTAAACCTATTGACTTCGAACGACCACCCTCCAAACATTCGGCCTGCATATGCCCCTGTATCAAACTCCCTTTGTTTTTCATGCTAAATAAGGGACTTCCTTCAACTGAGCAGCATTATTGTAAGAAATGTGAAACCGTGTAATTAACATATACAAATTAACACTTATGGGATTTATGGTAACTTTTATTACCATAGCGTAGTGTTATCTTTGACCGCTAATTTAGATCTTATAACAGGCATTTAAGACGTTTTTTTTTTTTTTATTGGTCAAGTGAAGCATGGACCAAAGAACAACCCAGATGCGTTTTGGAACAAGATGCTGAAATTGGTGGTGCTCTTTTACTTTAAATTATTGTTGTACTTAAAATTATCTGACCGTAGCATCCGCGCCGACTACGTGGGTGCTCCGGGGTCCAGCATCCACACAAATAATTCCGGGGTCCAGCATCCAGCATCCAGCGTCCAACCAAGCAACGCACGCACCCCTTTCTTGCCTGTCTCTGCTCTAGTCAAAGGCAGTCCCCACAATAAAAATGGAATTTTATTGTGAATAGAATCGGGCACAGCCCTTTATGACAGTGTTCATAAAAGATTTCAACTAAAAGCAAAACAATTAAAAAATATCGAGACCCCTGAGAACATAAAACGCGTCCCGCCATTGATATACACCTACATACATTTCGGAATGTCGGCGCCGTTTGCCCGTAGCTAAACTTCCTTTATAAAAGTTGTTGTGAGTACCGCAGGATTTTGAAACATGGATTTTTGGATAAGGCAAATATTAGTTCCTAAGTGAAGTCTTGACCCAACTACGGTAGGTCCCATACCTTTGGAGCTATGGACCTTTAAACTTCATTTTTTCATGTGTTCGGCAACCTATAACCCCGAAAGGACGAATTTGTGCACCAAGGTTGGTCTATACTTTTTGTCTTTTCTTGGTGTCAGGAATCACCTCCCACACGTTGTCAGTGTTATTTTGAAGCACCTTGTATACCTAATTTCAAATCTCCAACTTATGCGAATACTTGCACTGGGCAATTTGAGAAAAGTAGCGAAATTTCAAATTATAGAAGTGACCTCCATTTTCCCCTTTAGAATTTCCCCACTGAGTTTTCGAAAACATGGAAAACTTATTCCCTTATTTGCCAAATTTTACACCTTCAACTTAAACGTATTCTCATATAAGATATTTCTCAATAATAAAGAAAGGGACACTAAATATATAGAAATGATACCCGTTCTCCCGTCAGGAGCAGAATTTTGGAAAACGATGAAACGCGTGTTCCCTTATTTTTATCGAAGAGTTTATATGCAGAGTTACATCTCTAAAACTTCAGAGATTAATGAGATAGACAATTATTGACAATACATTTGATCCCTTCATCACCCCCTTAGGATACATATTTCCAAAAAATATTCATTGCTTCAGCTCTATCGTGGCTAAGCGGTTAGCGTACGCGCCTTTGTCGTGGGAGACATGGGTTCGATTCCCGGTGGGAGCTCGTGTGCTTCTGATTCCATGTTAAACTGTAGGTCCACGTCTCGTATAGCCTCGTTGCTAAAAATGACGCTAAAATGAAATCAAATCAAATCAAATTCCTTGCTTTAGTGCCTAAAGAAATATTATTTCTCAATTTGGCATTTATACCTATGATAATGGCCTGGATATATCTACTTGCGCATGGCGTGAGTTGGATATACCTCCCTGGGCAGTAATGAAATTTCTAAAACACAGTAGTTTACTGGTGTTCATATTCTGCTTAGTTTACGTTCTAGAAAATGACTTTTTCTTATAGCTTCCAATAAGTATTTCACTATTAAACTTAGACAATATCTTAATTAATTTCTAGAGAACTCGGAAGTGGTATTTTACCGAGAGGATGAGTTTTCTTTGGACGAAGTTTTCAGTAAACAATTCTTATAATTTTGTTCATGGATTAAATGTTGTAGTAATAATTGAAATGCAAAATATATTAAGAAATTGGAACGAGAAAGATCAACTCAGTGGCTTATGACTTTTATTTTATTTTGTACTAGCATCAAGTACCCGCTTTGTTGGATTAAATTAAGAACAAAATAGTAATATGTTCCGTTAGTCAGTCATTTTTTACTATTATTGAAGCCCTCTCTGATATCGGTCATTTTATATTATTTTATTTATATCTCAGTCTCCCCTCCCTTAAGTTAGGGGGCTGAATTCGGACTTAAACAGCACTAACATTGTCATTGTTCTTCTCAACGACCCCGAGAACCATAGATTAGATATTAATATCGGTTATTTTTGATATTTTTATATCTCTTACATCCCTCTCCAAGATGCAGCGTCAAGATGATATGATAAAAACCATACCAAGTCCAAACCTCATTTATGTTGAAAATTTGATCCAGATCGACCGGGTGGTTCAAAAGTTATTAAGTCACAAACTTAGTCACTTTCAGTTTTATAATATAGACTAGCCTCTAGCTAGCTGGGGGCTCGGTCCCCAGGCCCCCGTGTTTGCTCGACCTACGGCCTCACGTCTTTTATGTATCAGCCTCTGCATTAAGAGTGAATTTCCTGCTTTTGCTCTTAACATTTCCTGAATTTGGCCCAGCTGGAGGCTTCGCTCTCTGACACCCGTGTTTACTCAGCCTACGGAATCGCAACTTTTGAACTCACAATTCTACCAAATTCCAAGTTTCTTTTCCTATTTCAGATATCTAAAAGATAAGATTTTGTATCCCAAGAAAACGCACGTTTAAATATAAAGGTAACCAAGAAAGTTTTGTCGCTTTTTCACCCACCACTTTTGAACATTGATATGTCACCTAAGACATACCTGGAATATCAAAATTAGTCCAAATTAGCATCGATGACCTTCTACCAACGTTCTGGAAGATTATAGATTCCATCGCGGTAGAACTTGGTGAGTCGTGACCCGAAGAAGATATCAAGTGCATCTTGCACCCCTACTAGGAATTTGAACTGGCGTCCTCCAAGGTGATTGTCTAAGGAATAGAACAGGTGAGAATCGGACGGTGCAATGTCCGGGGAGTAAGGCGGACGCAATAGTGTTTCCCGTCCAAGATTTAGAATGGTGTCCCGGGTCATCCTAGCCACATGAAACTTATCTAGAGAAAGAAACACAGGTGTCTGTCGCGTTGCCTTCTAGCCCGGAGTCAAATCGTGTGGGACACATCAACCCTACTTGTGGTGCTTCTCAAGCAGATGGAGGTACTGCCGAATGGTTTCTCCAGTCACACTGAATTGTAGTCCGAGTTAATCACATGTATGGCCACAATTTACCTCAATTGCAGCCTGAAGATCTTCATTTTGTACACGTGTTGGTCTTCCGGCACGTCGTGCGTCTTCGAGTGTTTCGTCACTGTCCTGAAACTTGTTAAACCACCGCTGTCTCTCCGCGTAGCCACGACACCCTCACCAAATACCTTTCACATCTTCCGCCTCGCTGCAGAAGAGTTTGACCCCAGTTTGAATTCTTACAGAATACAGGCCCTTATGCCCTTATGACGCTCTTTGGAGGTCCCATGTTCCCTTTGTTTTTACGCAAGTTCACGGTGTAACTTAACTGCCACAACCACGTAGTATGTTGAATATACCCACACCAACAACTGACCCTCGCCTTAACTACATTCGCATTCAACTCAAGGTTTGAAGACCCATTGAACACAGACCTCTACAAAAAGCGACTGAACTTTCTTGGTTACCTTTACAACATGGGAATTTCTTCTTCCCACCTTTTACACTCCTTAAAAAGTAAAAGTGTATACTTATGGCAATTTTCATGAGGATTAGTTCCGAAAATCTGCAATCACGTCAAATGTAATCATTGTGGAACTACAAGGAAGTGCCCAATAATTTTGGGGTGTAAAAGGTGTCCCATATAAATAACATGGGAGAGATTTTTCAGTTCCCCATAAAACCACTCTACAGTTGGATTTTTTATGTTTACTTATTTACTTAGTTAACACTAACGTAAACGTACAAGCATGCCGTATTTCAAGTTTTTATTCCAGTTCCAAGTACCTAAGACATGAGATTACAGGTCCAAATAAACACCCATTTTAATAATATGGGGAAATTCTTCATCCCTCCTTTAGACCCCCTAAAAATTAAAAATATTCACTTTGGCAATTTTTCTATCGATTAGTCTCGGAAAGCTACAATCATGCCAAATTTCAACTTTCCACGTCAACCGTCAACCTTTAATTTGTATCGCTTCATGTAGTTTTATATATAGATAGGAGTTTTTATACTGTTTCTTAGTTATTTCTCCGAGTGCTGCCTCAGTGTGTGGTAGGGATTTTTCTTTGCTATTATGGTATTATATAATCAGGGAAAGCTTCAGTTCCCTTGCAAAAAGAAGAGGGTAAAAACATTGTTGTTATAACTTACCTAGCGCTTCTACCTCAAAGTGGAACTAGTATCCAAAGAAGTAATCATATCCCTGTGAAATGTTGCAAGTACACCAACGAATGTAAGAAATTGAACGCTTTTCAAGACTAAAAAGTATTAAGACACGAACAATAGATTTCTTAACAGTTATTTCTTATTTGATAACTAACTATTGGCATTAGAATAAGTAAGAAAACAAACGCTAAGTATTTCTCATTTTAAACAGACACCTAGTGGGTTTCTAGGAAAGTTTTATGCTTCTTGCTCTTCATTGTATTATATCGATCAGTTCAAGCAGTTGTTTAGTTTCGTCTTAGTCTTTCATTTTATGGTGTTCAAAAATACAAGCAAACATTGTGTTTAACTAATCATAACATTCTATTTCCACTCCCTAAGATGATGCTAGGGAAGTCTTTCTAGAACAGTATTTCACATCTGTAGCAAATTTCGTTAAAACTGATCCACGTGATTCAGTGTTATGTTGAAATATATGTTAGGAATGGCCAAAAGTTTTCGGAATCAAAATTCCAAACAATTTTTCCGGAATTCGGAAAAAATCCGGATTTTTTCCGACAACGGAATTTTTTCGAAATCCGCAATTTTACCGATTTTACTTTCCGGAATAGGCCATCCTTAATATCTATATAAGCTTTCTCAAAAGTCCCTTGACACAGGGCAACTCTGTTATTATAAGAATTAGAACAAAATGTAAGAGGGGAAACCGTCTCAAAATATGATGTTTTCAATCTAAAATGAAAGATTTTTTTTTAAACCGGACCCACACCATAAGTGAATGGAGTTACTGTCCTTTACGCTAACGTGGCGATGGCCAACCCCCATTTCAATCAGTAACTTCATTTACTTATTTTGTGGGTCCAGGTAAATGGCAACGTCGGATTTTCATTTAAATTTGGACGCATAAAGAGTGTACAGCCCAAACGGCTCTTCCGATTTAAATCGTAACTTCACTTTAGATTGAAAACATCATATTTGGAGACTGTTTTCCCTTTTACATTTTGCTGTAACTCCGATAATAACAGAGTTGAGGGGACTTTTGAGACACCCTGTATATATACAAAACGAAGTACTGAATGAATAACTGGCTGATCAGCGCCAAGGCCAAACCGCTTAACCTAGAACCTGGAAATGTTAATAATGCATATGATTTGTGACAGAGTTACACTAAAGAAATTTTTGGAAGTGCCACTGCCAAGAACGATGTTTTCTCTTCTCGCCTTTATTCATCGTATCTAGAGGAAATATTTTTAAAAATAATGAAACTCGTGTTTATTTATTTTTAATAGAAAGTCCTTATAGCAGAAGGTAAAGGTATGGGTAATGGAATGACAGGGGAAAATGTTTGGGATTCTTCATCTCTTCTAGTTCAGTTTTTTCATTTAAGTCTGTGAACTTTGGCTGTTTAGAGCCAGTCTTTGATAATAATGAAATATTGCGTATGTGTGTCTGTCATCAGATTGCCACTTAGAAAGTAGTCAGAGCCAGCAGATTTATGCGAGAATAGATGTTTAAGATATCTAATCGAGTACGAAGATGTCTTTTCGATTTTGAAGTCGAGAAGAATTGGGGGTGGATAAAAATTTACTATTGAGTATATCACGTAAAAAAATTGAGCCCGTAAAGTTAGGAAAATGAAACTTGGTATATGAGATTTTTATTACAAAAAAAAAGTACATTTGTTCCAGCTCTTTCTTAAATCTGCTTTGCGGAGGAAGAGATGGGAGAAGTGTAAAAATAACATAAAACGACGGATATTAGTATCAAATCCAGTTTTCTAGGACGGTTTGATGAATAGAACACTCCCGACACCGTTCAAGTTCAAATTAAGCCGCCATCGTCGTGTGGGAGGGGTGAAGAATTTGTCGAAATTGGTGGATGCTCGTGTTTAATCCATAATTTTCAGAATCCCTAAAATGTTTGGCGACAGTCATGATGACATCTAAGCCCAAGTTCAGGCGAGATGGGACATCAATTGGACAGGGAATGGACAGGAGCAATACCGAACAACTTGCTCTTACCAGGGATGATATCGAAACTGCATAGCCATATGAACTTTTTCTCTTATTTTGATGTGAGGAATCACCTCTTAAAGTTTGTCGGTATAGTTCATTAACACCTTGTATATATATATATATATATATATATATATATATATATATATATATATATATATATATGGAGAGAGATAGAGTAGATGAATAGGAACTCTCTTAGGGAACAAACCATACAAAGTAGACAAAAGCATTCTTTTTTGTGGATACCACAAGTGATAAGTAACGATCTACACAGCATCCTAATACAAGCTGGTGTGGCGAAATTAGGTAGCACTGCTAATACCTTGGAAACGAATTATCCAAGATAGATGGTTGTCAAAAAGCATTGGAAAGACGTTAGTCCAGCAATTCGATCGACAATTGTTGACGGTGGTATGTATTTGCTTCAAATACAATTAACCCTCACCATTATACTCATGTGATTCCAGTTCTCATTCTTGATACCTGAGCATTTGAGATTAAGAAATAAACGCTTATACCTTGTTTTGAGAGACCATAAGTTTAACCCTGTAGCTATAAGAATTTCTAAAAACAAAGATAGTTAAACTAAAATTTACTGTTCCTGGGTATAACTTGGTAAAATTTACTGTTATGTCTGGGTATAACAAACGGTTCTCCGAATTCCAAATATTTTAACAACCGGTGCGAACCAGCTGAATAGCACCACTGAGTAATGAAAATGAAATGAACTATTTAAGTTTTACGTCCCACGACTATGCCGGTTAGGCTAAAGGAGACGGTGATGATGAGTAATGAATGGAATGGTGGAATGAAGAAAGTGGGAGGAAACGGGAGTACACCGAGAAAACCCACTGAGTAATGGAGATTAAAAACAACGAAGGAAAAAAAACAATCTATTTTTAATAATATTGTTTATAATTTAGAAAAAATAATCGCCTGTTTTTTTTCATTATTTTGCCTGCAATAGACCCCTTTTTGGATCAAAAGATTCAATATATTTCAGATGGAAATTTTCTTGTAGGCCTTATATCTGGGGAACTACATATACTGTAGCCAAACCAAAACTACCACTTACCTCAGTATGATGTGCTTATTCCGCAAAAAAAAAAAAAAAAAAAAATGAAATCTCGATTTAGTGTCCATTCAAAATTTTTGTGGTCCCTCATCCAAAAAAAAAAAAAAAAAAAAAACAATATATTTCATTCAATCAAACATTTTCTTGTACGCCTTATATCTCGAGAACTACATATAGTGCAGCCAAATCAAAACTGTCACTTAACTCAGTATGATGTGCTTATTCCGTAAAATATACGGAAATTCGATTTAGAGGCCATTCAAAAATTTTGTGGCTCCTGACCCAACATCTAATTATTGGCCAAGATCGCAATCTTTTGATCCATTTTTTGGATAATTCCTAAAATTCTTGTTTTCCTCGTACAAACCAATCTTTTTTTTTTTTTTTTTTTTGTATTCTTTTCCTTACAATAATATACGTTGAGCATAAAATTTCGAAAGCTGGTTTCCAATATAATAACGAACTTGTAAATCAAATTTGAAGCACTTTCCACGATTAGTTTAGGAAATAAAGTGTTTTGAACTTTAAAAATCGTTTCCTGAAAAATTAGTAAAAAGGGTCATCCGCTTTTCTCACTGTACTCTTCAATTATTAGGCGTGTACAGTATGTTAAAATTTACATGAACATTAGTGAACGTATTTGTACAAGTAAAACAAGTATCAAACGTGAAAAAAGTGTAGTGGTTCTCAAGTGGAAAACCAGTCAATTAAGTTGAAAGTAAAAATAAATCAGGAGAGGAAATCAAAATTATTTTAAAGAACCTAAGAAAGTAACCAGAAGTTAAAATGATTATTTATTATTTTTTTTTAATGTAAACACACAGGGTGGACATTTATCTTGATCATCTCCTATAACGGAGAAACCAAAGGGGGAGAAAGCGAAACTTTGCAGGAAGCAACTATAGGGAGGGAGACATCATTGCGTGTATTAAAGAGAAAGGCCCCAAAACAGTGTTGCTAACCCAATATAAAGTTATATTTTTTCAAATGGCACTACTTCAAGTTATTACATATTTCAAATCAACATGTCAAACGTAAACTTAAAATACCATATTTATTATTTAGTGTTGCAAACTAAGCATGTTACAGTATCACAAACATCCAAAGTTCGGAAGCCTATAATGCACATGAAGCACAACGGAGGTACACAGAATAATGCACATCGAAAGTGCTTTAGCGTTTATACTATGGTCATGGCATGACTTGTTTCGAATGAATAGGAACGAAGTTACTAGGGCTTGAAAAAAAATTTTTTTGAAAGCCTTTATTTCGAAAAAACTGCTTACATAAGTATCATATCTAGTTACTTGCATGGTTTGTAATGGATGAGGAAATTATTTTGCCTTTTACAGCACTTCGATATCTCAAACCGTTCCAGAGTTATGATAAACATTGTTGTAGTTTGCAACACTGCTTAAATCGTGTAATTGCTAGAGCTTGATGTCATTAGAGCTACTAAAAGCTATTGCTATAATGCTATAGAAGAGAAGGGAAAAAAACATTTTAGATATTTTCCACAAATACGCCATTTTCAGCAGTGTATTGGGTTGACAACACTGCTTCTTCGGTCTTTCTGTTTAATACGTGCTAATATGTCCCCATCCTTATAGTTGCATCGTGCAAAGTTTCGCTTTTCTCTCTCTTTTGGTTTGTCCATTATAGCTGATGATCAAGATAAATTATTCACCCTATATATTATCAAGATCAAACAGTTTGCAATTACACGTTAAGATCTTGTTTTAAACAGTAAGAGGCAGATTCTAATAAATAGAGACCGGATGTTAGGCAAAATGCTTATTCTTTAATATTAAAGATATGACTAAAAATAAAGTTTTAAAGTTTATATGGAAGGTTGTAGTTTCAATTTAAGCAAATTTTATTTTGCCTATTTCGTCCCTTACTGCCTAAATAATTGCTTTAGTGCCTAACCAGTGGCGTGGTGTGACACTTTCACAGTTGTTACCGGTTGTTCTTTTTACAAGTATCTCTAGTTTTTGAATATCAGAAAATCTAGTCCTTTTTTCCTTTTAGCGTATCAATCATTTTAAACTATAGGCATTGGCAACGATTTTTCAGGGGGGAGTCAAATCCCACTTCATTTACCTTGATCTTTTGAAAAGTGTGGCTTTTCGGGTTCTTCCATTTTTACTAAATATAATCGAAACCGTCTCTCAATGAACTTAGATATTCTTCAAAGTCATTTATTTTTTTCTGCAAAAACTTACATCATGAATTTCCTTCTGTAGGATAGTGAACAAGATTTCTTATCTTGACCCTATAACATAAAACAGTTCAAGTAAAAAATTGAAGTCAAAACTTTGAAGGGTTTGGTAGAATTTTGCTGCACGAACTCTGGTTTAGAATCTCATTCGTCGATATTTTCGTCATGGATTTAAAGATTCCTAAGAGTTCATCTTTAAAGCTATACAGCACATCATTTATTCTACTTCTATAGCTCCACCTTGTGTTTGAGGCTGTTGGGATACTTTTGTTGACTACACAGGCCGGCAGCCAGCCCAAAAATGTAGGGGGGCGGCTGAAGTTAAGGGGGCCTGATCCAACTTCATCACCATATTATAGTTCATTTGCAAGCCTACTGTGAAAATCTTAGGGGGGCAGCAAAAGATTAGGGGGACCCGGTCCCCCTAAACGCCCTGGATACGGGCCTGTGACTACATAGTCCAAAGCATTTGTTCTTTTTGAAGACTTCGAGAATAAAGAAGCAAATCACGACATAGTTTTAGAAAAAACTTACACCGTTTTGTAGAGTCAACGTACTTTTCTAACACTAAATGAAGCCTATGGGCATGACAAAAAAAAAAAAAAAAAATTCTGTATATCTTTGTTCAACAAGAGACTGCTGCTTCCTATCTTACCAACCATAACCGAAGCTCCATCGTATGTTTGAGAAACAAGTTTTCCGTATTGAAAACTAGTCAGATTGTCAAACACAATGCGAGACAGTCAAACTACGGTATAGTGAAGACGATTCCACAGTTCTTTTTCAACACATCAAACCGTATCAAAGTGCAAATTCAACTAGTAGGCTAGAGGCTAGGGTTGGAAATTTGCTGAATCGAAAGTAGGTATTCTATACTAAATTAAAAACAAAATATTTTCAACTTAATGAGCATAAATCTTAAGTAATAATAAATATACGAATTAGAAGGAGCGCCGGGAACATCTCTACTTCTCTCTAATTATCATTACTATGAAATTGTATACTGTTAAGACAATGAAATAACTTTACGAATACGGAAATTACAGCCAAGTTTCCATACTTGGATTAGGAAGCAAACGAAACAGTATAGTTGAATCACACTGCCAGCTCGATCCTCTATAGCGAAAGGATAGCGAGTAGAATAAACATGCTGATGATATTCTAGATTCTCCTTGTTTTGACAGGGAACGTTCCTATTTTTTCCTGTTCCACTCAGCCGAACGGTAACATAAGGGCCATTCCGAGCGTCCAAGGCACGCAGGATGCTTGTGGCCCTGGCTGGCACGCTGAAAGGTGCTTCTGAAGTGAATGACCGCTATCGGGGTTCGCGTTACCTCTGAAATCTATGGTATCAACAACAATATGTTCCTATTTGGCGCTGGCAGTGTAAATGCGGCATAGGCCGTCCGAACTTAAAAAAAAGAAAAAAAGAAAAGAAAAGAAAAGAAAGGAAAGGAAAGGAAAATATGTAAAAATCTTCTCATGTTGATGATGAAATTTAGAGACATATGAAAACAACGAAATACTGTCATATTTTTACCGTTACCGCCGGTAACAGCGGTAATATGCACTACACGTCCCTGTGCCTAACGTTGCCTATTCTCTGCATTTTCTTCAAAATTAAACTTCATTGGGAAATATAAATTATATACAGTAAAGCCTGTCTTCAATGGACCCTTTATTACTGTATTACGCAGACAACGTAAATCAAAATAAGCCTCTTAACGGAAAATTTTAAATTTCGCAGTGCAGCATTTAGAAAGTTTTTAGATATGCTATGAGAGGTTATATATATTTCTAGCGAAACAGTGTTGTGGAAACCGAAGTAGACACGATGGACATGTATGCTTTAATAGAGAATTATATGGAAAGTCTGGAAGGAGAAGAGAAGATGGAGGAAGAAGAGAAATAAGGCTCTGACTTGGAAGGAGACTGTAAGCTAAAAACTTATCAAGATTCTCTCAAAAGTTTAAAAGAACTGCAACATTTGCCTGCAATGTCGAAATAACACTGATATGCTTAGATTTCTCTGGCTAAAGTCACTGTGGAAAGTTGAGTAGACAAGCATCGGTGTGTATAGAAAACTCTTCAAGACTATTTGAAAAATTAAGTTAACGTGTGTACAGTATTTATTTTTTCTGTTCATTGTAAGTTTCGCGTGTATTAATTTGTAGTAGAAGTAAATACTATAAATTGACTAAGGACATCTTATTTTTATCTGAGTATGTTCATTATATGCAATCATGCTTTCTTTCATAGATCTACTTTTGTTAACCGGAAACTTATCTTTAAAGGAAATTTTAATGAGTCTCGTTCGATTCCGTTGAAGACAGGTTTTACTATATATATATATATATTGACAACCTTTTCAGTTCGTGTCTAAAACGGGGATGAAAATGTTGAACTGAAAAAGTCACCTTCCACTCACCATCTAAAATGAGTGGGAACATTTTCTACTTCTAAGCGAGAGGTTAACGATTCGTACATGTCTTTACAAGGATTTACCATAAAATGACAACTAAGATATAAAATTAATTATAAATATTTGTATTTCTCATAATTAATGTCGAAGTGTAAAATGTGATGTTTAGTTTCGGGTATTTAGAATGATCGCCAGTTCGAGCAACGCAAACCAAGCATTGAGCTGTTGATTACTATCATTAAGGTTACACATACCTCTGGATTCAACTTCAGCTGGTGGTTCTTGGTGGTCCTCTCCGTGTCAGGTCTCTGGATGGAAGATATCGCCTGGGATGATATCTTTGTCGTGGTTTGTGCCTCAATGGTTAAGACACTCCGCTGCAGTCATTGACGACGATGATCTGATTGAGCTCTACATCCAATGTACTCAATGGATAACTCCAACGTTAGTGCGCTAAACGTAATCGAATTGAGACTCCTGTCTCGCTTCTTTCCCACTTCTGTGTCGTACTTCCGAGTCTTGAGACCTCTCGTCCCTCCGTTTTTGTTGAACTCCTGTCCCAAGGAATTTGACTGTGTCAACTGACGTCAGACACGTGTGTCCTTCTTTCTTGAGGAAAACGAGGTCGCTTCCTCATTGCAAACAACAACTCGCAATACTTGGAATGCTCTTGTCTCATGATTCTAGACAATTTCTACATACCCGTGAATGTGTTTTCTTGTTCACAATAATTTTACAAATGCAACATCGTAAATTCTGTCAATCGCTCTCGCTTACACATTTGCAGAATTTAGTTCCCGAATTCTCAGGCAGAGAACAATGTGCTACGATGATTTTAAAAGGCTGACAATACAATCATGTAAATTTAGTGAGAATTGCATTCGTGAGATTACTTTAGATTAACATTAATTATTTCCTTGTTTTTAATCCTTCACCAAAACAAAAATAAAATCTTTAATAAAGTGAATATTCCAAAATATACATAAAAATTAGTCATAAAATATTGACTCTGCCACAATATATATATATATATATATATATATATATATATATATATGTGTGTGTGTGTGTGTGTGTGTGTGTATGTGTGTGTGTGCGTTGTTATAAAAATATATACATGGAATGCATGTCAAGCTTCGTTTTTAATTGTATTGAGAATTTATGCTCATTATTTCAAGTTACATTTTAGTACCTATTATACTGCCTATTTTTTAAAAATCTTAAGTGACTATTTGCCTGCCTATTTTCCGGATTTTTGATGCCTAAAAATCCGGTCTCTAGTAATAAAGTTCCTTATGTAGTGATTCCCAGCCGACGTGTCACGAAGTCCTGTAGGGTTTGTCTCGAAATTTTAGAATTTACATTTTAGAAAAAATGAAATATATTTTTTTCAGTTTAACATCCCACGAGTATGCTCTTTACGCTAAGGGACACGAATGATTAACGCAAGTGAATAATGATTAATGAATTAATGGAACGAAATATGGAACGAAACGGGAGTAACACGAAATGAAATGAAATAAAATCTTTGAGTGTTACGTCCGAGGTATCTACCGGCTAGGCTAAAAGAGACGGTGGTGATGAGAAATAAATGAAAATGGTGGAATGAAGAAAGTGGGAGGAAACGGGAGAACTCCGAGAAAACTCACACACACGATGTTTTCCTGCCAAAGTCCAGTCGGCGCGAGCTAACATCAAACCAGGAACTCCAAGCACCAGAGGCAAGCGCTCTTACACTGAGCTATCGTGCACTCCTTAGAAAATTTTAGAATTTAATAATTAGTTGAAATTTTTTAAAGACAGACTGTACCATTCAACGCCTCCAGCGCCAGAAATACTGCTCACAAGGGACATCACCCAATTGTCCGGCTCCGATTTCAATGAAATTTTTATTGCTGATAAAGAACATGTATTCATTACTTGTGACAACAGAAATTTTTGCCATGGTGCATGTTTTCTATTTTTTAATAATTTTTAAAGGTTGTGATGTGGTTAATAGAGATTACTGCTGAAGTCCCTTACTACCCTTTGTAAACGGAGTGTTAATGAAAGAACAACCATGTAGCCTAGATACGTATAGGGCCTAGGGGGAAGTCGTATGATACGTATAACCTTGACGTCAGTCATCTTGAAATCCGCCATTTTGAATTAATGTCAAGTTTTTTAAATGGGAATAGGGTAATATGATACATAATTTTGGGCTAGAATTTAATCAGGAAGACAATGGTGAAGTTAGTTTTAAGATGCGCTCATTTGGTGAAAAGTTACAGACATATTAATTGTTTATACTTACTATGTGCGTAAGTTCCTTACCTCCGCTTCTAACTCGCGTATTAATGATAATAAGTAGATAAAGGTTTCGGTAATACATATTATGCCTAGAGGGAAGTGATACGATAAAGGTATCATTGACGGCAGCCATCTTGAAATCCGCCATTTTGAATTAAAGTGAAGTTTTGAAAACTGAAAACCATTGCATGTGGCACCAAATTTTAATAGTAAATTTTCCCCAAAAGCCAATGGTATGCTTATTTTTGTTCTATAGTTAACCAGTATGAATTTATGACTCTTCTAATGTGCACGCAACGTTCATTATTCGATCTTTCAAACTGGCAACACTCCTAATTATCACCGCATCTTTTAAGATTCCAACTGGCACTTTGCAATTGTTTCCATGGCTCATGTTTTCTAAATTTATTACATTTTTTTAAGAGTTATGATTTGTCAGTTCATGAATAGTGTTGGGATAAGCATCCAGCAATCTTTCTGAATTTTGAAGACTTGCCATGTAATTATTAATGTCCTATTCAGTGTAATTATTTATTTTAACCCAGAGTACATGAGGAACCTATGGACCTATGTGATGTGAAGAAATACAAATGAAATTTTAAGAAATTGGTGTAACACGAACTCAAAATTATCATGAAATGTAGCCTACATGTTGCACAAACGACAAACAGTATTTAAAAAAAAAAAATAAATACAACTTTACAACTTTAAAGAAACAGCAGCAATGATAGAAAATATCAAAGAGACATAATATGACTGTTCCCAACACACTGTTTGTACCGTGAACAAAATATGAAAACAGGTAACTTGTTTATAAAGAGGTGTAACTTAATCGAGTTCCCGATCAATACTGATTATAAATCTTACAAACATGAACCATCGACAACAATCGCTAGAAAACGAGTCACTTTTTGTCTGACTAGCTTAAATATTGCCATAGAAAATAAATAAATAAATAAATATACAATAAACAAATAAATATAAAACAAAACAAAATACCATTGATTTACACAACAATCATATTTCGTTTCCTTTTTTGAAGTGAATTTTCAACTTATTTCTCGTCTCATCTACTATCCATTACAAGCTACGTCTCCGGTATTGCCTGAATGCAAAGTTGGAGTTCTTTCGTTCTGCGATGATTCATGTCAGTAAACGAGTTTTTGAAGGGCAGGTATAGGAAATAAATAATTACATTGCCTATGAAATTAATAATTACATGGCAAGTCTTCAAAATTCACAAAGATTGCTGGATGCTTATCCCAACACTATTCATGAACTGACAAATCGTAACTCTTAAAAAAATGTAATAAATTTAGAAAACATGAGCCATGGAAACAATTGCAAAGTGCCAGTTGGAATCTTAAAACATGCGGTGAAAATTAGGAGTGTTGCCAGTTTGAAAGATTGAATAATGTACGTAGCGTGCACATTAGAAGAGTCATAAAATCATATTGGTTAACTATAGAACAAAAATAAGCATACCATTGGCTTTTGGGGAAAATTTACTATTAATATTTGGTGCCACATGCTATGGTATTCAGTTTTCAAAACTTCACTTTAATTCAAAATGGCGGATTTCAAGATGGCAGCCGTCAATGATACCTTTATCGTATCACTTTCCTCTAGGAATAATATGTATTACCGAAACCTTTATCCACTTATTATCATCAATACGCGAGTTAGAAGCGGAGGTAAGGGACTTACGCACATAGTAAGAATAAACAATTAATATGTCTGTAACTTTTCACCAAATGAGCGCATCTTAAAACTAACTTCACCGTTGTCTTCCTGATTAAATTCTAGCCCAAAATTATGTATCATATTACCCTATTCCCATTTAAAAAACTTGACATTAATTCAAAATGGCGGATTTCAAGATGACTGACGTCAAGGTTGTACGTACCATACGACTTCCCTCTAGGTCCTATACGTATTTACATGGTTGTTCTTTCATTAACACTCCGTTTACAAAGGGTAGTAAGGGACTTCTGCAGTAATCTCTATTAACCACATCACAACCTTTAAAAATTATTAAAAAATAGAAAACATGCACCATGGCAAAAATTTCTGTCATCACAAGTAATGAATACATGTCCTCTATCAGCAATAAAAATTTCATTGAAATCAGAGCCGGACAATTGGGTGATGTCCCTTGTCAGTACTACACAGAGAAAAATCCGTTCTCCGTACACCGCTATATTGTACAAATATACGGTATCCTCTTGCTTACTATAGAAATCTGTACGGAGCATACATTATCCGTATGCTACATAGGCACTGCCCTTACATGTTACATCATGCCGTTGCAGGATATCAGATATCTAACAGTTTTCCGTATATCACATGCATATAATTATGTCCTTCGTTAGCTATATGTTATATGCGTTCATTTGTATGTGAGATCCTGACCGCCTACATTGTTTCATACGGAAAGCACGTATAGATGGAACACTTATACGGAAACTATTATAAAACATTCGTTTTCAGTTATACGTCTGCTGTACGTTAAGTCCAAAAACTACAGGAATTACGCAGGTAACCTATTTTTTTAAGAACATTTTTTTTTTCTCAGCGTACATAGAATTTCTAGTTTAAAGAAACTTACAGTCTTACACTACTATAATGTATATGATTATTAATAATATATCAAACAAGTGTGTCACTGTGTCATAGATCGTTCTGTAAAGTGTATCGACGTGACAAACATCTTGGCGTTTGAAGGCGGCGCTCCAAGTTCCCTTTAAATGCTGCAAGCAAATGAGAGGCCAGCGGTATTGCCACGTTTATTTTGTACACATCCACGTCTATCCTCTGCCACCTGATCACACTGTAGTTCGTCTGCTTAGCCAAGCTATAGCCACACCCCTTTCTCACTCGGCAACATCGCGTCAGAGCTTGCGTTTTATTCGTTTAGCTGAAATGTCAAGATGTTTGTCACTGGCTTTAGTGAGTAATTTGTGCCTACATAAAAAGAACAAGATATACATACTCGCTAGACACTTTGCGAACGTTTTTTGTTAGTAATTAAGCGATAACTCTGTTCCAAGAGGCATTAGTCAGTAGGTTTTAGAATACGAATATACTTATACATCTAACCGTAGACACAATGGGTCGTATCCAGAGTCATTTTGACGCGTGATTAGGGCCAAACTAAAGACTTCGGCTAACATAAGGTTCCTGTAGTAGTCAGGCCCTTAGTATGACTTTAATCATACTCAGGGGTGTAGCCAAGGGGGGGGCATCGGGGCCAGGCCCCCAAATGGTTTCCTGGCCCCCCAAATGACCAGCTTTTAAAACATCATAGTAAAATTATCTCGCTTGATTCATTTAAAAGTAACAAAGTTTATTGACAATTAATAATTTATGGTAAAATAGTATGGAGAAATATTGTTTCTCCATACCGATCGAAAAATAGTATGGTATATTTCCTTATACCGATTGAAAAGTAGGATACTTTTTTGTGACAGCAGATTACACAGTTTACTGCAATTTATATTTGACAGTTTGAAAACAAACGTTTTAACAAGGTACTATAAATACAGCCATAAAACAAAGGTACTAAACTGATTTGTAAGTACAGTATATTTTTATATGCTTTAACAAGTGTTTTAAAAGACATAGAGGATGGAAAATTTGGTGAGAAACAATGTTTTTATTCAATTTGGATTTCATTCTCTCTCTCTTTTATTTCTACTCGGTGTAATAAAATATATTTTTTTTTAGTCACGAATAATAAATAAATATTTTTGTCAGGAAACCGTAAAGAAGTGAAATTTCAAAGAAAATCAATCAAAATCTTGTGTAGATAGGTTCTGTATACAAGGTCTTAAATTTAAATATAAAGGTAACCAAGAAAAGTTTTGTTGCTTTTTCACCCACCACCTTCGAACATCGATATGTCACTTAACCTGGAAGATCAAAAATAGTCCCCATCAGCATCGACGACCTTCTGAAAACGTTCTAGAAGGCCATGGAATCCATCGCGGTAGAACTTGGTGGGCTGTGAAACGAAGAAAGTATCAGGTGCATTTTGGACTTTTACTAGGGATTTGAACTGGCGTCATCAAAGGTGATTGTCCAAAGAATGGAACAGGTGATAATCGGAAGGTGCAATACCCGGGGAATATAGTGGTTGCAATATTGTTTCCCATCTAAGGCGGAAAATGGTGTCCTGAGTCATCCTAGCCACGTGGGACTTAGCGTTGTCCCGTAAACGAGGACCCATTTGCAATTCAGAAGTGATGGCTCCTGAGTTTTGAGCTTTTGTTGAGCACAGCTCAACTGCTGACACTACACAGTTGCATTGATACTCTGACCAGTTGGTAGCAGTTCCCGATGCACGATGCACCAAACGCACAGAAGGACCTTCTGGTACAGTGCTGGTTTCGGCTGTTTTGAAATCGGTTCATGGGATGCTAACCAATGATGGCGGCGCCGTGGAGCTTCGTATATTACACACTTTTTATCACATGTCAACACCCTGTCCAGAAATGGCTTCGAAACAGTAAATAAACACAGGCGACTGACGCGTTGCCTTCTGGCCCGGTGTCGAAACATGTGAGACTCATCGACCCAACTTGTAGTGCTTCCCAAGTTGATGGATGTGCTGCCGAATGGTTTCTCCACACATTGAATTGTAGTCCCAGTTCCTCTTTGTACATGTGTTGGTCTTCCGGCACGTGGTGTTTTTGGGTGTTTCGTCATCGTCCTTAGACTTGTTAAACCATCGCTGCACTGTCCGCGTCGTCACGACATCCTCACCAAAGGCCTGGCATATCTTCTGTTCCGCTACAGCGGCGTTTGACCTCCATTTGAACTCGTTCAGCATACATGCTCTTATGACGCTCTGTGGATGTCCCATGTTCCCTCTGTCTTTACGCAAGTTCGGGATGTATAGGAATTGCCACAACCAGGTAGTATGTTGGATATACCCACACCAACAACTGACCTTCGCCTTATCTCAACTCGCATTCAACTCACAGTGTGAGGTCCAATTGAACACAGACCTCCACGAAAAGAGACAGAACTTTCTTGGTTACCTTTATAGTTATACACAAAAGTATAGCGTTTGGTCCTGGACAGTAGTTCTTGATTAAGCATAATAAAAACTATCTTGAATATAATTTATGGAGAAAGTAATAATAATAATAATAATAATAATAATAATAATAATAATAATAATAATAATAATAATAATAATAATAATAATAATAATAATAATAATAATACAGTAATAATAAGTTGAAGAAGCTAAAATAGTGTTTTTAGTTCTCCAGATGGAAACCAAAATTTTCCTTTCTTTCAGGCCTCAAAAACACTAGCACCAATACATTTTTTGACTTTGTACATTGTAGCTGTCCCCCCCTCAAAACAACGGGCCCCTCCTACAGAAACCTGCTGGCTACACCCCTGATCATACTTCAAAACGACTCTGCATAAGGCGGAATAGATTTACTGTGCATTATATTGAACTGTTCAAAGTGAAAATACTTTGTCGTTAATTTTACTCGTTTGCCAATAGAGGCGCAGCAACATTTTTAGAATACGCCCCAGACGTTTTCAGAATTGTTGATAGATGTAGCATTTCCCGTTCTGTTGAGTTCAAACACAACAATCAGAAGTTGACATAAATTAAATGTATTATTTCTGAAGCAAATAGAATAATAATTATTATGTTGGTATAAGCTATGAAATCAACCAATATTATGTTATGGTAGGTCATCCTAGAATCTAGAACAACAGTTCTCAATAAAAATATGTTACAACTGAAAAATGAAATTAAACCTGAAATGGATGTGGCACAAGAAGAAGTCACTTTTGATTGTCTTTTGTTTTTCTTTTGTTTATTTTTGAAGAGACATATGGGTATTTTAAGCCCGCGTCTCTAATAATCTAATCTAATATAAATAAAATAAACAGTTTGATTGTGTGTCTGTGTCTGTGTGCGGCCTGAGGACCAGAGGAGTAGACCTAGAGTTACCAATTTTGGTTACGGGTACGTTGGTCCAGGTTCAAACCAGGACGAAGCGTTTTTTTTTTTTTTTTTAATTCGCACAAGGTGGGTCTCAGAGAGGTGTTTATCAGAACAGTACAAGTACTAGAAAATGAACGATATTAGTGTGAAATTCATAGTTTTCTCGGTCGCTGAGATCAATGGTGACACTTCCATTAGCGATGACTTTCAAATTCAACTACCATTGTATGATTACCGGTGGGTGGGGGTTACCGAGACAGGTAAAAATAATCCAAAATGACCGATATTAGTGTCAAATCCATAGTTTATCGCGGTCGCTGAGATGAACAGTGATACTCCCACAGGCGTTGACTTGCAAATAAAGCTCCCATCGGCTGGGGGCGTCAGGCTTTTCTTTTCATTTCGAACCAGGGGGTCTCAGGGGGCGTTTACCGGGATATGTAAAAGTAGTATAAAATGATCGATATTTTTTTCTTTCGTTGTTCACTTTGTTTGCATAGATATTTTATCTGATCCATGCGAAGAATGGGTATTTCAGCTAGTTCTTAATAATCTTCAATGCTAGAAGCTAACTTATAAGCTTGTTTAACTTCAGTTACCCTTTTCAGCTACTAGACTATGCGAGACATAGACATATAGATTAAGGTAATACCGGAATGCCTTCATTTCTCTGAGCCAGGCATCGAACCCAGAACTACGTGAACCTAACGTGCGTGCGCTAACTACAAGACCAGCAGGTAGAGCAGAAATTCTTAAGAATGGGTTGTATGTATACAATAATCCTAATTCTTTCTATATATAAAACTACACGAATTGACAAATAAAATGGTACTTTCGGTTCATATGGAAATTTGAAATTTGGCATGATTGTAGCTTTCTGGGACTAACCCACAGGAAAATTGCCAAAACTGAATACTTTTAAGTCTTACGAAGTCTAAAGGGGACATGAATTAAGTCGATCTTGAGTTTAACGCCCCTTTGAGAAGCGAGGCTATATGAGACGTGTACCTACTGATTAACGTGGAATCCGATGCACATGAGCTCCCACCGGGAGTCAAACGCGGATCCTCCATGCCAAAGGCGCGAACGCTAACCGCTTTGCCACGAAAGGACTCGAAAGATTGGATGAAGAAATTCCCCATGGTATATAAATAGACGTTATTTTAGACATGTAATATCAGGTTTTTGAATATTTGGAATTAGAATATAAACTTGAGATTCCGTATGCTTGTAGGTTCTCGTTAGAGTTACCTGCACAAGTCACCAAAAATAAAAATTTCAAACTTTAGTGGGGATTTTATGGGCAATTGAAAAACCTTTCCCATGTAATTTATATGGAACATCTTCTACATCCCAAAATTTTCAGGCACTTCCTCTGTCGTGTCGTGACAAAACGCTGTAACTTTGGCGGAGCAGTTTTGCGAAAATGAGCCTTAAAGTTTTCATCCGAAAATGTGATCTGTATCGTGTAGAAATAGTGTATCTTGACTTTGGAAACACGTTTTTACATGTAATGTTACGTAAATGCATGTTGTGTGATTAAATTTGATGAAAATTGATTGGTTGACCATTATTGCCTAGTTACACTGGTTCTACACGATACAGGTCACATTTTCGGATGAAAACTTTACTGCTCCTTTTCGCAAAACTGCTCCGCCAAAGTTACAGCGTTTTGTCACGACACGGCAGTCCTGAAGGGCTACAAAGATTAAATTTGGAACGATTGTAGCCTTCCGAAAGTAACCCACAGAAAAATTGCGAAAAGTGAATATTTTTGGATTTTTAGGGGTCTGAAGGGGAAATGAAAAATTTCCCTGTTATTTGCATGGACGTTTTCTTGGAATATAAAATATTATCTTTTAGGTAGTTGAAATAGAAAAACAAATTTGAAATTCGATAGAATTTTGGGTCTGAGGTGCAAGGCCGTAGGCCGATCAAACACGGGGGTCTGGGGGCAAGATCCCTAGCTGGTCAAAGGCTAGTATAAATATCTATAAAAGAAGTAAGTGGCTTTTAATCAGCAAAGACAAACTACTAAGTATAAACGTGAAATTTGAACAAAATACTACTTTTGTCAAGAGATCAAAGAATAAGGTAGAAATATAAATATCTATAGCTGAAGTACCCATATTTCCATGAGTCAGATAAAATATCTATGTAAACAAACTGAATAACAAAAGACAAAAAATATGGGTCATTTTATACTATTTTACATATCAAGGTAAACGCCCCCTGAGATCCCCTGGTTCGAATTTCGAAAAAAAAAACGCCTTTGGCCCACAGCCGATGGGGGATGTATTTGGAAGTCAACGAATGTAGGTGTATGACCATTCATCTCAGCGACCGCGGAAACTATACGTTTGACACTGATATCGGTCATTTCGGATTATTTTTGCTGTCTCGGTAACACCCCGGTGACTCCAGCCCGCATCTAAATGGGGTGAATTTGGAAGTTAATGCGATCGGAGTTGAGTTGATTTGATTTTGAGTTTAACGTCCCGTTCAGCAGCGAGGCTATATGAGACGTGGACCTACTGATTAACGTGGAATCCGAACCACATGATCTCCCGCTGGGGATCAAACCCGGGTGTCGCACGCCAAAGGCGCGTATGCTAACCGCTTAGCCAAGAAGGAGCTCTTAATGCAATCGGAGTTTCACCATTCATCTCAGCGACCGCCAAAACTATGGATTAGACACTAATATCGGTCATTTTCTACTACTTTTACATGTCCCGGTAAACGCCCACTTGAGACCCCTCTGGTTCAAATTTTGAAAAAAGTTAATCGTCTTGGTCCGGGCCTGGACCAAGGTGCCTGTTACCAAAATTTGGTAACTCTCGGTTCAATCGCCTGGTCCCCAGGCCGCACACAGTCACACAGACAGATACGCAAACGAACTCTTTATTTCCCTTATATTCGATTAGATAAGGGGGTAAAAGGGGGTTCATGACTTTTCCCCAAGAATAGTGTATCTCATATTGTAGGTAGGAAGGTGAAACTTGGCATAAAAACTCACCATTTAAAATATAAAACTTGTCCCTTTCCCCTTAGAAGCGTTCTTGAAAATTCCGCACCTAAGGGGAAAATGAGCAATTTCTATAGTAGACCTATTTAAATTTTCCCATTATTTGTTTTCAAAATTCCAACTGCAAGGAATCAAATAAATTGGAGATACAAAATTCGCCATTTGAACTCTTAACTAAAAATAATGGAATATATATTTCAGAATCGGCGATGCAACTAGCTAGTTGTCGCCCGTGGCAACAACTCACCTTAGCGCCCCCGGCCCTGACCAACCAAACCAAAACACTCCCTTACTTCTCTTCACACATTAATTGTCCTATTCTATTTTTCTTCAAATGGTAAAGCATAGTTTGATTTCAAAATTGCAATACACAATTTAGTTTTTATTACAAGATAAAACACCAAACTAATCTATATTTCATTGCCAAATAATCTGAGAGTAGCATGCTTGACGTATTCTTACAGTCTTCTCATCATAATTAAAAATCACAATGTTTTTGGAATTGTATCGGGATGTGCATATGTGTAGAATGAATCAACAGTCTGTTGCTTTAGAATAGAATATTTAATTATGACAAACAGTCAAGTTGTTGTCTCGAATATTATTCTCGGATATTTAGCAAATATTCTTAAATCGATGTAAGTGAAATAAAAACACAAAAGACTGGAATCAAAATTTAACTTTGCGGGCTCTTTTGGCTGCAAAGGTTTTTACAATGTCCTCAAACGATAGCTTTGAAGATAACTTATGCTCTATGGCAGTGTTTCTCAAAGTGTGGGTATCGACCCATTGGTGGGTCGTGGGCCGTTTTTTTGGTGAGTCACGAGTTTTTCCTTTTTTTATGAACATTTTATTTTGATACAAAAACACATATTGTGAAGTACTATTCAGAAAATGAAAATTGGAAGCGCTTGTTAATGAGGTAATATCTAAGTGGTTACTCAGAGCCCTGCCCTGTTGTACAGTCAGTAGAGGTGCTGGATTAGGATGGAAAGAGAATGGGAGGTTCAAATTCTGTCATGGGGTAATGCATTGCGTCGGGAGTAGCGTAGCTCTATTACTTTTCTATGGAAACATTTTAACTCTTTAACCCTCTTTGCGCATGCGTACAATTTCATATAACAGATACAGTTATTGTGAAAGAAATTTTCATTACACTTGCTCAATCGTCACCGACTGATATTCTCATACCGACAGAGCACTATTACAACTTAGTTTGAAAGTGGGATATTTACGATAAACATAAAAGAAACCAACTAAATTTTGATTTATTAAAATTTAAGTATCGAGCTTTACTTTGTAACATTGTGGTCGCTCGGGGTGTCCACAACTTCCCCAAATAAATTTCACGTTAATCACTCATACGGGTTGTTATTGAACGAACTGAAATAAATACAGCTGTCTGTTCATACCTCTTCCTAGCTTGGTGGGTCACAAAATAGTTTTTATTGTTTAATGTGGGTCGCAGTAACAACAAGTTTGAGAACCACTGCTCTATGGATATAATCATATGGTTGGTGAGTCGTTGTTGTTCTGTTAAGTTTCTGGGGTATTTTTTTTAATGATCTTTAGTTTACTAATACTCCTTTCCTTACAGTTAAAATAATTACGTATTTACCCAGTTTTGCACCCCCAAATCCGGCGAACGGGGCACAAGCCCCGTTTGCCCCCCCTTAGTTACTTCACTGTTCAGAACGTAAGTTCATTAACAAATAATTTATTTGAGGAATTTCTAATGTACAAAACGAATTAAATTATTAAAAATTGACAAATTTTGAAACTGACATTTTTTTTAAAAAAAAAAATATGTTTTTGGGATATCTTCATTGACATTGAGACTTTGTGAACAACCAAATATTAATATAACACAATGAGATTTCTAACTTAACTAACATGTTAAAATTTTAATGTCCTGAATTACAAGAGTATAACGAAGATTTTGCCGCCTTCTCGAAACAATATTTTTAAAGATCCTCTAGTTTACATACATAAATATAGAAAAATATATTTACATTATCTTCCAGTGATCAAAATGAAAATACTTTCGCACTAGTTTTGCCGATAGGAGTGCGCCAACACTTTAGAATATATTCCAGACCTTTCCAGAATTGTTTGTAGATGTCGCTTTTTTCATGTTCATGAAATCAAACAAAATAATCAAAAATTAACCTAAACTAAATGTATTATCTCTGAAGCAATTAGAATAATAATTATTCTGTTGGTATAAGCTATGAGTTAACCAGTATTAAATTATGGTAGTTCTCGTAAGGATCTACAGCAATCGTTCTCAATAGAAATATATCATGACCAACTTAGAAATTAACTTGAACATCAAACGGATGTTACCAGAAGAAGAAGCAGCTTTTTCCTTCTCTCTTTCTATTTTTGTTTATTTTTGCAGAGACATATGGGTAACTTAAGCCCGCGTCTCTAATACTTGTTACTAATCTTTTATGGTAGTGGTTTTCAACCTAATTTCTATCACGACCCCATTTCATCACATCCTCTTGCTAGCGACCCCCCTATAATTTCTGATTTGTAATAAGCTTGTGTGGGATTTTTAATATACCTACTTGCTGAACCTGCCCTCTCTACCAGCTCATCATTCATAGATGAGCATGAATCTCCTCGTCATTCCTCACAACATCTGTGCATGTCTCTTTACAGACACAAGTTAAAAACTCTTCATAAAAATCGGCAAGGGGTACCATAAAGGGGACATTTTATCGATTATTTTTTTCAATATCTCGCACCGTTTGCAAGATTTGAGCCTACTTCCGGTTGGAGTTTCTAATTCATGTATGATCAGTATTTTTTCTTCTTACATGCAGTATGAAATAAGCAAATACATTACATACACAATTAATTATATGTCAGTGATATGGTATTTATTGGGCAAAACACTCCGAACAATGAAGATTGATCTTAGGCTGGAGAAATGGTTATCCTTCATTTCTAATTATCATTTGGCCATGAAACAAACGTCTGAGAGATATACAACCCTTGTATACAAATATGTGGTGTTGGAATTAGGATAGGACGCTTTACTTTAAAAAAAAAAATTCAACATTTCCAATGTACCTCTAAAAATGTAATAAAGAAATATCAGCCATATTAAAAAAAAAAATATTCAATTAAAACTGGACAATCTTTACAAAATTTGGAATCGACGACACGTTTCTAGCACTTGAGGTTCTCGAGATCTAGTCAGTGATGCTACTTGGAGGGAAATTTCCCGCTGAGTAGGGAGATTTAACAAAATTTTCTCAACCGGTGTGTCACGCAGCCCATAGGGTGTATCACGAAACATTTAATAATTGATTAAAAATAAATTTGAGACAGACTGTACTGTACCACTCAATGTCTCTATACTCAGTTCAACATAGCCATTACTTATATTTATAGGCTTACATTATTTAATTTAAATTACCAGTATTAATAATTAAAAAGATAATCAAATGTATCACAATGCCACGCACGCTCAGTAAAGTGTGTCGTCAGTGGAAAAAGGATGGGAACCACAGACTTAGAATATGCATTTTAATGAAAAAAAAAAAAAAAAAAAAAACAGTCCGAGGTAGTTGACAACAAGACTATATGCAAAAATTTATTTCAAACATTTCAGCCGTTTTTCCGTGATTAGATCAGACAGAAGATAACTTTCTCTTTTATACAGTATACCAACGGACAACATTTTTCATCTCCTCCTCTTCCTTCCTTCCATTTCTCTTCGTCTTCTATATTGAATGCAATTGAATAGCACAAACACAATTTCCAAGTGTCATGCTCGATAGTTCCCCTTAGGATATGCAATTCCAAAATCTTATCCTATTTACAGTCTAGGGTGCTAGGATATTATTTATACGAAATTACAAGGTTCTACTAGTTATAGTTTCATAGATCTATCGAACGAATATATATATATATATATATATAAACCCTACCCCCTTCGGATATGCAATTCGGAAAACCTCCTCTTATTTGCAGACTAGGGTACAAAGAGAACATTTATACCTTATAATTTCGGAGATCTAACGAATGAAGAAAAAAATAGCTCCCCATCCCATCTAAGATAATACAATTCTCGAAAAACTCTGTTATTTACAGTCTAGGGTGCAAGGAAAGCATTTATTCAAAATTTCAAGGTTCTGTGACTTATAGGTTCGAAGATCTCGAGAGCAGCATAAACCATTGAAACCCCTCCCCCCCCCCCAAAACCACCTTCGGATATGCACCCCCTTTAATTTTCAACATTGTGCATCTAATAGTTTCGGAAATCTGGCGAACAGCAGAAAATAAATAAATAAATAAATAAAAATAAAACTCCATCTCCCCTTACAATTAGAATACCCAATCCCAAAAATCTCGTTCTATTTGCAGCCTAGAGAGCAAGCTGAATATTTATACAGCATTTGAAGGTTCTACGCAGTGGCGTATTTAGGGGGGCTTCCGGGCCTAAGCCCCCCGAATCTTACTTATTACAGTAAAGTATATGAAATATCTTGCAGAATTTTCACATTTTCAGGCAAAACCCCCCGAAACAAAATCGTAAATACGCCACTGGTTCTACACCGTATAGTTTCGGAGATCTGACAAACACATACGGCCTTGTCATGTTTGTCCCCTAAAATCCTAACGTACCCTGTCATGTTTGTCCCCTTTAGGAAATCACAATCAAAGACATTGATTTTATAATTTGTACTCCGTTCCGGTATAATTTACGTATTTCCACCTTTTATAATCATTTTCCCTAGATCGTGACGTGAAGTAATTCTAACAATTTTGATCTTAAAAGACTACTAGCCATTTGTTGTTCATATATTTCTTTCTACCACTATGTCTAATTGCACTGTATGCGTATTAGAGGTACCTGGTTTAAATTCACGGTAGAACAAGTTCTCCTTAGTGAGATCTTACTTAATTTCTGTTGACAGTAAACTTCTTGAATGGAGACAGAGTCGCTTCCTTCCCAAAACCTCCGTTTTACGTTTAGTAAAGAAAATAGTTGCCGACCAGTATGATCAATAGGCTTAGCTCACTAGACAAACATCATAAAACGTATCAGCTTTAAGCTTCAATTTTGTGCATGAAACGCAGCTCCCTCGTGGACAAGCGGTCAGCGTACGCCCCTGTGGGGTGGACGATCCGGATTTGATTCCCGGCGGGAGCTCATGTGTTTCTGAGCCTACGTTAGGTATATGTCTCACATAGCCAGGCTTCTCAAAGGGACGCTAAACTCAAAATCAAATCAAATCAACACGGATGATCAAATAAGGAGGAAACGTAAGAGCGCTGAGAAAACCCACGCACAGGTATTTGTTCAACAGAAAGTCCACTTGGTGGGCGCTGGAATAGAACCAGGGACTCCATACACTAGAGGATAGCACTTTACCACTGAGCCACTGTACCTCCGTTCCGAAAGATGTTTGTAACACTGTAGCGTCTTTAGTTTGCAACACTGAGAAATAAATGTGTAAGTTTTCGTCTGACATGTACACTGAGAAAAAAAATGTAGGTGGCGTACTTAAAAAGATAGGTTACATGCGTAATTCCTGTAGTTTTTGGACTTAACGTACAGCAGACGTATAAATGAAAATATGTTTTATAATACTTTCCGTATAAATTTTCCATCTATAGGTACTTTCCGTATGAAACAATGTAGGCGGTCAGGATCTCACATACAAATGGAAGTATATAACATATAGCTGAGGAAGGTAACATAAGTACATGTATGTGATATACGGAAAACTGTTAGATGTCAGACATCCTGCAACGGCATGACGTAACATCTAAGGGCAGTGCCTATGTAGTATACGGATAGCGTATACTTCGTACTGATTTCTATAGTAAGCAAGAGAATACGGTATATTTGTACAATATACCGCTGTCCGGAGAACGGATTTTTCTCTGTGTAGATTTTAAATACGGTATCATCTGTCAGTACAGTTTGAAAAATATAATTTTATGTTGGGTTATTACAGTGTTAGTAGGTTTCCTTAAGAAAATGTCCCTCGATTGACATAAAATGTTCCCTTTCCTTTCCAAATTCTCTCTAATTTGTTGAGTGTCCAATTCCTATGTCGGAAATTATGTGATAAGATTAATTTAGTTATATTAAAGGAAGTGCCGACCACATTTCTTTATTCATTTGGTTTTTGCTTATATATTGTTTACATTTTCCTTAACATTTTTTTTACAAAAAATACAAATACACCCAGTCAGCAATGAGTGCAAATTATGCTACTTTGAACACATAGACACCAACTATTGTTATTGTATTGGTTTACTTCTAAAGAACAAAGAAGACTTAAGCATTTATATTGGTCAAAGAGTAAGCGAGAGAATTCCCCTGGATTTTTAAGTTTTATGGGATAATTTCCCATTTCCCTTTTTTCTAAATTTATCTACGAAATTTCCCTTCTCAAGCTGCGAACACTGGGTTGACAACGCTGTACACCTCTTGGTGTTGCTGGGTATGTTAAACAATTTTTACCTGTTGATGTTTCCTTTATACAAAATTTCAGCGTTTTCTATCTATTAGTTTAGATGTAACACGGTTGTCTCAAACTTCAAAAAAATATGGTCAATTTAAATAGTATGTAGTCCACATATAGGCTTATATGCTACAGTACATACCTAGATACATACCTGCCTGTCTGCCTGCCGCTATTATAGGGTTTTCTCATAGTTTCAAGGATTTGTATAATAACGTGGAAATTCAATTCCAATCACTAAATATGAAAGTCGATATATTTTAAAGTCTTGACAGAGCGATGACGGGAAGCAGAACATTTTCTCCAAATTCGGGATTGATCAGGTAGGCCTAGTAACTCTGGAGCTACTCCGTAGATACCTACTGTTAGCATAGATCACTATGCGCCCTTGGTGTGGAGGACGCGGGCCATGTACTCCGAAGACCTGCCCTGGTCAAGTAGCTACTGCGCGAGCTTTTGACAAACAGAGTCCTGTGTTCGATTTCCAGAGAGATAGACTTAAAATATTGGAAAGTATTCACTGATTTGGATTCCATCTTAAATTGTGAGTCCACAGTGAATTGGATTCCATATTAAACTGTACTTATGAAACACGAACATAATCACATGAGTAGTCTCTGAGAAGATCGTCCGAAAGGAAATCACCCTCCAAGAGTAAACATTTTCCTTTATTGATTTTTCCCAGGGAAATTACTAATGTCATATTGTTAGGTTGCAAATAAAATATTGAAATCTCCTCCATCACCGTAACATAAACGTAATATAATCACATTTATATTTTTTACTTAACATATGGCCTACTTATGTCATTTTTAAAGAATAGTGAATTGGAAAAAGAAATCTTAAACGTCCCATGATTATGTCCTTAAGGCAAGTGAGTAATTATGGAAGAATCGGTGAAATAAGACTGTGGAAGGAAACCGGAGTACTCCAAAAAATCCACGAACACGATGTTGTCCACCGCAAAACTTACTTGACCGGGGATCGAACAAGGTACCGCACGAACCACAGGTAAGTGTTGTACCACTGCTCCACTGTGATCCTCCAATAATAAATTAGAAACACTATTATATAATATGGCAGCTTCGTATTAGGTTAGAATACGAGTGAACTTTAAATTTTTTAAAAAAAATAAGTGTATTACAGAAAAAATGCAAGTAACAAAGGAAAACGGGAACAAGTGTAATTATCCGTAAAATATACGAACATAACTATCGTTGTTCAGAAATACAATGTAGTAAACTGTGAATTTTCAACTTACAATTTCCTCCCCCCTCCCCCCTCCATTCCACTCAAATGCAACCAAACCTTTCTAGGAAGTATGTTTTAACCTTAAAACAAAGAACAATGCATCATACGTATACAAAAAGACACTTATATTAACCCTCGAGAGGGCGCATCGGTCTTACAGACACGAATGGGCGCATCGGTCTTTTTGACCTAGTTAAGATTTTCCTTAAACAAAAACAGAGAATTGATGGAAATCAAGGAAAATGAGTACAACACATGATATATGAATTATTTTACTGATGTACAAAGAAAATTTCACATTATAAAAATACAAATTGCATACGGTAAAAATAAATCAAGTGGTATAATAATTTTTACCCGCCTAGCCAAAACCTCGCAGCCCAAAACGCCGCGGGCTAAAAATCTCGCGGGGCCAAAACCTCGCCTGGCCAAAACCTCGTTGTAATGATCTCGCCTGGTCTAAATTAAGCGAGACGTAGTGTCGCCTGAGAAGAAATGTCGTCAGGATAAAACCTCTTCACGACGATTTCTTCAATGTAGAATGTTCTATCGCCAAATTTACAGACCTTATTAGGATTTGAAACTTGACATTTTGTATAAGTCTTCTTGCTCCACAAGGGCACTAGCTCCAGATAAGACAATATTTTGCGAAATGCATGCCCTAAGGAGAAATGGAATGGAAGGCCTTGAATGAATTTTGCCGTTCTCCAGATCTAAAAAACTAATAAGCATAAAACCTTCACATTTTGGTACAAATCTTCTTCTTGTACCAAAAGAAGGTATGTTGCAAAATGCTTCTCGTAAGGGGGTGTTGAAGTTTGGATAATTCTTGAGCGTTGGCTTGATCTCAGGACCCACGAGGTTTTGGCCACACGATGTTTTGGGTGGCGACGTTTTGGCCCGGCGAGATTTTGGGCGGCGAGGTTTTGGCAACGCGAGGTTTTGGCCCGGCGAGATTTTGTCTCGCGAGGTTTTGGGCTTCGAGGTTTTGGCCACGCAAGGTTTTGGGCGGCGAGGTTTTGGCCACGCGAGATTTTGGGCGGTGAGGTTTTGGCCACGCGTGGTTGCCAAGGAGGCCTGAATTTTCCTTTCTTCATTGGGGTCCGTGGCTAAAAAGGTTTAAAAAAACAAACCCACTAGGGCGCATCGGTGTAAACGACCTATCTAATACAAAGACGTTATTGGGCGCTTCGGTGGAAATGACCGACCTTGGGTTGTTGTTATCACTGTGACGGGCATTTGGAATTAACTCCTCCCCACCACCTGCATTCCTTGGCTCGCCCCCTCCCTGAGGAATATCTGAGAGGGGGAACCTCCAAATACTTTCTCCTACTAGCAATGACCAAAATGGCGCAACTTGGTCTCTTCAACCGACATGCGCCCTCTGCAGGGTTAATAATAATTTGCGTAAATAATATACATAAAATTATTAAATGAAGATGGCGTGCAAAAGCAAGCATTTGAAATTTATCATCTACATTCGCAACCTTTTACATTTTTAGTTCTTATGGGAGATAAAACAGAGACACAAAATTCATGAAACTGATAATTGTATTTTTTTAAAATAAATTTGACCTACATAGCAATTTTTTACCTTCAATAACGTATTCTCCTGCTAAATGGAGTCTTCCATGAATTATCTAGGCTAAGCAGTTGCGCAGAGGTCGTCAGAAATCTACTTTACTTACTGGCTGGAAATTATAAAACATTTTAGTTATAAATATTATCCACTCTGAAAGTAATTAAAAACAGAAAATAGCTACAGTCTGTAGTTGCATGTATACAAAATAATAGGAACAGTCAAACGGAATTTGGTTCAGTGATGCCAACCTGAAACTTTATAAAATCCTTTCTCGAGAGTCAGAAATTCATATTTTACTCTAGAATTTCCCACGCTATACTAATTACCAAAAGTTCAATAATATGAAAATAAAAACTACTCTATGTCACTCATATTCTTCAATACAGGGTGTTTCAAAAGTACAATACCGTCTCTTTTAAACCCCACACTGATGCATTTATATTGAATTTGATGTGAGAAATATACAACATGGCTAGGAGCACACCTTTTGGATGATGGTTCGTGGACGGCCGCCATCTTGAACTTCATTTTTTTTTATTTCAAACGATAGGTAAGCCATGTGATACACGACCTTAGGCTATAATTTGCTCAGGATGTTAAATCTGAAATCAGATTTCATGTATCTTTATTTCGTGAGAAGTTATGGAGAACGACAACTGACATTTACCTGTTACACAATGTGCTCCACATGTGCTCCGTGCTGGGCAATTCACGTGTGCAGACGTCTCTCGCAACTGCTATGAACACGGAGCAGAGTAGCTGGGGAAATTTGCTCACAGGCAGTCATACGGATGTCATTTGTGCCTCTGTTGCACCCTGTACACTACACTGGGATTCATATCACATTGCACGAAGAGACGACGTGTGTTCCGCTGTGCTGACATCGAGAAGGATGCCAACGCTGCCGTAGCTATTGAGTCCTCCGTTGCTGTCCGTCGTCGTCCACTATGCGGTCTGTCCCCGACCGTGCATGTCACTTCAAATTTGGTTAATAACTGTGTCACTGCAACATGTGACACAGAGTGACGTGGATGACGCTGATTGAAATCGGCTGCTACTGCACGAGCACTTCACCCACCCCACAGTTTGACGATCTGGATGCGTTCCTCAGTTGTTAACGATATGGTTCACCACCTGCAGAGAGAGGAGTAATCACCAAATAAAGAGGAAATGAAATGAAATCTTTCAGTTTTGAGTTGAGTTGAGTTGATTTTGAGTTTAACGTCCCGTTCAGTAGCGAGGCTATATGAGACGTGGACCTACTGATTAACGAGGAATCCGAACCACATGAGCTCCCGCCGGGAAACGATTTCGGGTCTCCCACGCAACAGGCGCGTACGCTAACCGCTTAGCCACGAAGGAGCTCTCTTTCAGTTATGCCGGTTACACAATGTGCACCACGGTTATGCCGGTTAGGCTAAAGGAGACTGTGATTATGAGAAATGAATGAAATGGTGGAATGAAGAATGTCGGAGGAAACGGGAGAACCTCGAAAAAACCCACGAGGTCCACCAGAAAGTTCACACGGCGCGAGCTGGAATGAAACTAGGGACCCCACAAACCGGAGGTGAACGCTCTGCCACTGAGCCACCGCGCTTCCCCAAATAAAGAGGAATAACTTCTCACCAAATAAAGACAAATGAAATCTGATTTCAGATGACATCCTGAGTAAACTCTAGCCTAAGTTCATGTATCACATGGTCCACTTATCGTTTGAAATAAAAAATTGAAATTCAAGATGGCGGCATTCAAGGTGGCAACCGTCCACGAACCACCATCCAAAAGTTGTGCCCCTAGCCGTATTGTATATTTCCTACATCAAGTTTAATATAAATTCATCCGTGCGAATTTTAAAAGGGGTGTTAGGGGACATTTAAAACACCTTGTATATGAGTAAATTATGCGTAAATTCCGATTATCTACGTTTATAAAAAAACATCATCTTCCTTAAGTCAAACAGGTAATTACAAGTGTTGAGGAAAACATCTACATTTTGATGTCAGAATTTAGCTTCTTCCATCTCACTTTCGTATTGTAATCTTCTACTGAACCTAATGAAAGAAGACCAGGTTGAGTCTTCACTTATTTCATATGGATTGGAATGAATGTTTCCGAAATTGGCGGTCGCTTGATACGTATTTTACTTTCTTCCGTAGAGAACCATTTACTGTATGTTCCCTAATGCTTTTTTGAGCTTTCCAAGTCATGGTATACCCTACTTGGTGTCACGTCAGAAGGGCCCGGACAGAAGGGCGAGGACAGAAAGGCCCGAGTCAAAACGGCCCCGCGTCAAAAGGGCCCCGGTCATAAGGGCCCGAGTCAAAAGGGCCCCACGTCAAAAGGGCCCCGCGTCAAAAGGGCCCCGCGTCAAAAGGGCCCCGGCCATAAGGGCCCGAGTCAAAAGGGCCCCGCGTCAAAAGGGCCCGGGTCAAAAGGGCCCGGGTCAAAAGGGCCCCGGTCATAAGGGCCCAAGTCATAAGGGCCCCACGTCAAAAGGGCCCCGCGTCAAAAGGGCCCGAGTCAAAAGGGCCCCGCATCAAAAGGGCCCCGGTCATAAGGGCCCGAGTCAAAAGGGCCCTGCGTCCAAAGATGCCGGGTCAAAAGGGTCCCCGGCAAAAGGGCGCGAGTCAAAAAGGTCCTGAGCCAAAAGGGGCCCCCAGTCAAAAGGACCCCGCGATCAAAGGGCCTCACGTCAAAAAAGCCTGAGATATAGCGTGAAAGGCATGAGAAATATAAAAATGCTTATTAGATTAAAAGTATTCAGTGGACGCCACCTGCTTTGTGTTGAAAGAACGTACATGTGGATCTGTATACAGTGTTAGTCAAAGCTATTACGACAGCCCAGTTACGATTCATGTGAACAGAGAAAAGTGTTGCAGGTACGTATTGATCAGTGCCGTGTCATGGTGCGGGTGAGCGGGGCAAGGACCCTGGCTGCCGAAGTAAGATGGCGCAAAATTCGGGAGTAAGAAATAAAAGGAAAGAAGGAAAGAAAGAGAAAGAGGAAAAATTACTTGGAATATTTTAGATCAATAGCAGATAGTGTTACTCGTGTTAGGAAAAGCTATGTACACCCAACAACAAAAGTCTCTCCACCCTAAGTGCTCTAATTCCATAACTTGCGGTCTAGGTAATTTGCAGTTGTGAGAACGCCTGGACAGATGCAACCCAATTTACACGTAACTTTTCTCGGCACTGAAACAGTTGGTAGCACTGAATCCAGTCTTTATGCAAGTAAAATTGTGAGTAGATGACGCACGAAACATGTCTCCATTCTGAGATTAACCTCTCTGGTTTAGAGCGTGTTGTCCAATGAACATCATATGTTAATCTCAATATTGTTGTGTATGTAATGTATTATTTCACTATATACTGTATATTCAAAGAAATAAAAACACTGATCACACATAAATCAGAAAATGCTTGAAAGTAGACGAAAATATCAAATCTAGAACAACTGCTGGAAATAAGTTAGTAAATGATCGCCTTCATTGAGAGACCTTCTCCAATTCTCCTCATTCCAATATTTTTTTCTTTCTGGAGGAGAGAAAATCTTGGTTGTCACACTGAGTATGTATTGAAATTGAAATTGAAACATTTGAAAAAGTTAGAAAATGACCGGGATTTGAACGCGGGTCCGCCGAATATAAGTTCAATGCGCTAAAACTTACCCACCTCGTCACTTCATCTTCCGCCTAAACTATTAGCTAGTTAAAAGCATTGCATGTAAGATTATACACAAAATACTCGTACTAATACTCGTATAAGGAGATGTTCCTTATGAGTGTCACAATGACTTACTCGAGATTTCCTTCTTTAACTCAAAAACAAGTGATATAGACCTTCGTCAATGAGAAAAATATCGCGAAGCGTTCTTCAAGATGAAGCTACCTCATTGTTTTTAACTGGTCCCGGTTTATATTACTGCAATTTTTCCTCACGTGACTTCTAATTTCTAAAGAAGAAAAGCCAGCAGACATTATTTTCGCATTCTTTGAATTGCATCAACACGTGTAGAAATAGTGTGTGCTATGTTTATGTAACATAGCTACTAGTTTATTTTCTTATCTTCGTATCAAGTGTGAAAGCAGAGAACTGCCATTTCAGTGACTCGGGTTCGAATCCCAGCGTGACAGTTATTTTTTCTTTATTCGATGGTATTGTTTATGTAATTGATATTGTAATTCTGTTATTATTATTATTTATTATTATTTATTATTATTATTATTTATTATTATTATTATTATTATTATTATTATTATTATTACTATTATTATTATTATTACTATTTTGCGTATAACTGTATGAATTTCGATGGCAACTGTCGCCGAATATTAAAAAGTGAATATGGTAGAACTATGAAATAAAGTAAAGAGATGCGCGTAATTTTATCATAAAATTATATGGCGCAACGAATTTTATCTTATTGTAAGCGGTTATCGTCGAATATACACGGTTAAAGGGGCACTCTGTTGATCAAATTAATAGAAGTTGCTAGACAAGTATTGACCACCGGCAGAAAAAATACAGAGTAACTGCAAGTCGAGTACGTACTATTGTACAGGAGTATGCTCAAAGACCTTTAGAGAACTATCTTCGTGGCTTGGTTCACATTTTTAATTTGCAATCCACGCAAGCAGTTTGAGACAAATGTCAATCGTATTTGGCATTTGGAAAGTTAAGCAAAAATGATAATAAACTTATGTCCAACTAGCAGCGTTCACCCCGCTTCGCTGCGGTCACCCCGGAACGCAATAAACTTTGTTACTTAGATAATTTTTACTTTTTCGCTTTCAAGTGATATGATAAAAACCATAGAAGATTGCACTAATGTTAACATTATATCGCCTGTCATTTATGTTAACCCGCCCCGCTTCGCTGCGGTCACCCCAACCCGCCCCGCTTCGCTGCGGTCATCCCGGAACGCAATAAACTTAGTTACTTAGATAATTTTTACTTTTTCGCTTTCAAGTGATTTATAGCGCCTGTCATTTATGTTAACCCGCCGAGTCACAGGGTCATGCGGGTTGCATATAAGTACGTTTATTTTTATATGATGAACTAATAACAAAGGATTTGTACGTATGGACACCTGAATGGTCAATTATCTCAAGACACTGGTAATTGAAAATTAAAGTGATATGATAAAAACCATCTAGGGTCCAAATCCTAACAACCCCCCAAAAATGAAAGAAATCGGTTCAACCGTATTAGCGTGATGAGCGAACAAAGGATTTTTTCTACGTATGAACACCTGATTGGTCAATTATCTCAAGACACTGCTAATTGAAAATTAAAGTGATATGATAAAAACCATCTAGGGTCCAAATCCTAACAACCCCCCAAAAATGAAAGAAATCGGTTCAGCCGTATTAACGTGATGAGCGGACAAAGGATTTTGTGCGTTCTCTTTTATATATATAGATATAAGTTGGAAGAATTTCAAAACAGATTAAAGTAGCCAGAATTTTTCAATGTAAGTTCACATACTTTATATATCTGCGACTTGGGACTAAAAGGGCTAATGTCAACACGAAGTAGTTTGGAGTATATATACTATTCATATTAACATTTGCTTTTCTTGCAAAAGAAAATATCCATTTATAGGCGTTAAAATTTGACGAACATCTCATTTTTTTGCCAAAAAGTGACACTGGCCCTTTTAGACCCAATTTAATCGACAAGATATGAAGATTTTTCTTTCTAAGGATTCATGTTAAGTAAGTACTTTTCAAATATAATAAATGTAATATGTTTATCTCAAAAATACTTTTTGTTAGTAATGTCTTTTTTCACTCTTTTTATCTTACTGTAAGGCTTTATGCAAGATTGGTACTTCTAAAATATAATGATCATAGGGTAATGTTAATCAAAGTCAAGTTGTTCAAAAAATATACTGTAATGTAAAATAATTATATACGTATAAAATCTGATCAGATGCAACAGAAAATACAAACAAATGCTATTTGTTTGTAATGTTTGTCATTTGTCTTTCAGCTGTTTTTATATCCTTATTATAAGACTTCGTGCAAGGTTAGCACCGTTAATATATAATAAGAATAATGTAATGTTCATCGAAGTCAAGTTGTTAATATTATATATATCTATATATATAATTTGATGAGATTTAGTGGAGAAAATATATATAATAGTTTTTAGTAAGGATTTTTTGTTTATAATATACTTCTTGTTTCATTATTTTTTATTTAATTCCATGTCAGTAAGGCCTAGACAAAGAACGACGTGTACAGAAGGGGTCGTCCTCAATGCAATATCGTATATCAGTGGCTCCCAATCATGTTTACCTGGCACCCTCAATGCAAGCCCTTAATACTTCACACATTTCTTACCGCTTGTTGCCTACATGTACTTTTTCTGATCTTTTAACTGATTTCAGATACACAATTGAATTTTCAATTTGATAATAATAATAATAATAATAATAATAATAATAATAATAATAATAATAATAATAATAATAATAATAATAATAATAATCTCAATATATTTATATTTCCTCTAGCAAGACTTCTGAATACCTTTGTAGTCCAATATTATTATTTACCAGCTGTATTCCTAATTAAACCACAGTTCGTATTCAAAAAATATTTTGCATTCCTACTTTTAATTTAACATATCTCTTATATCATTCGTAATATTTCTAATTAAGAATGTAGTTTATTTCTGTCATTAGCTTCTGCACTTCTGTTCTTCGAAATAACATCCCATCAATGTGGGTTTTCATCGCTCCAATAGTGATAATTTTTTCGGTTCACCAGACCATATAAGGTAAATATCACTTCATCAAAGAATACCGGATGGAGGGGCACGGTGGTTCAGTGGTAGAACGCTTAGCTCTGGTGTGTAGGACTACTGGTTCGATTCCCGGCCAAGTAAGGTTGTGGTGGACAATATTGTATAGGTGAGTTTTCCCGGGGTACCCTCGTTTCCTTTTGATTTCACCCGTTCTTTCATCATCATTCACTTGCTTTAATCATCGTCATCCTAAAGGGCATAATGTGGGACGTTAAACTGACAGTCTGAAAGTTACCAGAGAATACCATGTCATTTACGACAATATTCCTGTCATCGATATTTCATATCATTACTTCGCAAAACTCAATGCGGTGATCAAAGTCGTCTTCCGTTATTTCATGCACTAAACGCATTCTCCTAGGGTTTCAACTTATACCGCCTTATGCAGAGTCGTTTTGACGTATGATTAGCGTCATACTAAAAGTTTGACTACTGCAATTAACATATGTTAATCGAACTCTTTAGTATGGTACTAGTCATACTTCAGAATGACTTTACATAAAGAGCATAGTGTACAAAAATTCATTGCGCTGAACTCTGGGAAACACCTAGCTTGTTAGCAACTCTGGTTATCAATGAATGCGGAATTTCCACAAAAGATTGTAAATTAAAAGAAACTGCCAAATTGCTACATTGTTTCGGCCTTCCTGATCGCATGCGGTACCTTTCTGCAAAACATTCAATGGTCTCTTAGGCAGTTGACTTCGAAATTGGGTTATGGTCGGAAAATGTAGCATTAAATAACTGTTGTACCTCTGTATATGATCTCTTCCTATCCTATAACCGGTGTCACGTCAGAAGGGCCCGAACAAAAGGGCGAGGACAGAAAGGCCTTAGTCAAAAGGGCCCCAGTCATAAGGGCTTGAGTCAAAAGGACCATGGTCAGAAGGGCCCCCTAACAAAAAGGCCCCATGTCGAGAAATCTGAGATATAGCCTGCAAAACTTCAGAAGTATAAAAATACTTATAAGATGAAAAATATTACGTGGACATACCTGTTTATTTGTGTTGAAAGAACATACATGTGGAAAAAATATAGGGTTAGTAAAAACGTTACGACAGACCAGTAATAACGATACGCGTGGACGGAGGTAAAGTAAATATTGCAGATGGTGGATTCTGCGATATTTGATATCACACAATATCTTTTGAATGGAAAGAGGTGGGTTTGACACATCAATTTAGGCTAGAATGTTCCCACAGATGAGAAGAAGAACTCATTTTTTAAAATCTATCTTCATTCGTTTGCGAGATAGGGTGCTACGTTTGACATTTGTATCTAGTAGACCAAAGTATCTGGACAGGCAAAGAGACACGTAGACGTAGAAAAGTAAAAGGTTGCAGGTTGATGCGAAAACTACACTGAGTGAGGGCGTGGACATAATGACAGCCATCCTAGATTCGCCATATTGGATATCACATAATATTTTTAAATGGAAAGGAGTATGTTTAGCACATCAATTTAGGATTGAATTTTCCTACAAACGAGAATATGATTCATTCTTTACCAATCATTCTTTTACGAGGAAAGTGTGCTATGTTTGACATTAGTGTGTAGTAGACAAAAGTATCAGGACAATAAAATAATAATGTGGCGAAGGAAAAGCAAATGTTGCAAGTGTGTGTTGTTGCAAAAACTACATTGAATGGGGATGTGGACACTGTTGATCACATAAATATTCAGATATTATTAAAAAACTACTATAAAATGTCCTCTAAAATTATTTTATTCCTCCAAGTTAATACAGTTAGTATTTAATAGCAAACACACAATGATTTATAACTTTCTTTAAGCATTTCGGCATCGTTGTTACAATTTTCCTGGTGTAGTGTGGGGAAATATTGTTCCAATCTGTATGTAATGCTTTTCTCAAAACTTCTTTCACCGTAACTCGTATATATTGACCTTACGTTGCAATTCGCTCCAAAGATTCTCAATGGGATTAAAGTCGGTACTGGGTGGGGTTTAGCGAACTTTTGGGCAGTTTTAAAGCAATCTTTTCTTTACAACATATACTTTGTTTGGGATCAATATCTTGATAAAATTAGAAGTCCTTCTAAGAACGTTAAGATATATTTCTTCTGTATTTTAAAGCAGGCTGGAAGTTCTTGACATTTATTTCTGTATTTACTTGTCGAAACACTATTATTCTACCATCATATTCATGCACGTTTAACTTAAATTCGTCGATAAAAACATTCCCACCAGTTTTGGGTTTATTTTCAAAAGCTCTAGAAAATTTAAGTATCTTATATTTCTTAATTTGGGTAATACATGGTTTCTTTCTAGCAATTCTACCATTATATCCTTCCCGTATTAACTCTACATGGTACAATACACTGACCAGAAGAAACATCGTTATCATCCACTACTATTTGAACGACGTTGTTGAGCTCTACCAAATATTCGAAACTGCACATTAAAAGCATTCTATTGCTTTATAGTCGTAAAGTAATAATTAATCACAAATATACTTACTATTAAAATATGTTATACATACGTGGTAACTTCTCAATATTTTATAAACGTAAGCAAACGAACAGAAACGTTAAGAACACAATGAAGTACTATTTATTAGTTACCTGTCTAAATACTTTCTTCTACTAGAAACAAATGTCAAACTTAGCACACACTATCGCGTAAATGAATAGAGATCGGTCAAAAGTCGACTTAGTAAGGGATGCGCACGAGACGAGTCGAGACAGCTCTTCCAATAGAAAATGCACATTTTTTCGAGTCGAGACATCACATTTACAGTACATTTTTGAGACGAGACAGCCTCAAATCTTGTCTCGTGCGCATCCCTAATTCAGATTATCGTTTGTATCAAGATTCTAGCCTAAATATATGTGACACAAGTACCTTTGTCTATTTGAAAATATTTTATGGTATATAATATGCGGAATTCAAGTTGGGTGCCATGATCATTTAACGCAGTTTTAACACCAATACCAACCTGTAACATTTACTTTTCCATTGTCCATTTGTCTCTTTGTTACTGCCCTGTCATGATACTTTTTTTCTATTAGATACATATGTCAAACACCCTGTCTCATAAACAAATGGTAATGTGTCAAAAATGAGTTCAGTTTCACATTTGTGGAAATATAAAGCCTAAACTGAAGTGTAAGATCATAGCCTTTTCCATTAAAAAATGTACGATCCGCAATATAGCGTAATTCAAAATGGCTTCCACGGTGACCACACTCCAAGCCAATGCAGTTTTTGCAATAACACCAATTGCAACATTTGATTTTCCCCCGTCCACGCGTGTCGTTAATATTGTTCTGTCCCAATACTTTTGACTAACCCTGTATGGAGATCCACATGTATGTTCTTACACCAAAATTAAAGAAACGTTTTCAAGATATTATTCATATAATACGTATTTTTCTACTTTGATTCAGGGGCAGAAATTGAATTTTAGAACTAAGGGAACAGTCATTAATAGATAGTCTCATTGGACTAGGTCTCGAGAATACAAACTTAGAGATATGATATGATATGATTTTCACTTTAGCATCCCTTTCAGCAGCGAGGCTGTATGAGATGTGGACCTACTGATTAACGTGGAATTCGAACCACATGAGATCCCGCCGGGAATCGAACCCGGGTCTTCCACGTCTACAAACTCAGAGAGACGCGCTTGAAAGCAAACTTTCATCGAGAACCGACTTAAGCAACAGGGATTGTTGCAGAACAAACAGCAACCAAACAAAATTAAAATCACCATTCAAGTTTCCTTTTTGTCTCTAATAACCACTGATATTCTTCCTTATATTAGACAATCACTTCTACTTACTAAGTGCAAGGAAAAAATATTTTTTTAAAAAAAGAAGAAGGTAAAGGGGGTGCTATAATAATAATAATAATAATAATTACTGTTACTGACCGTACCTCGCTCGGGAGATAGTAATTATGTTAGGCAACCCGCCTTACAAACAATCTCAATTAATTAACTCAAAATCTCAAGAATAACTGCTCCAAATCCCTTGCATATATTTAAAAGGTGTATAATGAAGATATTATACAAATTCTAATATCCTATTAACCCAGAGGATATTAGTTTCTGGCCGTGTCTAGGGGTATAAAATTTGATCCAATTAAAATTATATACGGGAACACATCCTGTTAATAAAAGCCTTATATTCTTTCCTCTCTATGCTTTATTTTTTAAAAGAAAAAATCTTTGGGCTTAACTTTGAATCAATTTAATTCGCAAAAGAGTTAAACGAGTTCACAAGTTGGCTCTTGGAAACTATATTACAAACTAAAGCCCGTATTTGAGATATAGCTCCTACTCTGCTATCTCTTTAAGAAAGTTAAATGAAACCTTAATTCAACTAAAGTTTCTCTAAATCTTTGGGCCTGCGGACTCACCTTCTTTGCATTTACTTACACGCCTTCCAGTGAGCCCTTAATTTTCAAAGGTTCCTTCGGCACTCGTTCAGAAACCTGGCCTAACGCCTACTCGTAGTAAAGCCTGTTAGAGGCAGTACTACTAAATAAAGCATTCTAATCTAATCAATTTACAAGGAGTGGGTAAGGTTAAAGGTAAGGCAATATTTCCTCAAGTAGGAAATAATCATGTCCCTCACTTCGGAACAGGTTAAATTGTTGAATGTTTAACAAAACGATATAGGCATATAATCTCTATCGCTTAAGAGTAAGGCCTATAAACTCTATCCAGCAGGCCGATCACGACACCTGCCTTCATAAGGGGAATCGAACCCAAAACCATAGGATTCGTAAATACCAAATTGCCCTGTTGCTGGCCCTTAAGTAGAAATCAGACTTAACTGAGAGCTTACAAAGCCTCAGAAAAAACTCTAATAAAAATCCAATTTCCAAATTAGGAGTAGGATAAAAATCACATATATTAACTTAATAACCTCTAACTAAGTCCTTATATTTCAGAAAAGAAAGAAATTCCTAACCAGGGACTGCCCTACCAAACCTATCTTACCCAGGAATACAGCCTCTCATTTGAAAGGCTGTGGAACTTCCTGTCTCAGAATCACTCATCTGAGTCTCGAAAAGTGCTAAACTTCTAAGGAACCTATTATAACCTATAATGCCATCACTAAGGCAAAAAAAGCCAGCATAAGCTGAAAAAATGATCTTCGAGGCGTCGAGCGTAAAGTCTAGCCACAAATGAAGATGAGGAGGACAGCTCCTCCTCGTATTTATAGGGAACTACTCAAAAGGGACGCTTGAACCTCCCGTACAAACAATCCATTGATACTCCGAGAGAAAGCGGTCTCCCCCTCTCGAAAGCTGGCTGGCTAAATCCAGAAATAAACTGGTTTCTAAAACTAGCAATAGGAAAGAAAGATTTTTGTCAATAATTTTAAGAATCTCTAACGAAAAAAAATACATGGAATATACAAACATATATACAATAATAACATTGATAATAATTATTAATGCTAATAAGAATATATGAATTAAATGCTACCCAGGCCTGGGATCCCCATCTTATTTTATCATAATTAAACATATAATAATACTAATAATATATATGTATACCCACGATATTAAAATTTTAAATATATACAAGCAAGAGGCATAAAGTGACTCTTGCATAAGGTGGCACTATCCACTCGTGCATCTTTGATTTCCACTTCTGTTTTGATTTCAGGCTTTCTGGCCGTGGGACAATTTCTACCCGGGCTCTTTCCACTCAAGCCCTTTTTCGCGGGACCCTTTTGACATGAGGCTCTTTTGACTCGGGCCCTTTTGTCGCAGGGCCCTTTTGACGCGGGGCCCTTTTGACGCAAGACCCTTTTGACGCGGGACCCTTTTGACGCGGGGACGATTTGACGCGGGGCCCTTTTGACCCGGGCCCTTTTGACGCGGGGCCGTTTTGACCGGGGCCCTTTTGACGCGGGGCCCTTTTGACCGGGGCCCTTTGACGCGGGGCCCTTCTGACCGGGGCCCTTTTGACTCGGGCCTTTCTGTCCTCGCCCTTTTGTCCGGGCCCTTCTGACATGGAATCACAAGCATTGATTTCATGTTTACTGAAGACTCATTACTTTACTCGCTGCTTATAGAGAATTTTTGTTGACACTGATGAAGTAAATGTAAGAAAAATCCAATATATGATGTCAGTTCCTAGGAAAATTCCCTTTCCCCCATTCGATAAATTAGTGTCAAAAAATCCCACAAAATGCTATTTTTCCCATGGGTTGGCATCACTGGTTTGGTCCAATAAATGTAGGCCTATACAAAAGTAAAAAAAAAAAATGAAAGTAAGGACGACTGCATTAAGTTTTCTCGCTCTTAATTCTTAACTTAGCACAGCAGAGGCGCACCCACTCGGTCCCGATCCATCCCCCCCCCTTCCCAAAAAGAACTTCCTAACTCAACACACATTTCTGCGCTTCCTCAATGAAACTACATTTGTTTAACATTGAAATGATTGATGTATCATGAACATTTGATCTTATACTTCATCTGTAATCTTTCTCTTATAAAATCAATTTAGTTCTATCATTTTTCTCTGAAAATATAGGTGGAAGAATTTTAGAGTTACTTGACGGGTGCAGAATAATACCCGTTCAATACAATATAGACGTAGTGGCTGAGAGTATTGGACAACTCCCCGAAGCTTGGATATCTCCCAACAAACATTTCAGGATGCGCGCCTGGTGTACAATAATTAAACACATAAAATATATGCATTGGAACCTAAGTTTAAGCTGTAAAAATTGTCACATACATCGAATAGAAAGAATAGAAAAAATACGAATGATTGACAAAAATGTTTTTAAAACTAAAAAAAGAAAAAATACAGTAGACTCAGGAGTACCCAGCCTAATGTGGCGGAAGGGTAGGCCGGATAACAAAAAAGCCGGATAGGCTGGAGTTCTATGAACTCATTTCTTTATGAACATTCAGGGTACCCCAAGAACAATTTTCAAATACAATACTGTACATTTATAATCAGGAGCAGCGGAAAGCGTACTGTATTGAGGCCCGTTACACACTGATGAAAGAAACAAAGACCAGAACGCTGCTCTTTTCCTGTCACAACTTGTATTTTGCACACGACACATAGGAGAATTGCAGCAGACGCTCGCTTCCAATGCCTTGGCAATGTTGAAACGCCTTGCCTTCCTCAATTAATTACGATAAAATAAAACTAGGACGGATAATCGCGAGCCGGATACTCGGGAGTCTGCTGTAGTTCGATTTCATTTTCTCCCTCAATTAAAAATTTACTGACCTTGTGTGACTGAATGATCACCGTAATATGCAGTCATAGGGTGGATTCCCAGTGAAAGAAAGCTTCATCATTGTTGACCTAGTATTTTGACGCAATTAGTGACAGCTATTAAATGTAGAAATCTCAAACACTAGTTTTGGAAGCCAAAGATAATCAGAACAGAATTCAACGTACTCACCTTTGATTATCTAAGCTATCTGAAAGGCTCAGGATTACTACAGGCGGTAGGACTATGTTCGTTAAATATCTCAGTGAGTTCATCCGGGAAAATTAAACTTACAAAAATAAATATTAAATTATTGGTAAGCATGATGGAAAATATAGGTTCAATTTGTATTGAAAACATATCGATATATTATTTTCTTTACAACTTTTTTCAAGCAAACGCAACATAACCAAATTCTATTTTTCCCTTTTACGAGGGTTGTTTAACTCGAAGTGGAAACATAGTTGTGAAATGGAATGTAGTGAATCACTCACCTGAAGAAGCTTACAGTCCTTCGATGTTGTCTCCACCAGCCTGTTGAACCCTTCGCCAGATGTCTGGTAACCGTTGAATACCTGTCAAAGCCCTACTTTGTGAGAGGGCGTTGACAGTGCGCCCTAAGGCACAAACAACGCTGGGAATGTTTCTGAAACCTTTACCTCTGATAGGTTCTTTCATTTTGGGGAAAAGATCAAAATCTCAAGGGCTCATATCCTGGCAGTATGGCGGGTGTTCCAGTACCTCCCAACCCAATCGTCGTAACACAGTCTGTACTGGATTGGCTGTATGGCATCTGGCATTGTCGTGTAGGAGAATTGGTCCCAACTCCAGGAGGTGTGGATGTTTGCGCCGCAATGCTGGACGCAAATGGTGACTGAGGTATGAAGCATAGTTTGCAGCATTGACGGTAACGCCCGGTGGAACTGGATGTGACAAGATAATGTCTTCTTGGTCGTATGACATTATCATCATCACCTTCATGTTTGCTGGCTTTTGCCTAAGTTTTTTCGGTCATGGAAATTCTGGGTGGCGCCATTCACTCGACTGACGTTTCAACTCAGGCTCGTAGGATCTTCCCCACGTTTCGTCACTTGCAATAATGCGGTGCAAGAAGTCATCACCTTCCTTATTGTAACGTTGAAAGTGTAGGCGCGCACATTCCCACCTATGCCACTTTTGAACCTCGACCAGATCATGGGATACCCATCTGGCTGCAATTTTCCGCATGCCAAGATCTGTGTTAGCATGTGGAACACTGATCCGGAAGAAATGTTTAGCTCCTGCGCCAATTCACTACAAATACAGCGCCGATCACCGTCAAGCAATGTACGTTGTCTTGCAAGATGAATTTCGTCCGTAGCCGTTCGCATATGCTATCAACCGTGCATTTTGTCTGTTGACTATCATCCCACCTGAAAGGATGTGACCAATCTCGCCACTGTCCGATACGGAAGAGGAGCTTCACCACAGGCCTCTGCTAAACCTCTGTGAATCGTCCTAACATTTCGCCCTCGTGCCACCTTGAATTTGATAAACACACCATGTTCTGGACGCGTGAACATTACGTTAGCGTGGTATTTCACACAACAATCACTTTAATAATGTCTACTCTCCACTCACGCCGTAATATGGGATCAAAGCAGCGTTGAACTGACTCGTACACGTCCACGGAACACACTCCATTGTCATTTGTCTCCTGCCCAGACGACACTCCAATCGTAGTAGTGTTGCCAATTCGAGTTAAATGACCCTCGTATTTCTGTTTATAATGTTGTTTTCTTTCAACAAAAGACGATAAAACAATAAAAAGACAGAAGTTTTTTTTTTTTTTACGAATTATATAGTAAAACTAGCCAGCCTGGTTCTGATTGTCTGTATAACGAATACATACAGTAATTTATTTATTCTATTATTTATACTTTTAGACAGAGTCTATAAAAAAAAGAACGAAAACGATGGTAAAAGGTATAAAAGTGATCTATACGATATTTAATGTTAAAAGGTGGCTTTTGTCCTTTGGAACTGAGGGAAAATTACAGAAAACTCGATCAAGATCGTTGGTCACTGTATTCGGAGCCGAGTTCTCCTGGTTGAGCAACAAGAACGCTAGTACTTACCTTTAAAAGCCAATGGCTTTCAATACAAAATATCATCAGTCAAACTATGATAAAATGCAGTTTTTCCAGCAATGAACAAATCAAAAGCTTCTTGTCTCATTTGAAGGTAAGCTGTTTCGTTTGAATCCTTATAATAAATAAACGATGGAAACATAGTCTGGCAGCTAAGGCACTTGAATTGTGGTCTGCACCATGTCAGATATTCAAGCGATGACTGAAGTGAGTCTAGATATGCAATGAGAGAAGTGTTCTTTGTACATCTATGAACAACAGTTCATCCGTTTTCTGAAACTAGCGATGATAGAATGTCGGCAATATTTCATAAACTGATAGAGTAAAGCATCTACGAGCAAAAATGCAGATATAGCAAATATTTTGTCTTAAATTGCTTCTTTAATCCTTTTGGACCAAAACATCCAATATATTTCAATCAAAAATTTCTTGCATCCCTTATATCTGGAGAACTACATATACCCAAACTATCACTTAACTCAGTATTATGTGCTTATTCCGTAGAAAATACGAAAACTCAAATTAGGGGCCCTTCAATAACTTTGTAGCCTCTCGTCCAAAAAATAATTACTGGCCCAGATTGCAATCTTTTGATCCATTTCTTGAATTATTCCCGAAGTTCTTGTTTAAATTTTCGTTTAGTCCGTATTTTACCTATGCGTTCCGAACAAAAACGAAATGAAAAATTTTCAGTTAGTGGATGATAAAGCAAGTGAATGATAATGAAAGATTTGGTGGAAAGAGAATGTGTGAGGAAAAGGAAGTGCCACGAGAAAACCCACAGACGTGATGATGTTCACCACAAATTTACTTTGCTGGAGATCGAACTAGGGACCTCATGCACCAGAGGTAAGCGCTTTACCACTGAGCTACCGTGGTTGAGCAATTAATTAATTTAAAGCAATCAATTAATATTTTCCCCTCGACATAATTGTTTTCATTATCTTTATGAGGGCCATAGACGCATACACTTGCATGACCAACATACATGATAGATTTCTTTCATCACGCATGTTGGAAAAACTTTTTGCCCACACACGCACCAACTTGCTGTCCAACTTAACGACTTTGGCATTGAGGAGGAAAGAGTCACATGATTTCTTCCGCTGTCATGATTGGCGGACCTAAATATAAAACAACCAACTTGCATGAACGAGCACATACACGATAAACATGCATGAAGAATGGCAAGACCATCATGCATGTTTACAGAACATTTTGAAAACTTTGAACATGCATGTATGAGGCCATACATGATTAACTTGCCTGTGGTTTTATCATTTTTTTTACATGTTGGAATTTTTCTTCATGCATGAGTATGCGTGTATGGGACCCTTTACATGCACCTCTAGCTAAGCATTTCTGTAGATATACCAAATGTATGGTGGAAGGTCTGTTCATGAAAGACTTCTTTTTCGCACACACAATGATTATTGCTCATAAAACTTAATAAACCAAACAAGACACATATTGGATTTTATTATCTGGCAATTCTGTCAGAATTACATATTTTGGCTACCTGTACTTTAATTTCTCTCCTCTTGAGAACGGTTGCATGTTGACCAGAAAACAGAACAGCCAAGCTGAGGATCAGTACCATGAAAAATAAAACAAACCCTCGTAATTCATATTCACCCGAGCGCGTGCTAGGCAAAGGTCTCTCCAACGCCATATTCAATGCAGTCAAACATCTCTCTACGCATCCTCTCCTGTCTACCTCCGCATCGGCTCGGCTCTTCTGCCTCTGCTCAATATAAAGTTAACATTTAGAGTATAGTGATCACGATGAATCGTGAAGCTTGGCCTAGATTTACAAATTTCAGTACCCAATAAAACACAAGGGTATGTCTCGGTCGTCAACACCTATCCATGAAGTGTTGCCAATGTCATTTCTCGCGCTATACGGAGGATAAAAGTGAGGTTGCAGTGTTGTCGGATTGCCGCTAAGTTTTGTTTTGTTTATTTTTGTTGCTATTGTTGTTGTATTGTTTAATACTTTTGTGATTATTATTGTTTCCGTTTCATTCGAATAATTGTTAGTTTTCATGTTAAAGTTCTTTAAGTGCTCTTCTTTTGTCTCTCGATCGCCACGCATGTGGCTCGGATTCCACGTTAATCAGTAGGCTCATGTTTCATATAGCCTGGCTGCTGGAAGGAACGCTAAACTGAAATCAACTCAACTCAACTCCTCCGCCACGCCTTCTAAGTTAGGCAAAATTGTTGGTGTGCTTCTGTTTCACGTTTTCACAAGTGTGCGTTCGGAAGGCAATTCCACAAGTCGTACCAAATTCTTCCTAGGCAACATACGTGAGGCAAAGAAGCTCTATGCTTGGTGTAGAGCCCACGCTTCACGACTCGTCGCAATCACTATAGTCCTTACGTTAATGTTCTTTTTACTTTTAACAGTTTTCACGCCACTCCCGAAGTTTAAGAGAAGTACATTATGATTCCCAAGTCTTCTAAAAGTGAATTGATCTCCGTAACCATTCATAAGACCATAAAATCCAATAAAGTTTTAACAAAAACTAGATAAATTAAAGGACAAGCTGACCACATGACAGAAGATATTGCCTAAGTATAATTTTGGAATTTTCTTAGCCCTAGAAAGGGACAAGCCAAATTTATAGAGGAATGTATTCACATCGTAGAGAATAATTAATAAATTTTAATTTTTAACATTTGCCAAATTTTAATGTTGGATCAACAAACTCCTACCAAAATTATAGAGTGGACCAGCAACGTACGCATTTCCTATCAAATAGAATACTCTATATTCAAAAATATGACCATATAAGGTGATAAATCTCATTAAAGATGATAAAATTGATCAACAATCATCCAAATTTGAACTTTTGATTTTTTTTTTCGAATAGAAGGGAACATGATGGAAAAACCCAAATTTTTAGAGGTACATACATACTCTTTTCTTATACTACCATACAAAACTTTTCGTTTTTTGTAACCTTTCATGTTATGATAATATTCCAACTACGTAGGCCTACTCCTCCCGAAATTTGAGCAAGCTGAGCGTACTTGTGCCTGCTGAAACAAAGAAGACATAGTTTCCATGTCATCAAGCCCAACAGCCGATCAGGACCAAGTTAGATCAGCTCACGTGATGGTCATTACTCAAAGTCATCTCTGTCTCGTGTGATTTAAACTTGAAGATCTATTTAATGGATCTATTCGAATAATTACATAGACAAATCCCAATCACCGTAGATTCCAGAAATCATGAAAAGAAGGATCATGTCCAGCAACTGAACTAATATATTTTTTTTTAAATCGGTTTTTGGATGATTTCTTACACCGATAGAGAAAATACGTCGCTCGTGAAGTTTTTTTCTCTCGGATTTTCTAATTACAATAAAGAGTAGTTCGTAGCTTTGTTGTCCGGTAGTTCAAATGCTGGCAATACTGTACATCATGACTTCGTAGATATGGTTCCACTCATAATTAGATTTTCTACATGTTATAATTTGTGTTCCGTGCCATTTAATGAAATTTCACTTCGTGCTCAGTTGCCAACACTGCATTACATATGATGTTATTGAGCATGTCTGTGGTATAATGTTTGCTTACTATACTGTTGTGTAAATATCATTTTGATTACTTTAATCATTTTCAAGTTCTTTCTGTGTCAGTGTATCTTTTGCATTGCTATCTTCACATGATTCTAGATTCTTCTTTCCTTTGTATCTCCTGTATTTTTGGGTGTCGGCCCGTAAAACTTTGGATTTTTCACTTTTCTTCACTCCTCTATCGATTGCGTATTGTTTGATTGGGCAACGCTACTATCAATATAAGATGTTCCCTTGTGAGAAAGTAAAAGAGGCATCGATTAATCCTTTGGAGTAAATGAGTCAACTCTTGGAACTCGTTCCGTCGGGAGCTGTAGGGAGCAATTACGCCAGGGGCGGATCCAGGACGGACTTTTGGAGGGGGGCGATGGGATGTAATAGTGCTACTTAGAGCTACTTTTAAGAGCTCCAAACTATATGATAGGTTATATTTATAAATAAAATAAAAAAGTTTCCTCTTCTGGAGGGGGGGCGACCGAGGCGATCACCCCCGTTGATCCGCCTACGAATTAGGTCAAACTTAGTAAATCATACTTTTAAAAAGTTGACGCCCGAGAATATCAATGTGTATTCAAGGAATGTGTTTATGGTCAGATTGTGACAAACCATAAGAAATATCCAGCCATTTATGATCAGTGTCTGTTGTGTAAGCATCAGTGGCATAAATATTGATCATATTACGAATATTGATCATATTTCTGTGCGATGTTTGCTAGTACACATCCTTAGAGGCATATTATTTGAAATAGTGCAAAAATACACTAAAATTTAACTATCCCATTATGGTTCTGTAATTGGAAATCATTAGCCCCGATTTTGTATTGAAATAAATGAATAAATGAAGATTTTGGTGCAAAAACCCGTTAAGTCTAAAAAGTGAAAGTGTAAAGGAGATAGCTTCACAAGGGTTTCTCGTGGTCAGATTGGTTTCAAACTTAGCACATATATACTAGAACGAAAATAAATCGACAGGTACTTTTTTGTTTATTTCGGAAAATATGTTAAGGGGAACAAAGGGCCCCTTTACAAAAAAGGGTCCCCTTGACTAAAAGGGCCACATTAAAGAAACAAAACTCTCCAGGTGCAAAGATGACTTCAAAGTAGAAAATACTGGTTTTGTCGTTTTTGCGAGGAAAGAGTTTCAGGGGGCAATGGCTCCCTTCGAAATGGCAAAGGACCACGCACAATCCTTACGGAAATTAGATTTCGGTGGAATTGCTTGATATCGTGATATATTGTAGATATTGTGTACCTGAAAAAAAAAGTCTCAATGGGCACAACCAAAAATCACTGACGGTTTGGCCACTACAGGGCCATTTTTTGAAAACAGCCGAAGATAATATTCTCGGCTGAAATATCGTAAAAATGACTGAAACCGTGATATGTGTTAGATATTGTGATCCTGAGAAAAAGTCTGAATACATTAATTGAGAAATACATGTCTCAATCAATTGGTTTGATTACTTCTAGTTTTCAATCCAACTCCTCCCCCTCCTCCGCCTCTCCTTGTCTACAGCAGTGCGTGTGACGTCGTACACTCTTTCCATTCAGCTGAAAAAGAAACAGGAATCAAGTTTACAACGTTATATCTTTAAAACAGTCTTTTCCATTCGTTTGTTCCGAAATATTTTTAAGAGCCTAAATTTAAAAAAAAAAAAAGTCTCACAATGTTCTCAGAGCTTCATAAAGACCTTCAGTTTCAATCTTTCCCTTCTTTAAAGACTGCAAACTATTAAGATGCTCCCTAAGAAATCTATGGAAATTGCCAATAACGGCAGTAGGTTTTGTCCTTCCTAAAGTCTGTAATGCATACAGAGAGCTCTAAAATATCTACTGACAGAAATGAGTGTTATTCAATGATTCATTTCATTTCTTTTCAGTAATTGTAAGCAAATGTTCCAGGGGGTCATTTGGGCAGGACAGGAGGGTGTAATTCCCCCTCCCTTGAGCTTCATAAATACGTATTGTTTGATCAAATGTATAGTAATACAATAATAAAAAAGTGAAAATCTTATGTCGGCGGAGAATCCCCCCTCCCCCCGAATAAAATTTAAAGACACTGCTTTTAGCAAAAACCTTTAGAGTTACGATAGCACATTGCTAGAGAGCTTACGTTTGGTTTCACGAGTCGAAGGTTTGATCTCAAGCCATATTAGTTCCAGGGCGACATTGAGAGAGAAAGAGAGAGAGAGAGAGAGATTCAAGTATGGAGACAGAGAGAGATGATTTATATACACAGATTTAGAATTGGGGGAAAATGATCGGACAGAATTCGTATTATGACGAAAATTCTGATTTTGTGAAACAGAAGAAAGGAAAGTTTCGAACTGGCATCCAAAAGTTGACAGAAGAAGGGGAGGCATCCAAAAGTTGACTCGGTGGATGCGCCGTTCAGATAGCACGTAAAGCTCTTGTAACTTAGTTACAATCTATCGTGGCGGATATAAATCATTGATCAAGTAATGGCGACTGCTTTGAAACAAATGCAGAGTATGAGAATTAAATCAGTCATATCTGTGGTTTCGTGCGGAGAAGAAACAAACTTGTGAACCAAAGGTTTAAGAACAACCCAAATTATTAATTTAAACTTTTCCAACAATTATTCACTTACATCATCATATAACTTTGCAAGCGGAGGCAAAGAAAGCTAAAGTAACAATACTAAAGACGAAGCGTTTACGGCGTAGCGATCGTGGTTCAGTGGTTAAGGCGCTGGATCAATGATCTGGAGGTTCGTGGTTCGAATCCACGTAGGGCATTTCCTTTTACTTTAGGATTCTTGATGGAGATTGATCGACGATGACACACGTTTTATTATATTTAGATATTTGCATATTCGGATGTTTCAATACTTGAACTATCAAATCTTCATGAATAATAATAGTAATGATAATAAACAAATAATAATTATTATTATCTCGTAGAAGATTAAAAGCTAGGAGCTAATTATCGCTCAGGTCATACAATTCCAAGCACAAACGTGACATTTAGCAAGAATATTTTGGTTTTGTTTAATGTTGCCCACGAGAAGAGGAATTTTTCATCTCGTTTCTAAAACAAACAAATAAATGAGAATTAACATTTTACATTCGAGACGGGACAAAGCTAACTCAAATTATCTTCTCGCATTGAAGATGAGAATCGAGACGAGACGAAAAGTATCGTAAACATTTCTCGTCTTGTCTCGATTCTCGAAATAGAGTATGTCCATTCTTTAAGTAACAATTGCTCTGTAGACTGAATCTTCTGATGTCCAGGAGTATTTCGCTGGAGACTAAGAGTTTAGTTAGCAGATGGGAGATGATTTCGAAACTTTCAAGAAAGAAAAAAAAAACTCATTGCATTTGCGAATCTATCTAATATCTTCCCAACGAAACTGATATGTTCGGCGCTTATAATAAGAATAGTGTTGGCATTAATACTCTAATTTACAGGAATAACATTCTTAATTGACGTAATATTAATAATATTAAGTTATAAATGATATACAATTTCCATTTTGTATGCAAACTTTTTGATAGCTAATTTGCATCAAAATTCAAATTAAGTACGCATTTTCCACGCGTAAGTATATACAATGCGTCATGCTAGGATCTTACTCTCTCACGTCAGAGCAGTCGCTGTGCGCCACATACGCTTTCCTAGCTGTGGAACGCGTAGAAAAAATACTCTCTGGATGGACCTGGTACAAATATTTTATATGAGTGTTCTCATATACATTACCATGCCTTATGGGGGGCAAGCAGGGCGACGGCCCAGGGCGCTGAAGTAAAGGGCACAAAATTCGGGAGGAAAAAAGGAAAGATATATATATATATAATGGAAGGAAAAAATAAAAAGTACTCAAAATCAAAGAAAAGCAGAGTTTATTTTTGAAAATTTTCTTGTGCTTCACTCCTACCATTGCTGCGCTTCCCGGCTGTTCTGTCGATTTCACTCATATGTACGGAAGTGTAGGGCGTCGTATACTTTGGCCCATCGCGCTGATTTTCCACGGCACGGCGCTGCTCATGTACACACCTGTTTTTTTTATTATTATTATTATTAATTTTAAAATCAAGATCTAAATCTAAATAATCAATTTCACCTTCCGAACGGGATTTAAACTGTACTCTTCTAAAATCTTTGATATTTCTTTTATATTCATTTCACTTGCTTCAAACAAGACAGCTTCTGTAAAATTAGATAGTTTTCGAAACAAAATATTCCACTATACTATCGAAGGTGCTGCAGTCAAACGCAAAAAAGATGACCACAACAATCAACCTGCAAAAGTTCGTTTACTCTTCGCTGGATGTCAGATGAATAATATTTCTTCAAGAATTGAGTCTCAGTAAGTGTTTATTACGGCCGACACCCGACCGAAACCCATAAGAAGTTACATAGGGGCTATTTTGTAAAGAAAGAAAAAAAAAAAGAGCTGGACTCGGGCTCCGGCGTTTTGGAATAAGCAGGGAACCCGAGTTTGATTCGGGAGGATCGAAAGTGTTAAATATCCTACCACATCATGAAGAACGAAGGGGAATGAAAAAAGACACGCACTTAGAAAGGCCTAAACACTAAAAATACAATCTTGTTGTGTCTTTTTTCCTTTAAATAGTAATCTATTATGTTAGCGAAAGATAAAGTAAACACACCTACAGAGGAAAGATGATAATCCTTTCTATAGAATTCGATATCCAGTTTCAATCTCAATATATCATTTTGAAATTCCATTGTAACTGGCTCTTTTATCTTTATTTCTTGATTTTTCTTCAACATCTGTTAAACAATTAAAAAGAAACTTGTTTCCACCTTCAATGATAACGTATTTGTTTGTGACAAAGACAAGACTAGTTTTCATGTCAAAACTGTGATAACTAACTCCGCTGGAACAGGTGTTCGCTACTGTTCGAGAATTGAGTTCTTGTATTTCACAATAATCAAGCAACTCAAACCGGGATTTGTTTGATCATTTGCTTTAGCACTGTCCATATGACCTTAAACTAATGGGACCTAAATATGATTTATGAATGTAGTATTGAAATAGAAGGTCAGCTTAGTAAATGTAACTACCATCATCATGAAGTCTGCTTCCAACAATAAATATTTATTTTAAATAATATAGTTATGATAGATTTTTCCCCTGTCAAAACTTGCCGCTCCGTCCAATTATCCATCTTACACATATCAGGGGCGGATCCAGGACCGACTTCTGGGGGGGGCGGTGGGTTGTCATACTGCTACTTTTAAGGGCTCCAAACTTTGGGGTGGGTTTTATTTATATATATAAAATAAGAAAGTTTCCTCTTCTGGGAGGGGGCGATCTCCCCGATCCTCTCCCCCTGGATCCGCCCCTGACACATATGGTAGAGCTAGCCCTGTATCTTCATGCGGTTCAAACTGGAAATAGTTCGTCATTAGTTTCAGTTGTTCGCCAATAGGAGAAAAGTTTTTGTGATAACTCCTAGAGCTTTTTAAAATTGTCGCTAGATGTAATAAATATAGTCTTGTTAGATTTAAATAACTACTAACAAAAATTAACATATATTTATTGCATAGTCTCTGAGGCAAATAACAAAATTATTATTCTGTTAACATAAGCTTTGACTGGAGTAACGTTAAGCCATACTAGACCAAATTAATATATACAACAACAGTTCTCAATTAAAATATGTTGTAATCAACGTGGAAATAAGTTAAGAGTGAATTCAATGTTGACTTGTTAACTAGCTTAATGTTTTATTATTTTTGGAGAGACTTATGGGTAATTTAAGCCCGCGTCTCTAATTATTCTTAATTATCTTCTATAATACAACTTTTCTAAATCCGAATACAACCTTGAATAACATTTTATACAAATAATCAGTATCGGATTTAGAAAAGAATTTTAGGAGATGTTTCTCTGATTAATGTTTGTTTCTTCTAAAAATCCTTAACTTTTAGTTGGGAGGAGCTTGAAATTTATGAGTACAGTCATAACTAATATTTCGTTTCGTTTGCATATTCCGCAATAATCTTAAGGATACGGTCTTGAAAACCATTTTATACTGGTAATCAGTGATTTAGAAAAGTATCTTCGGAGGGGGTTTTCTTATTAGTGTTTAGTTATTCTAAAAATTCCTAATGTTTATTTGAGGGTAGCATGAAGTTTATCAGTAAAAGCACAACTAATATTTCGTTTGTTTTAGAAATTCCGTAATTTTGGGGAACAGCCTTCAGTCCGAAAGACGCCCTCTATCGTAACTCCCTTCGTAAATCCGACACTGCTGGTAATTAGTAATAACAACGATTTAAAAACAATAAGAATGTAAGTCGGCCAGCCTCACAATACGCGCACTATTTCTACATTCATAGATTGAACTAAGAAGAACTTCCGTCAGAATGGTCGAAAGTGGTATTGAATCCCGGACTTCGCGATAAAAGCGGAATGGCTAACTTCTCGTTCATGTTTGTTGTGCAGTTGTGCTTGATTTAGATCTATTATGTTTGTTCTCTTTTTTAAAGAGGGAATTTCGTAATGATATGTTGAATTCCCCTTGTTAAAAATTCAGAAACCTTCAGGAGACCGTAGTAAATATCGGTCCGTTGCGTTGGTTTTTTCTAGCTTGTTTAGCGTCCCTTCTCATCACTGAGGCCTCTATAGAGACGGGACCTATGACTAAAAGTTGAATTCGAACCGCTAATCGGTTTTGAATCTGAGGCATTGGGCTCTCAGTGCGGATTGAACCTGCAACCACGCGCGTCGGAGGCGAGCACTCTAGCCATGAGGCTATAAAGTCGCTCTTTTGAAGATGACCTAAATCAGTGATATTTTCAAAATTTCTATATAAATTTGTAGGAAATGTGCATTGCGAATCCTCTCCTGTCCAACTTTCAATTTGAAAGAATATTTCTGGAAGAATGGAGTTCTATGCTTAATGCTACCTTTGCCTCCATTTTTCGAGATGGTGAAGTGAGGGGCGGTACCCAAGATCACGAAATTGACAAGTTTACAATTCTGCCAAATTCCAAAACTACTCAGCCTTTGGCACCAAAACTGTAAAGGAAACTGTTGAACCTAGACCATAACGTACCTAGGAGCATTTGTAATTTTTGGTAAGTGTTGCAGCCTGTCGTCGTTCTGCGATACGAGGTAGAGAGGAAGATACAAATTGTGACTGCAGTGCGTTTGTCTGTGCCTTTGAACAAGACTTGAGGTCGTGAGAGGTGATACAATTTTAAGGTATGCTTTGTAAATATTTTCGTAATGACATTATTGTAATCTAGTATAAACCCTTGATGAATTTACAAACAACAACGTGGTCATCGTTTTCAGAGTTACTCGTTAACAACAATACACTACTATCTCTTTTCTGTAGTTGTAATTTATAACTTTGAAAATGAAATTTCTGGAACATGATCTCTTGTTGTAGCAAGGAACACAGGCACATGACAAATCTTCGAACATGTTCCTAGGTACTTCAGTACATTTATTTTTTGTTATTTTATTGCAGATCACAATGCACGAAGTAAATTTGGTGTAAAGAGGGTGAAATGAAAACAAGCTATTGAAGCTCATACAGCTGAACCTGCTACGAAGATCTCAATTACGGAAGCCTGTAAAATATACAACGTAAAGCTCACTACGCTTGCTAGGAGTTTGTCAAGTTCAGGAAATCTGGCGTGCAGACTTACAAATTTGCGCATACAGCTTGTGAAGTGTGCGTACAGCATATACGGCCTTATGACGCCCTGTGGAGGTCCCATGTTCACTCTGTCCTTAAGGAAGTTCACAGAATAACTGAACTGCCACAATCATTTAGTATGTTGGATATACCCACACCAACAACTGACTTTCGCCCTATCTCCATTCGCTTTCAAGTCACAGTGTGAGGGTCAATTGAACACAGACATCCACAAAAAGCGACAGAACTTTCATGGCTACCTTTATATATTTGCTAGAATGCTGTTAAATATATATGTATTCATGAAAGAATATATGCGTATATGAATTTCAACATAACACTAAAACGCCTGGGTTAATTTCAACTAAACCTGATATACATATGACATGCAGTTCGAAAAAGTTCAGTGGGAGCAAGGCCTCATTAGCATTAACTTAGGGGGTGGAAAGAGTACACTATGATTATTTAAACATAATATTTCTTTGTAATTTTGAATACCATAAAATGAAAAACAAAGATGAAACTAAACAATCGTTTTAAGCTGAACGATCCAGTACAACGAAGAGCAAGAAGCATGAAACTTCCCCAGAAACCCACTAGGTGTCTATTTAAAATGAGAAATACTTTGAGTCTGTTTTCTTATTTATTGCAATGATGATAATTAGATATTTATATGATAAATAACGCTAAACAAATCTGTTCTACGTGCCTTAATAATTTTTAGTCTTACAAATCGTCCATTTTCTTACATTCGTTGGTGAATTTGTAACATTTCACAGGGATGCGTTTACTTCTTGGGATACTATTTCAAGGTTGAGGTACAATCTCTAGGTACGTAAAGACACGTGTTGTTTTACTTTCTTTTTGCAAGGGAGCTGAAGCCTTCCCTGATTATATAATACAATGACAGGAAATGAAGTACCATTCACTGATTTAGCACCCGGAGAAACGAATAAGAAACTCTATGGAAAATACAAAACAAAATAAAAGTTTAAGCCACTGAACTACCCTTTCTCATTCCATTTCTTAATTTATTTTATATTTCAATTATTACTCAACATTTACTCATGAACAAGTTTCCTGAAATCTTGAACGAAAAAAAAAAACTCAGTAAAACATTTCAGTAAAAGATCGTTTCCAAGTTCTTTAGAAATAAATGAATTAATATATAGTCCAGTCTTAAATCTTTCGGATTCAGATCATTTTTTGCGTTTTCCTACATTTGCAGTTACTGACTTATTGCTAAAAAAAATTATTTACCCGATTGATATGGTTAAGGTCTTGTTTCTTAGAAGAGAGATGTGGCTCTTTTCGGTGTAATTTACATTGCAGTGTTGGCAACGGAAGGGAAATTCTTGAGAAAAATATAGCAGTAAAATATACAAAAAATTCCCTAACCGAATTTCAAGATTTTTTGTAGTTGGCACCACTGTTACCACATGGGTCCAGGACACCTGAAAAACATTTGGTGTGTTGACAAGGCACAGTAAAACATTACGTTGCTGGTTGCCATACAAAGAGAGAAAGAAAAAATTTTCTGACATCATACACATGAAATTTTGACACTGTTTACGTCTCACAAGCAAAAAATCAACAATCAATCACGATCAGCTTTTACAGCGTCCCTAATTATCCTACTGAAATTTTTAATAGTGAGTTTTGTAGGCAAAGAAGAAGGTTTTCAGGTAGTGGAACGTTTGTCCCAATGTAGCCAGCAAGAGGGAAATAATAGAGGGTGAGAAAAGGAAATTTTCCGAATTTTTCACCCAAAATAGGGAATTAATTTTGTGGTTGGAAACACTGTCCCCAGACAGACGCCAACTATTTGAAAACAAATCTAAGTACCCCATTAATACATCCTACGAGTGTCATGGCGATATTTAACAAAGTAAGCATGAAATAAAAAAAAATCTCATTCTACCTCAGAAATTCACCATTCTCTTATCATTTACAGAATATGGTATATTATTAACCTCAACTGTACTTTTCCTAATTATTCTAGTGAAACTTTTTATGGTGCGTTGTGTAGGATATGGACAAGTGTTTCAGAAAGTTGTGAGTTTGTTTGAATGTAGCCTTCAAGAGGGAAATGATAGAGACAAAACAATGATTTTTTTTTTTTGTTGCAAATTTTCCCCCTAAAATTGTGGAATAAATTTTTGGCTGGAGACACTGCTACCAGACAGACGCAAACTATCCTAAAATAACATTAGTACACCACTAATATATCCTACAAGTATTATGACGATATTTAAGAAACAAAGCTTCTAATTACAAAAAAATACATTACGGTAAACAGGAAAGTAGGAAAAAACTAAAAAAAATCAAGGGTTAGAACCTAAATACGAATCTTTATTGCGCCCCCTAATTACTCCATTGTAACTATCTGTACTCTCTTTTGTTCAGTAAGAAGCAACGTTTGACCTGCGTAAGTTGACTTGTGCTCGAACGTGTAGGTACGGATTTATAAACAAAATATTTCGAAAATTTTGATTTTTTTGCCCAATTTTGGTGAAATTTTAATTTACCTAGCTCGCAACACTGCACGTGTGCCAGTCGTGTTGATGTGAACAATTAGGTATTTATTCGAGGTATCTACCTCATAAATCTTAAGAAGTTTTCTCTACAACGAAGAAAGTTACAGGAAAAAAGTAGAAAAAAGAAAATTCGAAAATTCTCATTTTTTTTTTTTTTTTTTTTTTACTTTGGGCTGAAATTTGAGAAGGAAATTAGGCATCCAAAAGGAAAGAAACTAATATAATATACTATGTCAAAATCATATTTGACCAAAAAGATATCCCGATATCGTAATTAGTGTTCACACAGGAGTGGATTAAAAATTGGCTGAGCCGTGTTTGCTAGTTTGGCCGCCTGGGTCCGAAAGGGTTAATAGTAAAACACTTATTGCAAACTATATATATTGATCGAAGTGAGACGGTATGCGGTTGTATGCCATACCACCTCTGGTTTATCAGTGATGAAATCATACCACCCCTGGTTTTTTAGTTATCATGACATACCGTCACTGAAGAGTAGATGCTAAAATACCTTTAATAAATCATTTTTTATGCACAGTAATTGACGAATAGCTTTGCAGGTAAAAAGATTATATTCTTTTATATATAGAAATAATTTCTAATTTGACAACATCGACATTTTTGTTGTCTTTTTTCTACTTTTTGTTTTTAAAATAACGTGTCTTTAAAAAAGTTAATCTAGTTTTACATGTTGATGTGCCATGTTGAATTGTTTCTTTCTTACGTGTGTGTGCGTCTTCTTGCCTTAATGCATATAAATGTCGGGTTTTGAGAATGGACGGATTGATGGGTTGTTTGCTGTGAGGTGGATCTTCCGGGGGTTTGGAATACCCCTCAGTCAAGTGGGGGTTCCGGGAGTTTTCCCGCAGGAAATTGTTAATATGAAATCTCGGTTCTTCAGCATTTTCATGTATAATTTTCTGTAATACAAGATAAGGGGATTTTTTTTTTTATTTCGGAAAGTTGTTCGCAGGGAGTAAAGTCTCTTCATGTCCCCCGATGTAACTACAGAGAAGCTCATATGAAGTTAGCCCCCCACTCATTTGTATTCAAACGGATTTTCACAAAATTTATCACATCGTTAGTGCACTTAAACTCACTAAGCACTAATGTTAATGTTACCATATTTTGGGATTTATTCCAGATTTTTCGTGGGAAGCTAACTTAAGAAAAAATCAAATTCTATATATATTGACGTAGAAACATGAGGTTAACGGCAATTGTTAGTGCATCGTTAGTACACTTAAACGCACTAAGATCCAATGTTAGTGCTGTCATATTTTCGGATTTACTCAAGATTTTTGGTGGGGGCAAACTTCAGAAACATCAAATTCCACACAAACTGTTAGTGTTTCCTAGAACCACTTATGATGCACTAACGAATGGCACTAATTTTTTCGTTAGTGCTTGAAGTGGGGGCGAGTTCACGCTGACCTCCAAAGATATTTTTCTTTTATCACCTACACTAATGAAGCACTAACGTTAGGGGTTGGTGCACTATGAAGCACTAATGATGCACTAACGATTGCATTAGAAGAGACCATTAGTGGTTTTGAATTTGACGGAAATTTGACGCAATTAAAATTTTCCATAAAATTATGTCAGTTTTGTAACAGTAATTGGCCATAACTACAATAATAGGGAAGCACTAACGAAAGTGCTAGTGTTTTCTAGAAGCACTAACGATGCACTAACGAATGGCAGTAAATTTTTCATTGTTGTTTGAAATGGGGGCTCCTAATTCATTCTGGCCCTCAAAGGTATTTTAATTGTAGCGCCTGTACTAATGAAGCACTAACGTTAGGTATTTGTGCTCTAAGAAGCACTTACGCTTCTTAAAGCATTAGTGATTTTGAATGTGATGGTAATTTGATGCAATGAATAATTCCTCATGTATTTCTTATGGGAGTTTCGTGACTTATAATTGGCCATATCTACAATAATGTTGAAGCTTTAACAAAACTATTTGTGTCTTCTAGAAGTACTAATAATCTACTAACAAGATAGCACTGATTTTTTTCGTTAGTTCTTATAGTGGGGGGTTAGTTCACGCTATTTTCCGAAGTTTATTTTTTATTTATAGCACCTACAATAATGCAGCAGTAACGTTAGGTGTTGGTGCACTCAGAAGCACTAACGATGCGCTAACGAATGGCACTATTTTTTCATTAGTGTTTGAAGTGGCTGTGGCAATCTGAAATTGCCCCCGAAAAAATTATTACTTGTAGCACCTACACTAATGAAGCAGTAAACTTGGGCCCCACATGACGCACTAATGATAAATTTAGTGTCAATTGTTAGTGAATTGTCAGTGCTTCTAAGTGCACCAACGCCTAACTTCAGTGCTTCATTAGTATAGGTGCTACAAATAAAAACCTCTTGGGGGACCAAGTTCACGCTGTCCCAGCCACTTCAAACACTAAGAAAAAATAAGTGATTCGTTAGTGCTCCCTAGTCCACCAACATCTAACATTAGTGCTCCATTAGTGTAGGTGCTACAACTATAAAAAGCCTTTGCGGTCCAGCGTGACATTGGCTCCCACTTCAAGCATTAAGGAAAAATAAGTGCTATTCATAGTTTCCTTAACGCTGAACTATTGATGTAGATATGGCCAATTACCAGTGCATGTCACGAAACTTCCATAAGAAATTCATGGGGAATTTTTCATTGCGTCAAATTTGCGCAAAAATCAAAAGCAGTAATGATCTCTTCTAGTGCAATCCTTAGTGCATCGTCAGTGCTTCTTAGTGCACCAACACCTAACGTTAGAGCTTCATTCAGCCTGAGCTTGGAACCCACCACTTCAAGCAATAACGAAAAAATATTGTCGTTCGTTAGTGCTTCTAGAAAACACTATCAGTTTTGTTAGTGCTTTACTATTGGTATTTTTATGGTTAGTTACATGTCATGAAAATCAGATAAGAAATTTAATTGGAGTTTTTCACTGTGTCAAATTTCCGCCAAATTAAAAACCATTAGTGATATCTTCTAGTGCAATCGATAGTGGATCGTTAGTGCATATTAGTGCACCAACCCCCAAGGTTAATGCTTCATTAGTGTATGTGCTACAAGTAAAATATCTTTGGAGGTCAGCGTGAACTTGCCCCCACTTCAACCACTAACAAAGTGTTTAGTGCATTCGTTAGTGCTTCAAGAAAACATTGACAGTTTGTATGGAATTTTATATTTCTGAAGTTGGCTGTTACCAAAAGTCTAGAATAAATCCCAAAATATGGTAGCACTAACGTTAGTGCTTAGTGCGTTTAAGTGCACTAACGATTGCCGTTGACCGCATGTTTCTACCTCAACTTCTATGCAATTTGATACTTCTGAAGTTGACCTTATCAAAAATATTGAATAAATCCCAAACTATAGTAGTGGTAACGTTAGTTCTTAATGCTTTTAAGTACACTAACGATGCACTAACGTTTTCCGTTAAGCCCATGATTCTACCTTAACTTCTATGGAATTTGATACTTCTAAAGTTGCCCCCCACCAAAAATCTTGGATAAACCTCAAACTATAGTATTAACAACGTTAGTGCTTAGTACGTTTAGGTGCACTAACAGTGCACTAACCATTGCCGTTAATCCCATGTTTCTACCTCAATTTGTATGGAATTTGATGTTTCTAAAGTTGTCCCAACCAAAACTCTTCAACAACTCGTAAACTCTGATAGCACTAACGTTAGTGGTTAGTGCGTTTAAGTGCACTAACGATTTCCGTTAACCGTATGTTTCTACCTCAATTTGTATGGAATTTGATACTTCTGAAGTCGCCCCCACCAAAAGTCTTGAATAAATCCCAAAATATGGTAGCACTAACATTAGTGTTTAGTGTGTTTAAGTGCACTAACGATGTACTAACAATTGCCGCTAACCTCATGTTTCTGCCTCAATTTGTATAGAATTTGATATTTCTGAAGATACCAGAGGCCAAAAGAACAATAGGAAAGCAAAAAAAAAAATCCAATAGAATTCTCTTCCTCCAAAAATTACACTATATTTAATGAATAAGCCCACACAATTTTGATTATTCTTAATTAAATTGCAACCGACTTTAGTAGTACATTTATCAAACAGCCAGTTGTTAGAGAAAATGCCAAGCCGCATCTGCAAATTACTATTATTATAATAATTGTTATTATTAATCAAGATCTTCTTAAAACTAATAAAGAAGGCGAAGAATATGTTTGCAGAATGACAACATCCAAATACAAGTGATATTTTATTTCTACGTTAAACTAAGACATTGAAAGATAAACGTTTCAAGATAAAATTTGAATTTAGTAAGTTTTTAATGAGTTGGAAACACTGTTCTCGGAGTCAGCTGCTTAGTAGAAGAATATTACTCAATCTATGTTAAGGGAATATAGATAATATTCTTCGGAAGGAGAATATTGAATGAGACTTTATCAAGATATACCGGTACTGGAAGGATTTTTTTAGTAGAGTTTTTTTTTTTTTTAATGCTAGCTTGATGGCTAGCTCCCCCAAAGGATTATGCCCTTTATATGGGAAGAGAAGGAAGAGGATTGTGGGTAGAAGGTATATAGTGCTGGTCTATGAGTGCATTCTTTATTAATTAGCTTTAATAACAAACATTAAAAAAAAATAATATACAACAGGTATATTACGAAGATAAATACATGTGAATGTATGATACAACTGCAGACATTATAGCATTATGCTATAATCATAAGGATGGGGAGTAGGTACTAGTTCTAGCGATGGCATTACCTTTATTTGGTTATGAGATCATATGAAGGACATTATAGCTTTAATGCTATCATCATAAATGAGGGGAATATATGAGATGGAAATGAAGTGCACCGGACATCACAACACGTGGGATATGTTAGTGGACGAATAAGCTTATCTTCCGGTCCTGGGGTGGCTCAGGACCATGATGGAGACAGTGGGAACCCTGTTAGAACAAAAGGACTACTGTGCAACATAGGATGGAAAGATGAGAGGTGAAGAATAGTCGGTTTTATAAGCAGCAACGGCATGAAGATCGGGATGATCAGGGGGTAAAGTGTAATGGTATAATGAAAATAGAAGGGAAAGTGAAGTATGATGAAGGGGGTGAGGAGGGGTATAAGCTATATCAAATTTCATAGTATCTAAGAGGAGGGCATGTCGTTCCTCGAACCGTTTAGTAATATACTTCAGTCGGAGGGTTTCGAGGTGGTATAAAATATGGGGAAAAGTTAGGTGCTCATAAAGTTCATGGGTAGGGCTGGGTAATTTAATGCGGAATGCAGTGCGTAAGGCATGTCGTTCAAGAATTTTTAGTTTCTCGTAATAAAAGGGAGAGGCGTTAATCCAAGCCACGAACCCATACGTTAGTATTGGCCGGAGAAAAACCTTGTATGTGTTTAGGACGACAGATGATTTGAGGCCCCAAGTCGTTCCAGTTAAGCGTCGTAATAGATTCAATCTATTATAAGCTTTAGCGACAACCGTCTTTAAATGAGGACGCCAGGTAAGGTGTTTGTCGATGGTGAGACCAAGATATTTAACGTAATTAGCGGGTTTCAGGCGAGTGTCGTCCACGGTTAAAATGAGATAAGATGGATTTTTCTGAATTTTACTACGTTTTCCGGGAGGAAGAAGAAATAATGTTTGTGTTTTATCTGGATTTATCTTGAGCCTCCACTGGTTGCACCAGCTGACGAAGGAGTTGATAGCAGACTGCATAGCGGTATTAATTTGCTGTACTGTGTTCCCTAAGGCTAGGAAGGCTGTGTCGTCTGCGTATTGAAAAAGTTGGATGTTGTCTGGAAGTGGCGGTAAGTCTGCAACATATAGAAGATATAATAAAGGATAAAGTGCTGAACCCTGAGGCACGCCGGAATGTAGAAAGATGGGATGTGAAAGAGCACTGTTGATTGAGATATAGGCCAATCTGCAAGAGAGAAAATTATAAATAAAACGGACGTAGGCAAGAGGAATTTTGAAATTCAACAATTTAGCAATGAGACCTTGGTGCCAAACTTTATCAAATGCTTTCTCAAGATCAAATAATACTAAGCAGGATGGTTTGATGGTATTGTAATGATCAGTTATGATAGTGAGCATTCGTAAAAGTTGGTCGTTGATACAGTAATTTGGACAAAAGCCTGCTTGATGATTCGGGAGAAGGTTTTTAACAGAGAGGTGTTGGTGGAGCCTGTAAACGAGAATACGTTCAAGAATTTTGCTGTAGATGGATGTTAATTGAATTGGTCTGTAAGAAACAACGCTATTGGCAGGTTTGTCCGGCTTTTGAAACATTAAAACTTTCGAGGTTTTCCAGTGAGACGGTATGTAACCTGTTCTGAGTATAAATGTAAAAATGAGAGCTAAGAGGTGTAGGAGAATATACGGTCCTTCTTTGATATGGCGATATGTGATCTCATCTAGTCCAGGGGCAGTATTGCGTTTTCGTGCTATGGTGTCTTGAATTTCGACTGTGGTGATAGGAGCTGTAAGTGGATGGTTAGCGGGAAAAGAGTGGGATGGATTTGGTTGAAGGTGAGGGGACTGAAAATTAACTTTTTCGACTGGATGAGTTTTTGACTGATTAGTAGGTGGTAGAGGAGTGAAAATGGTTTGTAGGTAATCGGCAAAATCGTCCGCTTTATCTTTATCGGTATGAAGAGCTTTGTCATGGTGAATTAATGGATATGGCGTATGTGTCTTTTTACCTGTTAGGATGTTGAATCTTTTCCAAAATTTCGTGGGGTGAGCAGTATCTGAAAGTTTATTGCAAGTGTCTATCCAACGCCGTTGTTTATATGCCCGTATGTAATTTCGGACTGACCGTTGATATTGTCTATGAAGCCTTAAGGATTCGACATTGCCGGTGCGTTGAAAATCTCTATAGAGTTCTCTAGAACGACGAATATGAAAGAAAACAAAATGTCCGTTGCCATAGAAACCGTCGTTTCTAGGGCAACGGATCCTGTCACGGTTAGCCAAAATTGAAGAAAACAAAAATTAACGAAGATAAAAGAGCTAATGTAGAGGTTGGAGAGGAGTCGCTAAAATTAATTTTCTTAACGAGGACGATTACGAAAGATCACTTACTGATTGAAATCCAGATTATTTTCCAATAGAGTAACTTCCAATAAACCTTTTGTTATTGTTAATTATTCCATATCGGACTCCCGAAGAAAACTCATCGAAACAACTTATTGACCGTGCCAATAGCGACTACTCTCAATCATGACTCCGTTTTCTTTCATTTAGAAATAGGAAAGAAAGAGAAGAAAGTAGAAGGGTAAAAGAAGGAGGTAGGTAAAGAAGAAAGAAAAGAGATAGGGTATTTTAATGAGAAACAGATTACTGGATAATTCCGGAAATATAGTAAAAGGTCGGGAGAGTCGTTGAAAGACGAGTCATTCTAAATGTTATTAACGACTAATCAATTTTGGAATGCTTCGGAATAGACACATGTTCCCTCATACCACCCAGACCTAGCTCCAGGCACCACGATCATGGGGTTGCCCAGACCTAGACCTGGAAATGAGAAAAGTGAAATTTAATTCTTTGTAAAGTTATTCCGACCGGTGACTGATAACCATCCAGCATCTGAACTCTGTCCTCTAGGATCGACCACACATATGAATTAGCCGAGGAAAAAAAAAATCACACTTATCAACTCAATATAAATTTATGTATCGCATCAATAAAAGTCTCAACTTCCTGGAAGAAAGATGTCGTATTTAGGCTTATCCTTGCTATTTTTGCTTCACTCCTCGAGCCGATTTAAACCATTAGTGACGGTCCTTCATGACCTAGGTTATTTACCTTAACACATATATTAAAACATGACACATATATTACAGATGTTAATATGACAAATGATATCACTAAACTTACTTATATTAAATCTATCATGCATTCACACGCTCACTCACTCAGGACAGTGTATATATGTTTAAAGGAAACCAACTAACTACAAAGGTACAAATAGTTTATTACATTCATAGTGAAAAAAAAAGGACAAAACAAATAATTATGAAGAAAATATTAAAAGCACAAGTTCTTGGTTATATATTAATAGAGTACATAGTGTTATATTTTAGTAATTTTTTATATATTCAATCATATTGACAAACGAAAAAGAAAGGAAAACAAAATAATTACACGTATCATATCTTAGGCATGCTAAAGCAAAATGATGATTTGCGACATACGCAAAAGAAAAAAAACTTATTTCACTTAAAAAAAAAAATTGGACAAAGAGGAAAGAAAAAAAACCTTTTGGTGTATTAGAACTTATATGAGTCTCTACCTCACGTCGAGATATTAAAATATTAATAATTTCGAGCGTCCAAATCACAACTCACGCACTAGTCGTAGTGTCCAAAACGTTTCGCTCCATTTAACTTAATTTGTGTTTATACATATATATATATCTATATATATATATCTAGTGGTTTACGAAAAAAAAAACATTCATCGACTATATTTGGTTTATAACTCTTAACAGATTGTATCTGCAATCGCACACTGCTACGTTTATATCCATCTAGGGATTTCGAGAAAATCACTTTCACTAGAGGAAGTTTCTCCTCTTAGACGGTCTATTTCCAAATTTATTAATCGAATAATTTCAAGTTATTTATCCAACACTGGGACACTTCACGAGACCTTTCATTAGGATCACTTTCGTATATGTTTATACATGGTTCGGATTTTAAAAAAAAAATGATCTTCCACAGGTGTACGGAGTATGATGGTTCAAATTGAGGATAAAAAAAAAACTGGTCAAGTCATAGGATACACATGTAGGTGAGAAGGATTCAAGGTGCACTTTCCACAATGGTTTTAGGTTAATTGTTCAGGGATAATATTTGTTATGATGTGGGTTACGTTTAAACCTGCCGATATTTTTTCAATGCATGCCATTATATAATTACAGAGGTTATCACTTACATTGATTCAGAAGAAAAGGAAAATTACTTAAGTGCACGGCGGTATTCTTAACAAAATCTACATTCTTAAATTCGTCGGAAGACTTCTGGTAAACTATAGCAACCAATACACGTCTAGGGGGACAGACACGAGCGCTCTAAAATATATTCATAATACATTTAATATCATACTTTTACTTTAACATCATATTCACATACTAATTACACATATATTTCGAAGTATTTATTTCTCTCTCTATATATATATATATTTATAATAAATGCGCACACATTTAAATTAATCATCCCCAACAATAAAATTTTACAAGGTTGCAACATTGTCCAAGAAAACAAATGACTTCCAACATTACATTTGGAAACAAATTAAATTTTATCTGATACCGCGCGTCTATAAATTTTTAACTTTTATATAATCAATTCGTGTTTAAATCATGAAGGGGAAAAAAAACTTTGTGAGGCAGGCACGTAACACAGAGCATTTCTAGATATAACTAGGTAAATCAAAATACAATTTCTGGGCCCATGTTAACTACAAAGTAATTGAAAACCAAAACAGAAAGGAAAGTGACCAACGGATTAAAAAAAACTTAAGACGAACGACGGTGAAAGAACGTAATCGAAGTGTCGTCAAATACTAAGTCTTTGTTCATTTCAGCGATAGGTCAAAATGTGATGGAGGACCCAATCATTATCTACTCCATTCATGAATCGTGTCTTGCAACGTCTCAGCTGGTAATTTCAGATCAGAGTTGTACGTTAAATAAATCGTAAGTAACAAGTTCAAAATCTCGGGGGGGGGAAGGTTGAAAAAATTAAAAAAAAAACTTGAAGAAATGAAGACAGAGAGAGAGATAGAGAAGAAGGAAGACGAAGAATAGGGGCGCCAAAGACTTAAGTGAGAAATAACTAACGCTACAAAGTTAGAAGTCGAATTTCGCTCTCAACAAAATCCATAGCCAAAATATTCTTAATATGCCAAAAAGGGTGGTCTACTCAAATACGTAGACTCAAGGGGCGCCCTGCTGCCAAGGATGCAAGTTCTGTGTCCATCAGATCCCAATCCCACAAGAGTTGGCTTGTAAGATTGAAATCCGATCCCCGTATCCGGCCCAAACCAGCAGGTTAAAAGGAGAGGGGGAAAGGGACCAGGTAACTGCGTCCCCAATTTTGAAATCTCTAAGTAAAAAAAAAAATATTCGACCCCTTAGGAAAACTAAGAAGGTTCGAGGACAGTAATGAAACTAGAATAGAAGTATTAGCTAAAATATCCCTAACTAATGATTTGCCGAAATAAAAAAAAATTAAATAAACTGAATTTTGGATCGGTGATTTCTATTCCAAACCTCACCGATAGCTACCCCGCGCAGACACGCCACAGTCTGGGATGTCGTTAATTTCCCTCGTCTAATTAAACTAAGAAAAGAAATGAAAATACTTTAAGGGACTAGGGGTCGACATCCGGGTACGCGAAATAAATTTCAATAACTAATTGTTTTGATTCTGTACCCAGTCAGAGCTGTCGCCTCCATGAACATTGTAAGCTAGCCTGAGTAGGTAACGTGAAGAAAAAAAAAATCTCACGGAGTGGTACATTCTATTTTTAAAACCGACCAGAAGATATGATTCACTACAGCCCTGTTGTCTAACTACTATTGTCTTTTCATAATTTATTATTCAATATGTCTAGTCAGCGATTATATGATGCTACCCATTCTATCAGATGGTATTACTATGGTTGATTACTATTATGACACATAAACTACAAAGTATTACCGTAGTCCGACTATATATCGCCCTCCGGTCCGCGTGATATTATGGTGCAGGGGTCAGAACCTGAGATGTTTGTAGTTACACGTATCTATTCAATATCTATATATCAACACGCGGCGAAGTATTCACTGGGCTACTATATATTTAACTATATGGGTGTCCTATATTCTATATTCATTTACTACAATATTCATATACTTATTAATATTCATATTCACATTAATATTCATTTGCCACGACGCTATATTCTACAAACACCCTGTTTCCTCTATCTACGCCCAGCCTATTTACACATTTCATCATAATACTTTAAAATCTATAATCACTACAAACATTTTCCCATTCCGATCACCGCACGACAACCTCACTCGAACCCAAGACTCTTTTACCACACACACAATACTATGTAATACTTGGTAGCTTTATTAAGAACGAAAGAAAAAAAATCCTATGTATGTTCACTGAAAATAGAATTATCTGCGATAATGTCTAATGTTTATAAAATTCTGCATCAACAATGAAATTCTACAGCCACGAAGAAAAATGGACATTTAATATATTTTCAAAGCGAAGAACTAGCATCATATCGCCCGACTTCTGTTAAAAATTTACGTATTGTTTATTTATTTAAATATTTAGATTTCTAGACTATGCAGAATGTTGAAACTTTCAGAATATATTAATTTTGGGTCACTTGACCTAACTGTACATTCATATGGGCTGTGAATTATACCTTCTAGGTTTTATTTCGGAAAGAAAGGTCAATTTCATGAAAACTAAATCACTAAGCACCTCGACGGAAGAATGGCGGTTAGTACTGACTTTTGACACTAGGGCTAGCGACGATATAATGAACCCTTGAACAACTGAATGTGACCTTGTACACGGAATTATTATACTATATTACGTTCACTTAATGACGGAGTAATAAAAATTTATCGCATAGTAAATACTACACTGTCCAACACACTCTTTCATCACTTAATTATCACTATCACTGATACTACATTACAAATATACACATACTACTCGAACTACAAGACACATCATGCCACATTCATACTACACACTACATTAATACACGTTATACTAATAAATATACACAGAAATCATTCAGATTTCACCATGTTAAATCGGCTCTATGAAAGGTAACGAAAGGAAAGAAATGAACAGGGCCAACTGCCCTTATATTTACTAAATCATATTCTTTACTCGACCTATTTAATCGATGCCCTGAGGGGACATATCGGAGTATTAGCTAGCAATAGGACCCCTGCCCTGAAGGGGCAGGAACCCGGAACAAACTACATGTTCAACTCATCCCGCTGGAAGCCGTACTCCCAATTTGGGAGTCAGATAGGAGCCCTTACTGAAATTTACACGTGCATTGTGATTACTGGACTGACTACCACAAAATTAAATACCGCCATGTTACTAATAAATAAATACAAAAAGAAATCACATCCACTACATACACGAACACAAACGGTAGTGAGGCAGGCCTTACGTAACTAGAAAAGGAATAATTTTAAGGATAAGAATATTTTAAGGGAGAAAACACCACTCCTCCGAAACTGTTTATAGATTCCTAAGAAAACTCGCAAACTGATGCACTTTACAAAGCCTGTCCATAACTAACAATATCTGCACAACATGGCGTCATCTATTTTTTATTTCTTCAGTCCGGTTTTTACTATGAAAAACTAACAAATTATGGCTCCGTAGCTTCCTGCTTGGTAGTTATTCGACTATTATATTAGTTTTACCTTTTACTGCAGTTTTTCTCACTCCGTTGCGACCTTTTAAGCTCGACGATCGAAATCTGGCTGTTGTCAGCAAGATTTTCCGGCTTGGAATGGAATAATTGCGCCCTAATATCATAGCGTGGGTTTATCAGCCAATCAAAACTAAGCATTTTGGCGGTGGGGCTTTGAAACGAATAAAATTTGGTAAAATCTGGATTAAACTAGATTTTAGAAGGACCTAGGTATCTAAAAGAGAGGTGAAGGGTGGTCCTGAAAATTCTGTCGAATTTTAGATTGGTTATTTGATCTGGAAAGTTTCGTCCAATAGTGGATCTATATTTTCGGATAGCACTGACACCGTAAGAATTGTAATAATCCATTTACATATACATATGCAAGACTTATAACTAATTTAAAATATAAATAAAGATATTGATTCCCAAAACTATCATTCCCAATGAATTTTTTACAGTTTTTCCATGTTAATTTGAAATAGAATAACAAATAAAATTACGAATTATATGAACAGCCAGAAATTTTTTGTTAAACATCAAGTACAGTCGGTGCAAAAAATTTCGGGCACCTTCCTATTAAAAACATAATTTCATTAGACTGTAATGGCACATTACAGTTCCCCGGCGTCGTTAAAAAAAATTTTGTTTGAATAACAAAATTTTGTTGAATAGAATTAACATGTATTAATACCAATAAACTAACTACTCACTCATACACTCATACACTCAAATGAGACAGTGTAACATTCACTTTGGGTATTGAAATAGAAGTTCAGGTTTTTTGTCCTCAGTACAGTTGAAAAGTTTAAGATTTTGGAAATTGTGAGTTCCGATACTTTCACCTTTTAGATTGTGTAATACAGCGCAATTTTTCAATAATTTAACTGCTAAAAACGGGCCGGTATAGACTTTCATCCATTTTGCTGACTCATGCTTTATAAGTGAGGATAAGTTATGCAGTTTCAACATCACTAATTGCCCTTCTTGCAGATTTATAGCGTTTGACGACTGTTTAGCATGACTTTTTAATTTTACCTCTACTTCAGCGTATCGGAAACGGTTATCTATGGAATCTAACTCTTTGGGCCATGGGAACACTTTCCTATAGCTATCAACGGCAGAATAACTAAGAAAGCGTTCCGCAGGCGTACAGCCAATACTGGAACAATATGAATTGTTCAGAAGGTCCTGAATTTTAACTAAGTACTTGTGCCAAGTGGTTTGATCCTCATGACACCATAATCTAACTAATCTATTGAGTTCTTTATGGCTACGTTCTGTAACGCCGTTAGCCTGCGGGGAATAACTGGAAGTTTTCTTATGTTTAATTTTATATTTGTTACAAAAGTCCTGCCATAACTTAGATTGGAACTGTGGTCCTTTATCGGATAAGAATTCCTGTGGGTAAGGCAATAGATGAAAGTATCGTCTCTCTAATACGGTGATTATTTCCTTAGTATGAGTCTTTTTCAGTGGGAGGAAGGTAACGAAACGAGAATAAATATCTGTTAAAGATAAAATATAATAATATCCCTGACTGGGTGGCAATTTTCCAATAAGATCCACCCCCAAAGTCTCATGGGGTACGGTGGCTTGAATATGATATTCCTGCTTAGCTATAGCACGGTTTGTAAACTTTGTTTCGGCACATTCTATGCAATTTCGTATGAAGTTTTTAATCGTGGTTTTTTGATTCTTCCAATAAAATATAGCTCCACAAAAGCGATAACACTTTTGAACTCCAAAGTGACCGGTAGAATGGACAACACTGATAATTTGGGGTATAAAACTCTGCGGTATCACTAAGAGCCATTTCTGAATACGCAAAGGTTTAATATAAATTAACCCACAGTACATTGTTACTCTGTCCAGATTACGGTTGTTTTCATATTGCTTTAACAGGTTCTTACATAATTCATCCGTTATTTGATTTTCTCGAATAAAGTCTAGATTAATATCAGCATCCTGCGTTTTGGTTAAAAAATGAACATAATGTGTTTCGGGCTCAAGCAATACCTCAGGTGGGTATCTACTAATTGTGTCGGCTACAAAATTTTCTCTGCCTGGACAGTGTTGAAAAATTAAATCAAATTTCTGCAGTTTCAATAGAATGCGGGTGGTTCGTGGCTCAAGGTTCTTTTGGGTGAATGCATGTGTGACTGCCGCGTTATCTGTATGGACATAAGTAGTACGACCCATGATATACTGCTCAAAATGTTCACAGAGGAACAGGACTGACAGGAGTTCCAGCTGAGATATTGAAAGAGACAACTCATAGGGTTTCACCCGTCGACTGGCATATCCAATGACGTTAGGATTATCTTTATCTGAAGGATATTGTGCAAGTAGGCCAGCCAAATTTTCCATGCACGCATCACTATGGATGTGAAAAGGCAAGGAGAAATCTGGCTGACTTAATGCAGGTGGATTACTAAGAAGAGTTCTCAATTTATTGAAAGTTTCCAAAGCTTCGTTATTCAGTACGAATTTCTGATCCTTTTTCAGGAGTTGATACAGATTAGCAGTGAGACCAGAAAAGTTTGGGATGAATTTTCGCCTCCATCCTATAAGCCCTAAAAACTTCTGTAATGCTTTCTTGGATTTCGGTACTGGAAAACAACGAATTGGCTCATTGAGTCGAGGGTCAACCCTTATTGTTCTGCCACTAATTATATGTCCTAAAATTTTGATTTCTCGTGCAAAGAACTTACACTTTTTGAAATTTAATGAAAAATTTGCTTGTTTAAAGATTTCGAAAGTTCTCTCTAAATGAGCCAAATGCTCTTCTTCAGTAGTTGATTTTACTAGTACATCGTCTAAGTACAAAATAACAAAAGAACGGGTCGAGTCATTAAAAAATTTTGTCATTACTGATTGAAATACAGCAGGACTACTTTTCAGCCCCTGTGGCAGAACAGTAAGGCAATATTGTCTTCCCTTGTACACAAAACTGGTGCATTGGTAAGAGTCTGGGTGTAAACTGATCCCATAATATGCACTTGACGCGTCAAACGACGAAAACCACATTGCCTGCGAAACACGGTGTAGTAACTCATTGATTGGTTCTACCTGCACCTGTGGAGATATAATTTTTGAGTTGGTAGCCCTCAGATCTAAAACTGGACGTACACCGCCAGAGGCCTTCCGGACGACATGAATAGGATTCCGATATGGAGACATTTGTTCTATTGCTATTCCCAACCGTAACCATTTATTCAACTCTGCTTCAAACTCAGGTTGTATAGCCTGGGGAACGGAATAACATGGTCCAACAACTGGTTCTTCATCCTTCAACTGTATTTTATAGGGAGGCGCGTTAACGCGGCGTGGGTACTCAGAGAAAAGAGAACGGTACTTTATTAATAATTTCCGAAGACCTGATTTAATCGGTGATGGTAAGTCATCCCGAGTGGCAATATATGAATCAATCTCTTCTTCCGAGACATTGCATTCGGTGCCCAGGAGTGGATCCAGCTGATCTCCCCTGTTAACCCCTCCCTTGTGGAGAGGTGTCACTGCACAGGCAGCTTGACAATTTAAATTGGGGTCAAGCATGGGTTGATCCACCACCGGCCATCCCGATTCACCGATTGCAATCTCTTCTACGGGTAATTTCACTAACATGATGTTAGGTCGATCTGTAGGAACAACAACAGTGTTTCCTAAACTATCTTTCATTCTAATCTCTTTCTTTTCCCGGTCAATGATACAATGGAATTTGTCCAGAAACGGACATCCCAGTATTAGGTCCGTTCGCAAATATTTTATGACGAAGATGGCTATTTCGAATATATGATTTTGTATGTTTAGGTTAAAATTTTGAACGCCCTGAACCGAAAAACTTTCTTTTCCAGCGAAAGCGCCAAGTGTAAGGCCCGTGTATGGTCTCAATTTAGCGGATGGAAACCGTTGCTTTAATTTTTTCCACACCTCCCAGTCCATTAGGCAGAGCTCCGAGCCACTATCTATGGTAGCGACAAGTTCAACGCCGCCGATACTTCCTCGTAGGCTGGGAGAGGTAGAAAAATAGCGTTCTTCATTTGAAGCAAAGGGTTCCTCATCTATAACAAATTTTATAACAAATTGTAACGAGTCCCGAAATGATAAATTTTGTGTCCACAAATTAGATTTACATTCGTGGTCAGTCTGATTTTTCAAAATAATGGGGTATATTTTCCCGCAACTATCCTCCCCCATTTCACCAGGTAGTTGCGGAATTAGTTTGTCGATTTGACAGCGGTCTCGCGACTATCAATCCCTCGAGTGGCTAGAATTCCATTTCCGCCATTAGTTGGTATTTGCGAAGGGGCAGAATTCTGAGATCTACTTGCACAGTTATTGTTAACATTGCCGTTTTGACCAGTACCGTTTTCTCTTCTCCGGTACGCCCCGTTAAAGTTCCTCCTATTATCGTCCCTATTCGGGTTCGATTCCCCCATTGTGCGGTCATAGGGGCGATAACCCCGGCGATTGTTAAACATCGGTCGGTTACGGAACAGACGTCGACCGTTATATTGATTGCTTTCTGAGCCACTCCCACTCGGATAGCGAGATCCAGCTTGGGTGTAACTCAGAAAGTCCGTTTGGCAACTTGCCGTTGCCTTGCTTTTCACGGGTTTCACAACTTTTGCTTGTCGGGCGAAATACCTCTTTGGTGGGCCTCCAGTTTCTTTCCCACACATGGCAGCTAGGCGTGACGTAACTTCTCGCACCGTTTGGCACAAGTGGGAAGCAATAGCCCGCGACTCATCTGGTGGAAGAGCGTTCACTATTATGTCTACTAGCTCGGCTTGCGATGGATTTTCCGCGATCTGATAGTACAGTTCGATGATCTTCCAAGCATAGTCCAAAAGTTACCCATACTTGGCCCGATCATATCTTAAAGATTGGAGGTTGCGTTTCTGAAGCCTCTCTATATGTTCGTTGCAGTATTCTTCCTTAAAAAGGATCAGAAAATCATCAAACGTATGGATTCTATATTTAATAGAAGCAAACCACGCGCCTGATGCTGCAATTAAAAGTTTTTCGACTATTTGTAAACGTTCTCTATCGGTCAGCCGATACATTTCTAAACACTGCTGCAATCTACGCAGAAAAACACGAGGCTGTCCATTGGTAATATTCCCGTCAAAAGTGGGAAAACGTTCGATGTCCCTCAGCGAAACCTTGGAACCCATACTAACATAAGCAGGGGAATAGTTACTGGGAATTAACATATTATCCTGCACAATCGGAGTCGTCACCGGATTTACCACCGACGACGTAGTAGCGGTGTTATAACTACCCATGTAAGTGAAAGGGATTCCGTTGGTCGTATTGAGTATGTTGGGCTCCATCCCCGGACCAATCGCACCCATGAACAACGACTCAGAATGGCACCCATCTCCTTTTCCCGGCAACACGCTATGTGATTGTATACCTCCATGTAAGGAGGGAGCACTCACGCTAGTGACCGTAGTCGTCACAACACTCGACTGATTCGGCACACTATTAGAATTGAACCACGACTTTGGTTCTGACCGATGCATGGGGTAGTGCGTCGCAATATCCCGTGCATCAACCGACATTAAATTTTCTTTTCCTGCGCTACATGTAGTTGTTGTCGCAGGTAATATTTCTGAGAAATCGCTACCGGGGAAAGGATAGGTTACCTCTGATTTTTCGCGACTAGATTTTGTCATTTCTTTTCGAATATTTACTATGTCGTTCTGAATTTTCGAAATTTTCTGGTCAGTTACTTCCAGTTCGGTTTTCAATGATAAGTCTGACAAGGTTGACTTTAAACTATCAATTTCGGCCTGCTGTGTTTCCAGTTTATTGTCGATTTTATGTAATTTTGTATCCATTTCTTCAATTTCAGAATTTACATGATCTAATTTACTTTCAGTCTCCTGCTGAAGTTGCTTTATGGACTGTTGAGCCTCGCATCTGACCAAATCGATGTCAGTAGACGTTTGCTCTCTCAATTTGTTTATTGAGGAAGCAAAGTCCGAGCGTATGTTGTCGATTTTCTGGGTTAATACCTCGAATCGAGATTCGGTTTCTCGTTCCGAGGTGTCAAATTTCTCATTTATTTCGCGTCTTATCTCCCGGCTATTTTCATTCATTTCACGTCTCATCTCTCGGCTATTCTCATTCATTTCGCGTCTCATTTCCTGTAGCATTTGTTGCAATGAAAGGAGGAGAGCGTCATTATTAGATGACCCAGTCTTCCTTTGCTTTTCTTTGGGTTTATCACCAATTGGATCCCCATCTCTTTCATCATCATCGAGGTCAGATATCTCCACTGGAGATATTTGGCCTCGGTTCTTCGGGGTACTATACCCTCGCTCACCGTCCGAATCGGGATGCTCATTTTCTTTTTCAGAGGATAAACTCATGGGTTCACGCGACTGGTGGAGCTTCCCCTCACATTCTTTACAATATTTGACTATCTCACCAGCCCGGACCTTTTCTGCATTTTCCGCAGTATCCTCCAAATTAATACAACTGAAATGAATCCATTTCAGTCCACATTCGTGACACCTCACTAGCCTACGGGAGACGCGAGCTCTTTTCTCACTACCTTCTAATGTACATTGTGTACATGAGACTTCCGCGTTCTCGTGTGATACGACTTCTCTATTGGTTGCCATAGCTTCGACCCAAAAAGACACAATATAAATACATGCAATTATATACTTATCGACTAACAAGACTTATTATTCAGGCACTGTTCATAAATTAAGGGACTCCTATCTAATTCCCTCCTTGGGTCAACTTCCAGCATTTTCAAATTTTAGAAGTCACTTTAGCAAATTCCTTCATTTCCCCCTTTCTACAGAGAGAGACAAAGATAGCAGAACAGCCAATGACTATAATTATTTAATCTCACTGTAACTTTTAATTATGCACCTTTTGTGGCCAAGTCGATATGTGCTCGATCCTAAACAGTGTTTAATAAATAATTTCAGATTCGTTACCAGGGAAAACAATTGTTTCCATGGTAACTGTCCTATGTCAACGGTCGCCAAAATTGAAAGAAAACTTTTGTCCGTTGCCATAGAAACCGTCGTTTCTAGGGCAACGGATCCTGTCACGGTTAGCCAAAATTGAAGAAAACAAAAATTAACGAAGATAAAAGAGCTAATGTAGAGGTTGGAGAGGAGTCGCTAAAATTAATTTTCTTAACGAGGACGATTACGAAAGATCACTTACTGATTGAAATCCAGATTATTTTCCAATAGAGTAACTTCCAATAAACCTTTTGTTATTGTTAATTATTCCATATCGGACTCCCGAAGAAAACTCATCGAAACAACTTATTGACCGTGCCAATAGCGACTACTCTCAATCATGACTCCGTTTTCTTTCATTTAGAAATAGGAAAGAAAGAGAAGAAAGTAGAAGGGTAAAAGAAGGAGGTAGGTAAAGAAGAAAGAAAAGAGATAGGGTATTTTAATGAGAAACAGATTACTGGATAATTCCGGAAATATAGTAAAAGGTCGGGAGAGTCGTTGAAAGACGAGTCATTCTAAATGTTATTAACGACTAATCAATTTTGGAATGCTTCGGAATAGACACATGTTCCCTCATACCACCCAGACCTAGCTCCAGGCACCACGATCATGGGGTTGCCCAGACCTAGACCTGGAAATGAGAAAAGTGAAATTTAATTCTTTGTAAAGTTATTCCGACCGGTGACTGATAACTATCCAGCATCTGAACTCTGTCCTCTAGGATCGACCACACATATGAATTAGCCGAGGAAAAAAAAAATCACACTTATCAACTCAATATAAATTTATGTATCGCATCAATAAAAGTCTCAACTTCCTGGAAGAAAGATGTCGTATTTAGGCTTATCCTTGCTATTTTTGCTTCACTCCTCGAGCCGATTTAAACCATTAGTGACGGTCCTTCATGACCTAGGTTATTTACCTTAACACATATATTACAGATGTTAATATGACAAATGATATCACTAAACTTACTTATATTAAATCTATCATGCATTCACACGCTCACTCACTCAGGACAGTGTATATATGTTTAAAGGAAACCAACTAACTACAAAGGTACAAATAGTTTATTACATTCATAGTGAAAAAAAGGACAAAACAAATAATTATGAAGAAAATATTAAAAGCACAAGTTCTTGGTTATATATTAATAGAGTACATAGTGTTATATTTTAGTAATTTTTTATATATTCAATCATATTGACAAACGAAAAAGAAAGGAAAACAAAATAATTACACGTATCATATCTTAGGCATGCTAAAGCAAAATGATGATTTGCGACATACGCAAAAGAAAAAAAACTTATTTCACTTAAAAAAAAATTGGACAAAGAGGAAAGAAAAAAAAACCTTTTGGTGTATTAGAACTTATATGAGTCTCTACCTCACGTCGAGATATTAAAATATTAATAATTTCGAGCGTCCAAATCACAACTCACGCACTAGTCGTAGTGTCCAAAACGTTTCGCTCCATTTAACTTAATTTGTGTTTATACATATATATATATCTATATATATATATCTAGTGGTTTACGAAAAAAAAACATTCATCGACTATATTTGGTTTATAACTCTTAACAGATTGTATCTGCAATCGCACACTGCTACGTTTATATCCATCTAGGGATTTCGAGAAAATCACTTTCACTAGAGGAAGTTTCTCCTCTTAGACGGTCTATTTCCAAATTTATTAATCGAATAATTTCAAGTTATTTATCCAACACTGGGACACTTCACGAGACCTTTCATTAGGATCACTTTCGTATATGTTTATACATGGTTCGGATTTTAAAAAAAAATGATCTTCCACAGGTGTACGGAGTATGATGGTTCAAATTGAGGATAAAAAAAAACTGGTCAAGTCATAAGATACACATGTAGGTGAGAAGGATTCAAGGTGCACTTTCCACAATGGTTTTAGGTTAATTGTTCAGGGATAATATTTGTTATGATGTGGGTTACGTTTAAACCTGCCGATATTTTTTCAATGCATGCCATTATATAATTACAGAGGTTATCACTTACATTGATTCAGAAGAAAAGGAAAATTACTTAAGTGCACGGCGGTATTCTTAACAAAATCTACATTCTTAAATTCGTCGGAAGACTTCTGGTAAACTATAGCAACCAATACACGTCTAGGGGGACAGACACGAGCGCTCTTACATATATTCATAATACATTTAATATCATACTTTTACTTTAACATCATATTCACATACTAATTACACATATATTTCGAAGTATTTATTTCTCTCTATATATATATATATATTTATAATAAATGCGCACACATTTAAATTAATCATCCCCAACAATAAAATTTTACAAGGTTGCAACATTGTCCAAGAAAACAAATGACTTCCAACATTACATTTGGAAACAAATTAAATTTTATCTGATACCGCGCGTCTATAAATTTTTAACTTTTATATAATCAATTCGTGTTTAAATCATGAAGGGAAAAAAAAACTTTGTGAGGCAGGCACGTAACACAGAGCATTTCTAGATATAACTAGGTAAATCAAAATACAATTTCTGGGCCCATGTTAACTACAAAGTAATTGAAAACCAAAACAGAAAGGAAAGTGACCAACGGATTAAAAAAAACTTAAGACGAACGACGGTGAAAGAACGTAATCGAAGTGTCGTCAAATACTAAGTCTTTGTTCATTTCAGCGATAGGTCAAAATGTGATGGAGGACCCAATCATTATCTACTCCATTCATGAATCGTGTCTTGCAACGTCTCAGCTGGTAATTTCAGATCAGAGTTGTACGTTAAATAAATCGTAAGTAACAAGTTCAAAATCTCGGGGGGGGAAGGTTGAAAAAATTAAAAAAAAACTTGAAGAAATGAAGACAGAGAGAGAGATAGAGAAGAAGGAAGACGAAGAATAGGGGCGCCAAAGACTTAAGTGAGAAATAACTAACGCTACAAAGTTAGAAGTCGAATTTCGCTCTCAACAAAATCCATAGCCAAAATATTCTTAATATGCCAAAAAGGGTGGTCTACTCAAATACGTAGACTCAAGGGGCGCCCTGCTGCCAAGGATGCAAGTTCTGTGTCCATCAGATCCCAATCCCACAAGAGTTGGCTTGTAAGATTGAAATCCGATCCCCGTATCCGGCCCAAACCAGCAGGTTAAAAGGAGAGGGGGAAAGGGACCAGGTAACTGCGTCCCCAATTTTGAAATCTCTAAGTAAAAAAAAATATTCGACCCCTTAGGAAAACTAAGAAGGTTCGAGGACAGTAATGAAACTAGAATAGAAGTATTAGCTAAAATATCCCTAACTAATGATTTGCCGAAATAAAAAAAAATAAATAAACTGAATTTTGGATCGGTGATTTCTATTCCAAACCTCACCGATAGCTACCCCGCGCAGACACGCCACAGTCTGGGATGTCGTTAATTTCCCTCGTCTAATTAAACTAAGAAAAGAAATGAAAATACTTAAAGGGACTAGGGGTCGACATCCGGGTACGCGAAATAAATTTCAATAACTAATTGTTTTGATTCTGTACCCAGTCAGAGCTGTCGCCTCCATGAACATTGTAAGCTAGCCTGAGTAGGTAACGTGAAGAAAAAAAATCTCACGGAGTGGTACATTCTATTTTTAAAACCGACCAGAAGATATGATTCACTACAGCCCTGTTGTCTAACTACTATTGTCTTTTCATAATTTATTATTCAATATGTCTAGTCAGCGATTATATGATGCTACCCATTCTATCAGATGGTATTACTATGGTTGATTACTATTATGACACATAAACTACAAAGTATTACCGTAGTCCGACTATATATCGCCCTCCGGTCCGCGTGATATTATGGTGCAGGGGTCAGAACCTGAGATGTTTGTAGTTACACGTATCTATTCAATATCTATATATCAACACGCGGCGAAGTATTCACTGGGCTACTATATATTTAACTATATGGGTGTCCTATATTCTATATTCATTTACTACAATATTCATATACTTATTAATATTCATATTCACATTAATATTCATTTGCCACGACGCTATATTCTACAAACACCCTGTTTCCTCTATCTACGCCCAGCCTATTTACACATTTCATCATAATACTTTAAAATCTATAATCACTACAAACATTTTCCCATTCCGATCACCGCACGACAACCTCACTCGAACCCAAGACTCTTTTACCACACACACAATACTATGTAATACTTGGTAGCTTTATTAAGAACGAAAGAAAAAAAATCCTATGTATGTTCACTGAAAATAGAATTATCTGCGATAATGTCTAATGTTTATAAAATTCTGCATCAACAATGAAATTCTACAGCCACGAAGAAAAATGGACATTTAATATATTTTCAAAGCGAAGAACTAGCATCATATCGCCCGACTTCTGTTAAAAATTTACGTATTGTTTATTTATTTAAATATTTAGATTTCTAGACTATGCAGAATGTTGAAACTTTCAGAATATATTAATTTTGGGTCACTTGACCTAACTGTACATTCATATGGGCTGTGAATTATACCTTCTAGGTTTTATTTCGGAAAGAAAGGTCAATTTCATGAAAACTAAATCACTAAGCACCTCGACGGAAGAATGGCGGTTAGTACTGACTTTTGACACTAGGGCTAGCGACGATATAATGAACCCTTGAACAACTGAATGTGACCTTGTACACGGAATTATTATACTATATTACGTTCACTTAATGACGGAGTAATAAAAATTTATCGCATAGTAAATACTACACTGTCCAACACACTCTTTCATCACTTAATTATCACTATCACTGATACTACATTACAAATATACACATACTACTCGAACTACAAGACACATCATGCCACATTCATACTACACACTACATTAATACACGTTATACTAATAAATATACACAGAAATCATTCAGATTTCACCATGTTAAATCGGCTCTATGAAAGGTAACGAAAGGAAAGAAATGAACAGGGCCAACTGGCCCTTATATTTACTAAATCATATTCTTTACTCGACCTATTTAATCGATGCCCTGAGGGGACATATCGGAGTATTAGCTAGCAATAGGACCCCTGCCCTGAAGGGGCAGGAACCCGGAACAAACTACATGTTCAACTCATCCCGCTGGAAGCCGTACTCCCAATTTGGGAGTCAGATAGGAGCCCTTACTGAAATTTACACGTGCATTGTGATTACTGGACTGACTACCACAAAATTAAATACCGCCATGTTACTAATAAATAAATACAAAAAGAAATCACATCCACTACATACACGAACACAAACGGTAGTGAGGCAGGCCTTACGTAACTAGAAAAGGAATAATTTTAAGGATAAGAATATTTTAAGGGAGAAAACACCACTCCTCCGAAACTGTTTATAGATTCCTAAGAAAACTCGCAAACTGATGCACTTTACAAAGCCTGTCCATAACTAACAATATCTGCACAACATGGCGTCATCTATTTTTTATTTCTTCAGTCCGGTTTTTACTATGAAAAACTAACAAATTATGGCTCCGTAGCTTCCTGCTTGGTAGTTATTCGACTATTATATTAGTTTTACCTTTTACTGCAGTTTTTCTCACTCCGTTGCGACCTTTTAAGCTCGACGATCGAAATCTGGCTGTTGTCAGCAAGATTTTCCGGCTTGGAATGGAATAATTGCGCCCTAATATCATAGCGTGGGTTTATCAGCCAATCAAAACTAAGCATTTTGGCGGTGGGGCTTTGAAACGAATAAAATTTGGTAAAATCTGGATTAAACTAGATTTTAGAAGGACCTAGGTATCTAAAAGAGAGGTGAAGGGTGGTCCTGAAAATTCTGTCGAATTTTAGATTGGTTATTTGATCTGGAAAGTTTCGTCCAATAGTGGATCTATATTTTCGGATAGCACTGACACCGTAAGAATTGTAATAATCCATTTACATATACATATGCAAGACTTATAACTAATTTAAAATATAAATAAAGATATTGATTCCCAAAACTATCATTCCCAATGAATTTTTTACAGTTTTTCCATGTTAATTTGAAATAGAATAACAAATAAAATTACGAATTATATGAACAGCCAGAAATTTTTTGTTAAACATCAAGTACAGTCGGTGCAAAAAATTTCGGGCACCCTCCTATTAAAAATATAATTTCATTAGACTGTAATGGCACATTACAAATAAGTGGAAGGTAATGGGGTGGGAGTTGAGGATGATGAGGAGAAATAGTTGACTTGGGAATATGGGAGTTTGTGGATGCCTGAATAGATGATGTGATAACGTCAAGCGCATGATATAAACCTTCTTCTGTAGTAGGGGCTTCTAAGTGTTCAAGACTGCGTGCAAGAGAAATGCGGTATGCTTCCCAGTCTGCTTTATCAAAACGTGGGACTTCACGTGATGGAATAGAATTGGATAGGTTGGAGACTCGGCGTGTGATAGAAAGTTTAATGTGAAGGTGATCACTGCCCATCGGATCGAGTACGTGCACAGTGCATCGGTCTATGAGATTATGCGAAACTATGACTACATCTGGTGTAGTGTTGGAAACATGTCGAGTTGGTTTGGGTAGTTGCAGAATAGTGCCGGTAGTGTGAGTGGTGATGAAATCCTGGAAATGGCGTTTCTGACGATCGGTACGGCTGTGAAAATTGATGTCAGTCATGATTACAAACATTCTGAAGTTATTGGAAATATATTGAAAAAACCCATAAGGAAGCTCATGACCAGGGCGAATGTAGATTGTGGCAATGGTTACATAAAGGTTTGAAAAATAGATCGTAACAACCAAGTTTTCAGACAGATTTTGTATTGGAGGATGAAAGATGCGATATGGTAAGCTTCGAGGGAAACCAATAGCTACCCCTCCATTTGCTCTGCGGGCTGGTATGGTGTTGTCATGGCGAAGAACATGATAATTTGAAACTTTGCTAGAGCGTGCAGCTGTAAGGTGAGTTTCGTTTAGTAAGAATGCATGAATGGTTTCCTCCAAAAGAAGTTGTTCAAATAAAGTCCTGTGTTCCTGTAAGGAGCTGATATTCAGAAACAATAAACTAATATGAGAGTCCATGTCTGAAAACTCAATGTGTATCAGTTGTAAGGTCAGTGTTGAGAATAGAAGAGTGAAAATATACATTTTGACCAGAGTAAGTAGCTTGGAAGTTAACATTGAGGATTCTTTTGGCTGCCAGTTGAATTTGTTGGAAGACGTGTTGCCGTTGAAAGGGAAGAATATTTTGAAGTGCTGTGGTGAGAAAAAAAAGAAACTGGTTGATTTGGATTGGTTGAAAAACAGAAGTTGGCGTATCCATAGGATTGTCGGTAGGTGCCGTAACCTTTAAGGGCACGACTAGTTCTGGCTTGCTTGGTTCAGGACGGGGCCGTGCTTTGCACCTGTAGATAAAAGTGGGATGAGCATCTCCACAAGTACTACATGCTGGCGGATTTTGAAGGTTTGGACAGGTTTTCGTGTTATGAAGTTGCGAGCAGTATCCGCATTTCGCAGGATTGCGACATTCCGCTGTGCTATGAGAGTTATAAATTTGACATTTCTCGCAACGCAATGGAAGGGGAGCTGGAGTGTGTGATGGCTCCACTCTGTGGCGTTTCTTATAAATGAAAGCTCCATTGCAAAGTAAATCGCCAATGGTCTCTTGAGAGCTAGTCAAAACGCGGACCATGTAAGTTGCGCCATGTACGCTTTTGATGCGTAAACACTTGAGAATGGAGTGCCCTTCAGCTTTTAGTTCCTCGCTGACTTCATCGTCGCTTATACTTGGTTCGACCCCATGTATGACTACTGATAAAGCAGGTTGTCGCCGTGGAGGAGGTTGCTGTTTTATATGTTTATCTGTTAGTTTCTGCAGGTTAGCGTTTTTCCCAAAAATTTCAAATGAGTATTTATTTCGAATAGTCGTTGCAAAGTTAGGATCTGGTGATTTCATTATGATCCCGTTGCGAGTTTTAGTGATCTGAGTGACTTGTGCTCGAGTGAAATACTTTGTTAGTTGAAGAAAAATTTGTTTCTCGTTTTGGAACTTCGGATCGTAATTAGTAAGCAGATAAGAATAGAACGTCGGCTTTGAGATATCTTCTAGAGAAGGAAATTGCTGCCTATCGTCTGGAGATGGTACGTCCATCTCGGTAGAAGGTTGCAAAGGTTGCGAAGAGTGGTGCTTTTTTGGCGGTGGCGATTTTTGCTGACTGCGAGTGGTTCGCACTGGGGCTGGTGATCGCGACCGAGATCGGACACCTGCCCTCGAACCCTTGCTGTTTTTGCGTTTATCAGTCTTGCTGATAGCACCAGTTGAAGCAGAAGGTGAGGGTGTTGTTTGTCCGGTGTCGATATCCATGGTCGTCTAAGTCGATGTGATGAATCAACAAACTACGTAACTCAGATGAAGGTAGCCTGAATGAGAAAAATGAAATGATGCAATAGCCAAAAATAGCTGGCCTCTCTCGGGTGAAACCCTCTATCTCGCCACACCACTACGCCCGTAGCAATGATTGCCTGGTTGCGTCCACAACTCAGGATCGATCAAAGCCTAGACTCGATACCTAGGTACCTCGGCCGGAGAGTTGAGAGCCAAGTGGAAGTGTGTTTTAGTAGAGTTTTTTTTTAATTGCTAGCGAAAGGCTAGCTACCTCTGAGAGGGTTACGCCCTCTTTTAGGGAAGTGACGTTAGGAGACAGAGGAGTATAAGGTTTGTGGTTGGTCTAAGTGCTTTAAGAGACTTTATTCATAGTATTAAAGGATTTAAGGAACTTTGCGCTCCTTAACATTAGGTTTAAAGGTATACATAAATATAAATATAGACACAAAGAAATAACATATATAGCTGTTATGAAAATCAAAGTAGAAATATGAAAAGAATAATAATAACAATAAATGAGAAACATTATATAAACAATACGGGATATATAAATGTGAGAAACATAATGTGATTATTCGTGGTATTATAGCAGAATGATTAATGGTGGTGAGTGATGAGATGAGGTGCAAGCACAGGACAACACATATGAAAAATATTAGCAGACAGATGCTGTTATCTTCTTGCCTAGGGGGACTCTAGGCTATGATGAGAGACGTAATGCATCTTGCAATATTCTTTTTGATTATTGTAGTTAATACTGTAATAGGTGCTTATATATGACGTCTTCTTTTTCTTTTCTGTTTTTTTTTCTCTTGTAATAATATTTTGAAACATATACCTGTACACCTATTGTAATTGGGGGGAAACCCCTGTTATAGGTAATAATAAATAAATAAATAAGTAATGGACCCAGGTTAGTATGAAGAATTTACTGTGCGTGAAATGATGGAAAAATGAGTGGCAAATGAGCATGAATGATGTAGTCAGTTAGCAAGAACAGGGAGGGGTCATCGGGAGGAAGCGTGTAATGGTATAATGTAAAAAGAAGAGATAATGGACTGTGAAAATACCGGGTGGGTGTGGGATGTAGTGCTATGTAGTGCATAGTCTCGAAAAGTAAAGGATGTTGGGTTTGAAAACGGCGACGTATGTATGACAGTCGAAGAGTTTCGAGGTAGTACTGCAAGGCAGGAAAAGTAATGCGCTGATAGAGTTCCTGTGTTGGGCTAGGTAATTTGATACGATAAGCTATGCGGAAGGCGTGGCGTTCAAGGATAAGAAGTTTGTGATAGAATTTTTCTCATGCGGCAATCCAAGCTGTGAAACCATATGTTAGAGTAGGGCGGAGAAAGACTTTATAAGTGTTTAAGACTGTGTGTGCTTTTAGACCCCATGTCGTTCCTGCGAGACGTTTAAGCAAATTCAGGCGATTGTAAGCTTTTGTTAAGATTGTTTTAAGGTGGGGCGTCCAGGTAAGATGTTTGTCATACGTGATGCCTAAGTAAGTGACTGTGTTTGTAGCTAGCAATGGAACGTTGTCCACATAGAGAGATAGGCAACGTGGATTTCGGCGCACTTTGGTAGTTTTCTTTGGCGGAATAAAGAGGATGGCCTGAGTTTTAGTAGCATTTATGGTAAGTTTCCAATGACGACACCAAAGGCAGAAGTCAGTGATGGCTGTTTGTAAGACGTTGATATGCTGGATAGATGTTCCTAGTGCCAGAAAAGCCGTGTCATCAGCATACTGAAAAGAATAGACTTTATCTGGAAGACGTGGCATGTCAGCAACGAACAGAATGTATAATAGAGGTGAAAGTGCGGATCCTTGTGGAACTCCTGAGAGTAAGAAGATCGGGTGAGACAGATGGTCGTTTATGGCAACATAAGTGAGACGCCCAGAGAGAAAGTTAAAGATAAGCCTTATGTATGCTATAGGAAGTTGGAGCCTGAACAGTTTGTGAATAAGTCCGAGATGCCACACCTTATCGAAAGCTTTCTCGAGATCGAATAACACCAGACATGATGGTTTCTCTCTGTTATAGTGTGTAGTGATAAGGTTTGTGAGTCGTAAAAGTTGATCGTTTATTGAGAAAGAAGGGCGAAAACCTGCCTGAGTGAGAGGTATGACGTTTCTGCTATTTAGATAAATATGAAGGCGTTTAACGAGGATGCGTTCGAGGATTTTACTGAATGTGCTTGTGAGCTGGATCGGTCTGTACGAAGAGATCTCTTGAGGAGGCTTACGTGGTTTTGGGAACATAAGCGTCTTTGATGTTTTCCATGACAGAGGGAAGTAACCTGTACGTAGTATGAACGTGAAGATATTGGCGATAAGGATGAATAGTGTAGGTGGACACTCCCTGATCTGTCGATAAGTGACGTTATCAAGGCCAGGCGCTGTGTTTCGTTTATATTTGATGGTATCGGTGATCTCTTGTACAGTGATAGGTGCTGTGACAGGTTGATTGTTGGCGAGTTCATGGAGATGATTAGGTTGCAAAAGTGGAGAAGTGTCGGCTCTATCAGCAATATGGGGTGTATTCGCAGGTGGTGGTGGCGTGAAGATGCTCTGCAAATGATCTGCGAAAGCATTTGCTTTCTCCGTATCAGTGTGAGCAGCGGAGTTGCCGATCAGAATGGGGTATGGAGTTTTTGTAAACTTTCCGCATAAAGCATTAAACTTTTTCCAGTATTTGGTCGGGTGTCTGGTGTTAGACAGATTATTACAGGTTTTAACCCAACATCTAAGTTTATAGGCTTGAATGTAGTTATGCACAGTTCTCTGGAGCTGCTGATGATGGCGTAAAGCTTCAGGATTTCTAGTACGAATGTAGTCTCTATAAAGTTGGCGAGAACGTGAGATCATGGTCAGATAATGTGGGGGCAAGCGAGGTTGATAGGGGATATTTTTACTGGTAGGTATATAAAGAGTACTAGCTTCCTGTATAGTATTTGTGAGTGTATTGACCGTGGTGTAGAGCTCGTCTTCCGTAGTGGGGGATGAAAGGTGCTCGGTGTGATGAGTAAGGTAGGACCGATAAGAGACCCAGTTAGCTTTGTCAAAACGATAGGAGGTCCGGGAAGGTATTTGTAAGCGAGGGGATGCCGTAGAGTTGAGATTTATGGTGAGTTTAACAGGAGCATGATCACTACCGAGAGGATCAAGTACTGCAATGGAGCTGTGAGTTAGAAGTGTGCTAGATGTGATAACGATGTCTGGTGTTAGACTCTGGTCGCGTAGGTTTGGGCAGATGATGAATGGTGCCAGTGGTGTTTGTGGTGATAAAAGCTTCAAAATTAGTACGAGCGTGTTGCGTACGACTGTGCATATTGAAATCTGCCATGATAATATAGTGCCGATAAGTGTTAGAAATATGCTGTACAAGGTGTAGTGGGAGGGGATGGCCAGGCCGTATATAGATAGTAGCGATGGTGATAATAAGAGATTTAAAATACACAGTGACAATGATGTGTTCCGGTAAAGCGGCAATCGAACAATCGTGTTGGCGATAAGGTAAATGCGGAGAGAAACCAACTGCTACGCCCCCATTAGCACGCTGTGCTGGCAGGACATTGTCTGCGCGTAAGATGGTATAGCCTGGTAGGCGACATGTAGTTGATTTTGTGAGGAATGTTTCATTGAGTAGAAAAACTGTAATACTTCCTCGTGGAGCAGGGCTTCAAACAGAAGTTTGTTTTTCGAAAAGGATCGGATGTTTAAAAAGAGAAAATTTAGAGCCATGATGAAGTAGGAATTAACCGGTTTGATTGGTTGGAGATGCATGAAAATGGACGGTGTTCCCAGAATATGTTGCCGTGAAGTGACTATGAAAGGTTGCTTTGGCTGCAAGGGTGATTTGCTGTAAGATGTGTGGCCGGATAAAAGGGTGGATGTTTTGCAGTGCGAGCGTAAGAAAGGTGAGCATTTGATTTACTGTGACTGGAGTTTCGACTGTGGGCGGAGTGGTGGGAACATTGGATGTTATACGTAGCGGTACGACCAATTCAGGGTGCTGCGGCGTCGGTTCCGGTTTTGCTTTACATTTATAACTGTAGGTAGGATGGCTGTCAGGACATGTAGAACATTGTGCTGGCTGATGTAAATTTGTGCATAATCTGGTTGAGTGTGGTCCTGCACAGTAACCGCATTTGAACTCATTTTTGCACTCAGCTGTACTATGAGTATTGTAGGCCTGACAGCGTTCGCAGCGAACTGGAAGCGGTGCCATTGAACGTGATGGTTCGACGCGATGTTTTCGATTGTAGATGAGAGCTCCGTGAGCAAGCAAATCGTCTATTGTGTCTTGATGGGGTGTAAGAATGCGAATCATGTAGGTGGGCCCACGGTCGTTTCGGATTCTAAGTGCCTTAGAGATGGTGTATCCTTCAAATTTTAGTTCGTCAAGAACTTCCTCGTCTGTGTAAGACGGGTCTACTCCACGGATGACAACAGAGAGAAGAGCTGGCCTCCGAGGTGGAGGGGGTTGCTTGCGGGTTGAAGGTGTGAGTTGGGTGATCTCTGCTTGTGCCCCAAAAATATCTATAGGAACTTTGTTGCGGATAGTCTTGTAGAGATCAGGATCTGTTGTTTTTATAATGTACCCATTTCTGGTGTGCACAATTTCCTTGATGGAAGCACGTGGAAGATATTTTCTCAGTTGAAGAGTAACGAATTTCTCATTGGAAAACTTGGTGTCGTAGTTGCAGAGGAGGATAGAAAATGATGTCGGAACAAGTGAAGAAGCAGAAACTGTTGGAGCGCCTGTATCCATAGTATCGGTATCAGAATGCTCAGTATGTTGCTTTTTCTTTGGCGGTGAGTCTTGTACACGGGCAGCGTAACTTGGCTTGGATTGAGGCGACCTGGAGCGAACTGAGGTAGTAGATTCAATAGATGCGCCAGAAGTCTGAGAATCTCTTCTTTGGCGGGAGCTTGAAGAGCTTGGTTGTGATTTTGAAGGCCCCTTCCGTAGCCCCACCTTGGTGGGACATACGGAAGGTCCATCAACCACAGAAGGTAGATTTTGATGTCGACCGATATTTCGTTTGCCAGATTTCGTGCCATGATCCGCCATAGTCAAGTCTATCCGGTGGGCAGATGCCCAAATGCTGTGTATACGATGTGATGTGATGTGATGAGATGAGATGCTAGCAAGGTTGGACTACCCGTTTGGATAGTAGTCCAGGTAAGGCAGTTCCCCTATTAATGCAGTGACACTGTACACCCTTGGCTGAGATAAGTCTGATGAACAGTGTCCTGAAAAAACGCGGAGAAAAGCCCAGGAACAGGAGTAGGAAGGTTTGCAAAAACCGTCACCGTTCTAAGTAGGTGGCGCTTCAGAGGCAAACCTCTGGAAAGTATGTTTAGTAGAGCTTTTTTTTGGTTAACCCGATCAAAGGGTTACGCCCTTTCTTCGGTAAGAGGAAAAACTAGGTACAGGGTTTTACTTTATTCATAGTTGGGCATTGAGAGTTTCAGGAGCATTGAATTATTGTATTCTTTTGTGGTCATCATTTTTTTTTCAGTATGGCTTTGGAGGCATCATTGATATAAGGGAGGCATCAGTATCCATTTATTATTCACTATTGCATTAAGGAGGCCGGGCTATGGTTGTAAAATGAGAGATGAGGTGAAGTGCTGATAGACGCCACAACAAACACAGGGATATGGTTAGTGTAGACAAATGAATGGTTATCTTCTGCCCTGGGGCGTCACAGGGCTGATGATGACAGATGAAGCCCGCTGCTAATAACATTGATGAAAAACACTAGTGCAGAGATGGATAAATGCATGGACTAAGATGAGGTGGACGGTATATAGCAAAATCGGCCTTGTGCGGATCATTATCGTCTAAAGTCTGATGGAAAAGAGTAAGAAGATGTTGAAGAGGTGTGGCTTGATGTTGAGGAGGGGTATCATGAATGATGTCCTGGTGAAAGGTGTCGAGGAAGAGCGGATTACCTTCGGCAATGACTTTTGTTATGTATTTTGTGCGGAGTGTTTCCAGGTGCTGTAAGATGGTGGGAAAGTTGATACGGCGATAGAGATCGGCAGTTGGTGCTGGCAGTCTTATGCGATATGCAAGGCGGAGAGCATGACGTTCGGATATTGCAAGTCTAGTATATAGTGCGTCAGGGGCAGAGATCCAGCATATATGGCCATGGGTGAGAGCAGGTCGAAGGAAAACCTTATAAGTCTTAATAACAGTGTCAGCATGTAAGCCCCAAGTGGTGCCCACTAGCCGCCGGAGAAGGTTTAATCGATTTGTAGCCTGTGATCGGATTTTCTGTAAGTGAGGTTTCCAGCTGAGTTTTGAGTCAAAGATGATTCCGAGGTATGTTGCTTGTGATGATGGGCGTATGAAAGTACCATTGACGTGAATATGAAGAAGAGCAGGATTGCGATGAATTCTTGATCGGCAGCGAGGTGGAAGAAAAATGATAGCCTGTGTTTTGAGGGGATTTATGGTTAGGCGCCACTTGTCACACCAGGAAGTGAAGGCGTCAACTGCTTGTTGGAGTGTTCGATTTATGTGTTGAACAGTGTTGGCTGTGGTGAAAAAAGCTGTATCGTCGGCATATTGATATAATGAGACATTTTGTGGTAGAGGGGGCATGTCTGCTACGTATAATATATAAAGAAGGGGTGAAAGAACAGAGCCTTGAGGAACACCACAGTGAAGAAAGATTGGATGTGAAAATGATTGGTTGATGGTAATGTAAGTCATACGATTTGAAAGGAAAGAATGGATACATCTGATGTAGGAGAGAGGAAGATGAAAAGAGTGAAGTTTTGCGATGAGGCCGGCATGCCAAACTTTGTCAAAAGCCTTTTCAAGATCGAACAATAAGAGGCAGGAAGGTTTGGAGGTATTGTAATGATTAGTTATGGCGGTCGTGAGGCGTAAGAGTTGATCGGAAATACTGATGTTTGGGCGAAAACCAGCTTGATGAAGAGGAATGAGGTTTCGTTCAGAAAGATGGGTATGAAGGCGACTCACAAGAATGCGTTCAAAGATTTTGCTGAGTACTGATGTCAATTGTATAGGACGGTATGATGAGAGTTCTGTAGGAGATTTATTGGGTTTGGTGAAGAGCAGAGTTTTTGAGATTTTCCATTGTGGTGGATAAAAACCGGTACGGAGAATGAAGTTGTATATGGCTGCAAGAAGTGTATATAAGACGGGAGGAGAGGCTTTTATGAGTTTATAAGTGATATGGTCAAAGCCAGGCGCAGTGGTACGTTTCGATTTGATGGAGGAAGAGATATCTGCAGGAGTAATGGGATCATTAAGAGGTGAATCGGTGAGTTGATGGTGAATGTTAGGTTGTAGGAGGGGGGAGTGCGGATTTGCAAGACGTTCGACACGTCGGGTGATAGTTGGATGTGATAATTGTACGGCAGGGGTAAATATTTCTTGGAAGAAAGCGGCAAAGCATTTGCTTTATCAGTATCGGTTTGGAGAGGATGATGATGTGAAATGATAGGATATGATGTATGTCGAGGTTGACCAGTTAACTGATTGAATTTTTGCCAGAATTTGGTAGGATGTGATGTAGTTGAAAGGGAGTTGCAGGTGGAGATCCAACGTTTTCTTTTATAGGCAGTAAGGTAATTATGAAGCATGCGAGTCCAACGACGATGCTGTGCTAATGATATAGGATTATGAGTACGTTGAAAGTCACGGAAAGAACGGCGAGAAGCAGCAAGGATGGAGTGATATTGTGGAGGGATCGGAGGTTTGTGTGGATGACGTATACGTAGGGGTATGTTATTGTGGGTGGCTGTGTCAAGAGATGCTGTGAGTTGGTCAACAAGGTCATAGAGTTCGTGCTCTGAGGTAGGCTCTTGAAGATGTTGTATCGAATTTGTAAGATCCGCTTGGAAATTAGCCCAATTTGCATGAGTATAATCAAAGTAGTGAATGGGCGGTGGTTGTGATTGAGCGGAGTGGGTGAGAAAAATATCGAGGAGTATCGGAGCATGATCGCTGCCGAAAGGTGGGAGAACCCTAAGATTTTGAATATTTAGAGACGCAGAGCTGATAACTATGTCTGGGGAGGTGTTGCTGATGGGGCGAGATGGCGATGGGAGATGATGAAAATAGGCGGCAAGAATATTAGAGATGTAGTTGTGAAACTGTTGTTTCTCAGCCTGTGGGCGGCAATAAATATTTATGTCTGCCATGATGATGTAATGTCTAAAAGTATTGTCAATGTATTGAAAAAATTCATAGGGTATGGGGTGGCCTGGTCGAATGTAGATAGTGCATAGAGTGATGATTTTGGTGCGAAAATATAGTGTGACTATGGAATACTCGGGAAGGTTATGTGGCTTTGGAAAAGAGTGAGTGCGTACAGGGATATTGCGATATGTTCCAATTGCAGTGCCTCCATTTGCTCGTTGGTATGGTCTAGAGCAATCATGACGGTGTAGTTGAAACTGTGGAAAACGGACATGATGTGTAGGTTTGAGATAGGTTTCGTTCAGCGCAAAAGCCTGTATTTGTTGCTCCCTTAGGAGTTGTTCAAAAACTGCTTTGTGAGTGAGAAGAGATCGGATATTAAGGAAGAGGAAAGTGACTGCCATGAAGATTGATAGTGTTTTAGAAGTTGTTGGGCGATGGTTGTAAATTATAGAGATGGCCATTCTGGATCTGTTTTAGTAGAGGTGATGGAAAAGTGGGCATGTGGACCGGTGTAAGTGGCAGAAAGTTGTAGGCCAAATAATTGCTGGGCTATGTGATCGACCTGCATAAGAATGTGTGGGCGTAAGAAGGGGTGGATATTTTGAAAAATAAGAGTGGTGAAGCGGAGCAAGTCTTCAGCTGTGATGGGTTCTCGTAAAGAGTTTGCAGGTGGTGTAGCGGAATCGGTGGTGCGGATGGGAACGGATAGTTCAGGTTTATCATTTGGTGGAGCAGGTTTTTGATGGCATTTATAACTATAGGTTGGGTGTTGTTGATGGCAGGTATTGCATAAAGGAGATTTTTTCAGGTTAGGACAGTTGTTAGTGGAATGGTCCTCATTGCAGTGTCCACAGCGGGGTGAGTTTGAACAGTTTTTAGTTAAGTGTGAGGCATATGTTTGACATCTTTCGCAGCGGATTGGAAGTGGTGGTGAAGTGCGGGATGGTTCTACTCTATGGCGTCTGCGATAGATGTAGGCACCATTTTGAATCAGATCGTCTACTGTTTCCTTTGATGCTGTAAGAACTCGAACAAGATAGGTGTAACCTGACTGGCACTTGATGCGAATGCATTTGTGTACTTCATAACATTCGAGTCTTAATTCGTCCAAGATTTCTTCATCGGAATATGCTGGTGGAACGCCTTTTATCACCACTGAAAACATGGGTTGGCGTCGAGGTGGTGGTGGTTGCTTTTTTCTGGTTTGAGAAAGAGCTTGGATGTTAGCTTTGTCGCCAAAAATGTGAAAGCCAGCTTTGTTTCTGATTGTAGTAAGGAAGTTTTCGTCTGGAGATTTGATAATTATTCCGTTCCTAGTGAAGATTATTTCTGATACATTAGCTCGCGGATAGTATTTCATAAGTTGAATTAGAATGTGTTTAGGATTAGAATATTTGTTGTCAGCATTAGTGAGAAGATAATTGAAGGTTGCTGGAGGTTGGTTTGAAGCGATGTCCATAGCGAGATTATAGAGGTCACTTTCGGAGGTCTGACTGACAGGAGATCTAGATCGAGGACGAGGTTGCTTTTTCTGATTTTGTGATTGTAGTGTTTCACCTGATCGTTTTTGAGAATTGGGACCCGTTCTGGGTTTGGCCCCCTTGCACTCCATCGAGTTCACAGGGGACACACCTACGGATCGCGAAGACTGCGGAGTGGCCAAAGCCAGTACAATATGAGACGAGAACAACAATGATCAGTCTGGTTGATGTCAAAGATATGAGATGATATGATGAAGCGGTGTATAACGATGATGATAACTGTCACCCTCCAGCACTGAGAAGTACTGTCAATCCCAGTGAGAACGTATGCGTGCTGGTCTCTATTGTGCGTGTGCAACACAATGTCCTCGAAAGCACGTTAACGATACTCAGCTAGGCTAGGCTTCGTACAAAATACAGCTTGTGACGTATGGTACGTCAAGCTGGTAAGAAAGTCGTGTTTAGTAGAGCTCTAAATAATTTCCTTTATATTTAAAATGATTCCCTCTGTTAACGAAATATTATTTTTACAAGAAAATATCAAATTGATGATTTAAATCCAGCTATTTTTATATACTAACAGAAACATAACTAAATTAATTACAATTTTTTCTCTACTGTACACGTGTCTATTCAAGAGAGAATCTCTAAATCGTCTCAACAGAAGACTTTTACACTGAGGCACCATCTGTGTACTTAAAGAAAAATGAAAGAGCTATTTTGACAAGAATATTCGTTCGAACGTAGAAAGTCAGTGTTTCCAAGTGCAAGCGGAAAAATTACACTTTCAAAATAGTCGAACAGCCGCACTGAACTAACAACAGACGCATAAAATAAGATGCACCCATATAAAATACACTTACAATACGATAATCAGGGGATGAAACAGCGCATCTGGTCCAAACAAAATTCCAATATACATATTAAATTATCATAATTTCCATTCAGTTATCAATCAATTGGTTTGACTCAGCTTTTCACCCAGAGACGGATCCAGCCCGGGGCCGGGGGAACCTAGGCCCCCAGTTTTTTGAATGACAGAAATAATTGAAGCTATTTGTTATATATTTTTGAAAGTTTATAGTAAACTCAGAACATATACCTATCATAGGCTGGGTTCTGGTTGCACCCAGTTTTTAGCTTCTATAACTGCCTCTGTTTCCAACTTTCTCAATATTGGGCAAGACTTTTCTTTGTAGCTTCTTTTCCCTATCCCTTTTAGGATTTTCACTTTTTGAGGGAAATTTTACTTTCAGTCAAAAAAAAAAACTACTGCTTCCTTACTATTTATCGTAGGATCATGATCCATACCTCGTTTCCTTTTCTTTTTCATAATACAGCAGCCTATTTAATCGTACCACTCGCTTGTCCATATTATACACCAGAAACGGGAAAATTGGGGAAAATCAGAAGTTTTCTTTATTTTTTTTCAAAACATTTGCGCCCCTTATTTCCAGGCCTCGGTTCACATAGGGATCTGAAAATCACTAGAAAAATAGGTAGATATATACACAATGCGTGTGCGAAATTTCAGTCTTATATCTTGAAAACAAAGTGCTGAAAAAGTTTTTGAAATCTGAAGGTGATCCATTTTATTAATTGCTTGATATACAGTTAATATTTATCGTAGGATAATGGTTCATACCTCATTCTCTTCAGAATAAACAACCTTGCAAAAGATACCACTTGCATGCCCATATCATGCACCAGAAACGGGAAATTAGGAAAAAGCGGGAAATTTTCCAAAAAATCCTCTTTTCGAAAATTTTGAGCCCCTCTGGCCCGGGCCAGGTTTAACGTAGACGTCTCGAAATCACCTGAGAAATACTTAGAGTTATACATAATGCGTGTACAAAATTTTAATTTCAATGTCTTGAAAAATAAGGAGGGAGAATTTTTCAAAATTTGGCCGAAGGTCAAAAATATATAGATATATAGATTTATATACATAGGTAGATAGTACATAATATAAAAATTTCTTGAAACGTTACTATTTGACCTAGTGTCGTGATTCATACGCCATTTTCTTTAGTATGAGGCTCTCTTTCTAATTGTACTACTTAATGTCCGTATCATACACCTGATCTTTTCTGAAAAACTCACTCTCTCGGAACATTTGGGCCCCTCGGCCTTTGCCCATTTTCACATAGAGATCTCAAGAAAACTTAGAAATACTCAAAGGTGCACACAATCCGAATGCAAAATGTCAATCTGATATCTTAGAAACTAAGGGCATGAACAAGTTTTGAAATTTGTCTTAAGAAAAAAAAAAGACATTGTCATGCCCCTTCTCGCCGCCAAGTTGACCATTCGGTTCCAAAATGCATCTAGGATTATTTGTTCCATACTTGACTTGGCCAATAAAGAAAGGGTTCAATACTTGTTATATGACTTTCATAAGAGTCTTTTATACAACACTACGTTATGGTAACTTTTGTTACCATAAATCCTAAAAGGGCTGTCTCCTACCATTCCTAATAGTTTCTGGTTTGATGCTTTGTCCGCCCATCTAGTTTCCATTATTTGTCTATATGATGAAGTGTATACGCTTTGGAGATGATATGGCGACTGTTGCAGAATCTGTAGAGAAAATCAATAATATGTGAGAAAACTTGAGGAAGGGTTGCGAAGAATATGGGATGAAAGTAAATGTTAAAAAGCCAAAAGCCATGGTGATTGGAACGAAGGGGTTGGTGTCATATATAGAACTAGGAAGGGAGAAAATAGAACAGATGACTATTTTTCGATACTTGAGTAGTAATATTAGTAATGATATGAAATGTGAACATGAAATGAAAACAAATATAAGAATGCCGAAAGAAGCCTTTAGAAGGAAGAAAATGCTATTTTGTGGGACCTTGAATAAAGATTGAGAAAAATACTCATAAAGTGCTTCGTGTGGAGTAGTATACTGTATGTTTCAGAAACGTGGACATTACGCAAAAATTATGACGACTGAAAATCTTCGAAATGTAGGTGTGGAGAAGGGAGATAATTAGCTGGATCGAGCGGAAAATGAATGAGAGGGTGTTAGAAATGCTAGAGGAGAAAAGAACAATTTTAGATATTAGTAAGAAGAGGAAGAGAAACTGATCGGAACATTGGCTAAGAAGGAACTGTATTATGAGGGATGTGCTAGAGGATGTGGTGACAGGAAAGAGAGGGAGAGAGCGAAGGAGACTACAATTAATGGACGATACCAAAATAGAAAAATCGTACGTAAAGACGAGGAGGTCAGTGGAAGACCGTGGAGCATGGAAGCTTGTCAGTTCCAGCAAGTGACCTTCCAATAAAGGCTGAATACCTATAATAATGATGATGAAATATGAAGGTTGCATTACTACTTTGAGAGTACGATTTAGTTTAAATTTATTCTTCATTGGAGTTCATTTGGAAGAAGGTCCACATTCTAAAGCCATTGATACTCAGTTTTTCCTCTCTTCTTACAAGTAAAGGGTCCAAATGGATAAAAAGAGTTGCGGGATGAGACATAGTGTGTCTGATAGAGGATGTAAAAATATGTATATGTGCAAAGTTATACCGGCTGAGCGCCATAAGAAACGGAGAGGGAGGGAGTCAAAGTTGGTGGGGAAGGACTATGCTATGTTATAGAAATACATCAAATAGTGTTGAGTCGTAAAAATAGTGAAAGATAGACAATACAAACAAAAGTAGTTTCACATATTGGCAAAAGAAGTATGGGCAGAGTAGATCATTAACCTCCGCCGCCATTTTGAAATGTTTGATAATTTTGAAATGGAAAGGTAGTCATGTGATATATCAATTAGGACCAGCATGTTCTCAAAAAGTCAATTATGAACTTTAGTGATCATTATCTGTACTTATTTGGAAGATTTAGAATCAACTTTCTAGTTAGGCCTTTTTACAAAAATCTAGGGGGCTGATACTTGTATGTTGAAAGTTTGGATTATCATGAAAACAAATTTAAGTTAAACATATCTACAAGTAAAGGGACTTGTGACGAAGAGAACTGTTCGGAACTGTCTGGAAGAAACGTTTCAGCTTTGTTTTTCGCTTTTAGTTGAAAACAATGTGGAGTTTATATAGCTACCTTTTGCTAAATGACATACTTACTAATATAGACCATAACACAATAAAATCTGATAGATTGGAATGCAATTATAATGTACTTTATGTAGACCACTATTTTTTTTCACAACTTGCTCTATTTTCACTCAACTTTCTTTGTCCACCTTAGTAAGCAAAAGTAACTTGGGACGAGCGTAGCATGTGATATCTGGATGAAAAGTGGGCTACTGCAGTCGAAGGTATTTTCGTAATTCTCCAAACTTTCAGCATATGAGTATCAGTCTCCTAAATTTTCGTAAATAACTGTAAAGATAATCCTAAATCTTCCAAATACGTACAGGTAACGATCACTAAAGTTCATAATTGACTTTTTGAGAATATTCTGACCCTAATTGATATATCACATGACTACCTTTCCATTTCAAAAATATCAAACATTTCAAAATGGCGGCGGAGGTTAATGATCTGCTCTGCCCATACTTCTTTTGCTAATATATGAAACTACTACTGTTTGTATTGTCTATCTTTCACTATTTTTACGACTCAACATTATTTGATGTATTTCTATAACATAGCATAGGCCTTCCCCACCGACTTTGACCCCTTCCTCTCCATTTCATATTGCGCTCAGCCGCTATAACTTTGCACATGCACAAATTTTCACATTCTCTATAAGACACACTATGTCTCAGCCCGCAACTCGATTCATCTATTTGGACCCTTTAGTTGTTAGTATCCATATCTCACATCCATACATATATGCTTTAGGGATGGCCAATCCCGGAATTTTTATTTTCCGGACTCCGGAAAGTAAAATCGGAAAAATTCTGGAATTCAGAAAATTCAAAACTTTGGAAAAATTCCATAATTCGGAAAAAATCCGGATTTCGGAAAAATTCCGATTCCGAAAAATTCCGGAATTTAGAAAATTCCGATTTCGGAACATTTCGGATCTTAAACCGTTTCGCTCTATCATTGATCAGCCAGTCACCAGAGATGGAGTGGGTCTGTGGGTCAAGTGGGTCAAGTTTTCTGAGTGGGTCAGTGGGTCGCGGGTCAACAGTATGTGACCCACTGTCACCCACAACCCACCGTGACCCACTGTGACCCACCATCCACCATGACCCACTGCGACCCACCACCCACCATGACCCACTGCGACCCACCGACTCAATATGATTTACCGACGAACTCTGCTCACTGCATTGTAGACAGTATCTTCTGAAGACTGGTAAATTTGTCTTCGTTTCACTTTCAAGACCTTCATTTCCCTTCCTTTTCCATTTGTTTCTGTCTACTTATCTGAGGTGAGTATATCTAACAAGTGAAAAAAGAACTTCAGGCACTTTTGGATATTGATATTTTTAATTGTAATAATAGCAATAGAACTTACACTACAACTTGGTTTTCGAGACCTGTGGGTTTTTAGAGCTAATTACTGGAAAAAATACATTTTTGAATCACTGTAATATATAAATTATTATATAAAAAAATGAATGTAATTATGTGTGCCTGATCATCACGGTCAAACTGCAAAGTCAAATGAAATTACTTTTGGTATATAGTTAGGCCTTAATCCAAACTTGGATGTTATAATCTTTCATTATAATGCATAATATCCTAAGGAGGTAGTGAGAATCCGAATTTTTGCGAAAAAAAAAATAGTATCTCGCATGCTGTTAAACTTACGGAGCTGAAATTTAGTATATTAACTCTTTATTGAAAATAAACAGAACGTATCCTAGCATTTTAAAAAAAATCTTCTTTCTGGGGGTGCACTTTCTATATATGGAAAATTGATAGTGAGTTGGTTTGTAAAAATGATAGAAAACGATCGATGTTATTTAAGGGGAAAAAAATCAGAAACAAAAAATACAGTGCTTGGCTTCATATATTCATTGCTTTCTACTATAATAATTGCTGAAGCTTATGTTTATTATATGGAGCGCTTGCAGCACAGGACAATCAACCCATAAAGTTATGAGAAAATAGACATAAAATTTGTACTGTAAGCTTAGTTACACGGAAATTTTAAGTTTGGATTGTACGCATAATTATATGCAAAATTTTACCCTCTTTTTCCCTCTACGTTGGTCTACTTACCTAGATTTGGAACTTTCAAATTTCATCCCTTTTTCCACTGAAAAGTATCGATAATTTAACAAGGAAATAATTATACTATGATAATATAATTGAAATTCATCGTAATTTGGCACATGGCAAACATCAGTGTGGTAATTGAAGGGGAAGAAAGGGGGAAATTCCCATTCACCTCTGAACACTTTCCAGGAACCTAGTTCCCTTTCGCTTTCTAGACGGGGGAGGGAACTTGGTAATGGCATCAAACCTTCATGTGTAATTACAAAAATTAAATTCATAAACAAATAAGAAATCATCAGTTTATCAGGCTTTAATTGATAATTTATTCACAAGACTCCCTATTGAAGGCGTGGTAGATGAAGTTTCTTTTCTCCATGATCTGACATTGCCAACTGACATGGAAAAGATGTTGTATGGTGATAGAGAGATGATACTTATTGCTGAGTATTTCAAAACTGACCAAGAAAAATCGTTATCAGACTTTTAATCTAACAAGCAGATTGTCGATGAGAAGTTGCAGAAATCGGATAGAAGTATTATCAATTCCCACGACAGAGTGCGAACGGGGATTTCCCCTTATGAATTCACAGATGACTGATATTAGAAATAGACTCGAACGGGGATTTCCCCTTATGAATTTACAGATGACTGATATTAGAAATAGACTAAGTGCTCAAACATCGTCTCACTTGTTCATCAATGTTAATGGCCCACCGCTAGACAAGCTCAAAGTAGACGAGCAGTTATTTCTTGGCTGAAGGATGGACATCATTCCGCTGCGCATGATTTACCACGAAAAAGTTACCAACAGGAAATAAACCCAATTTCAGATTTGTTTTAAGGTGGAAAATTACGAGTTATGGAAAATGTATAGGCTACTTGTATTACTAATGGCTTATTTGTGTTATTCAACTTTGTACCTAATTTTTAGTAAGTCTCTTCTTTGCTTTAGGTACACTATTTTGAATAAATATTTATAATAATTGCAATTATGCATATTTGTAACTTAAATTTAACGTGGTGTTTTAGTGATTACATAAATTACAATTATGAGCATACTTTATGGAGATGTTCTCACCTAGAGTACCCGAGCACCTTTATACACTATGAAAAACTGATTTTTCAAGTCTTTTGTGAGAAAAATACTGTGAACTGAGAAACCATAACCTTTTCCATATTGTACAGGGGTATTTTCCTGCGAATAGAAGTTTCTTTTGGAATGCGCTTAGAAATTAACACTTGCAAGAATACTCTCTTAGCACAAGTATATTTTAGGCACACACTAATTTTCCCCCACCTCGGACTGTTTGAATTTCCTTACTGACAAACACTTACCATATTATATCGTAAATGTAAGATCCACCGTTATTGTAACAAAGTGTTGCTTGATCGATAGACTAGAAATTCAAACTCCGATTAGTGACAATTTCACAGTGTTGTTTTATTAGAAGTGTAAACTCTTTACTCAGTACAGAAGAGACCGTGAATCGTGTTCAGAGTTGACGACGATGGATTTTGGTTAGTCAGAGTAAGTCACAGTGGATGAGATTGGTTCATGGTGGGTGGTGTGTCACGGTGGGTGGTGAATCATGGTGGGTCAGAGTGGGTCACGGTGGGTGGTGGGTCATGGTGGGCCGTGGGTCAGAGTGGGTCGCGGTGGTTGGTGGGTCAGTGGGTCGTGGGTCACGGTTTGTGGTGGGTCAGTGGGTTGTGGGTCAAGTTTTCATTAACCCACGCCAACTCTGGCAGTCACTCATTCGGGACTTTCAACATAACACTGAGTCCCCTGGGTCAAACCTACTTGCACTTGTTACAGATATGACATACAGTGTGAAAAAATAATGTGGCGGAAAAACATTCCTATCACCATCTTAGGGGTGAAAAAAGAATATTTAATCACCTGCGGCGGCTCCAGAAGGTAAAAAGTGGGGGGTCAGCTGGATCCTAGACTATGATAGGTATAAAATGAGTTTACTCTAAACTTTCAATCTAAATAAAATAAAGAGTTTGTTTGTCTGTCTATATGTCTGTCTGTGTGTGGCCTGGGGACAAGACGAGTGGACAAAGAGTTAATAAATTTTGGTCACGGTTACCTTGGTCCTTTTCCCAGACCAAGACGAAGAGCTTTTTTTCAAAATTAGAACCAGCCGGTCTCAGGGGTGCGTTTACCGGGACATGTAAAACTAGTAGAAAATGACTGATATTAGTGTCAAATTCATAGTTTTCGCGGTCGCTGAGATCAATGGTGAAACTCTGATCTATTAACTTCCAAATTTACCTCATTTGACTGTGGACCGGGGATCACCAGGACAGGGATACCGAGATATGTAAAAATAATGAAAACTAATCTATATTAGTGTCAAAGTCATAGTTTTCGCGGTCACTGAGATCAATGGTGTTTCTCTCACATACGTTGAGTTCCAAATACAGTCCCCATCGGCTGGGGGCCAGAGGAGTATTCTTTAAATCCTACTAGGGGATCTCAGGGGGCATATACCGGAATATGTAAAAGTAGTAGAACATGAGATATGTTTTCCTTTCGTTGTTCAGTTCGTATACATAGATGTCAGTAATTATCTGACCCATGCGAAGAATGAGTATTTCAGCTATTAATATATAAATAATACATTTAATTATTTTTCTCTGTTAAAAGACTGGAGATGCTTCGGCTCAACCGGTTCCGGGTTAGATCCGCCACTGTTAACCCTTAAGTACTATGGACGAAAATAATCACGTAACTACTATGGAACGGTCTGTCAGACCGCATTGTTGTTTCACATTTTCTGAATAGTAGTTTCATTGCATATTTTTCAAAATGATATCCTACATATCTTAGTTGCCTACAAAAAGTAAAACACAGTAATTCCACGATATAAAAAAGCTTTATATTTTTAAAACAATGAGAAAGAGAACATAGTCAAAATTTGCAACAATACTTTCATTGTTATTCTAAAATTGTAATTGTTGAAATATTCATTTTTTTCTCCGTTACTATGTAGTCAAAATAACACTAATTTAAAATACACTGTTCGTATAGATGCACTGAGAATAAAAATACAGTAAAAACGACGAAAAAACATGGGATTTTAGCTTTTTAGAACATACAGGAAGGTACTGTTATAGTTGTACTCTTACATTTTTTTGTAGTGAAAAGGTAATGAATAAAACTTATTTTTAGTTCTTATATGATGGAGAAAGTAAAGAAAATACGTTTTACCGGTAACGAAAGTACCGCACCAACTTTTCTGACAAGATGCACTTTCTTCAGGTAGGCACTTATATCTTCTTTTTCTGCACTGCAAGGAAATCGATACCCCACACCGCTGACACGAATGAATATCTTTGCTTTCCGCTTACAACTCAGTTGACAAAAGACTATGTTTTCTTTTTGAATTCCTTATGCGCGATGGTGGGAAACTCACTTTCAAGCTGTAGTATGCTCTTGATTGAAAAACTCAGCTCTCGTGGAAGATGTCCGATGAACAATCTACGTTCTATGTGAGGCCTAACAAGTCCTTTTGGCAACGTTTTAATGAAATCAAATATTGTCATCACTGCGAACTTAGCGTAGACTTGATGCAAGACATACGCATTGACACCGCACGCAACATCCACCAACATAAAGAAAACTGTCAATGGTTATCGTCTTGTTCGACGACTTGATGTGTAATCTGTACATTTGTGTCTAGAGTATCCACTCCGCCTTTACTCATGTTATAAAATATGATTATTTCAGGTTTTCTAATCTCTGGGTCATTATTTGATGTGTGGTGCAAGATGTGCCACACAGTAAGACACAAAACAGCTAATAATCAGTGGGTAACGAAAGACAACTGTTCAGGAAAATACTCACGTAACTACTATAGTACATTTGTGAGACCGCTCGACCCCTCCAGCGCCGCGCACAGGGGATCAATTATAACAGGAACTTCACAATACGTAACCATTTGCTAGACAGGAAGGTAGACGAAAAGATCCACTTGTATTAGTGAGAGTGTGGAAAATATAATGATATGAAAAGTGCAGCGGTCTGAGAGACGGTCCATAGTACTTACGGGTTAAACACAATATTTGTTTGTATTTCTGAACAACAAAAACTGAAAGACTAGGATGAAACTTAACATGTGCTTGAACTGAGCGACCCAATAAATCAACAAAAAGAACCCTGTGGCGAGCACCAACCAAGAGTAAGTGAAACTAAAATAGTAAGTTACTAAGAGAGAAGGAAATCGGCGACTTCCAGTCGAGAGAACTGAACTAAAGGAGTAAATTACTACAGGAGTAAATTTTTCATTTACTCCTGAAGTAAATTTATTTACTCCATAACTGCTGGAGAGCACCATCAAAGAGTACGCTACTACATTAGTAACTTAAGGAGGAAATAAGGCAAAAATTTACTCCTAAGCAGTAGTAGGAGTAAAGTTAGAGAGTAAGATGTGTTCTTTGATTTCTGTGTATTAAATATCGAATTCTATGGATTATCTGGACTAGGAAGAATATATGAAGATTTAGGAAGAAGTAGGCAATCCAAGAATGAGGATTTTAATGGAAAGAAGAAACCCATTTGCGATGTATAGCGACCATGATATCAAAGAACGGTTTGGTTTCGTAAGGAATCTTTTGAGTCGCTGCTTGGTATGCTGGAGCCATTACTACATCATAATTCTGATAGGAACCGTGCTTTGTCTCCTAGGCTGCAACTTCTTTGTGGATTGCGAATCTTTCGCACTGGTACTTATCAACTCGTAGCAGGTGATCTCATTAACATCGATCGTACTACTGCTGGAAGAGCTTTTAACGGTGTGATAAAAATTTTAATTGCCTTAAAGCCATTGTAACTTGTGTGTCCATGTTAGAGAACAAAGAAAATATATATCAAGGAACAAAAGGAAATTTAAGGAATTGCTGAATTCCCGAATGTCATAGGGCCATAGATTATGTACACTCATGTCCAAAATTATTGTCGCATGTCTATAAATATGTTATTCTAGGAATATAATTTGATAACGAATTCACCCGGTATTTCTTATAATGTTCGTATGTGTATAATCGTAAATAAGAATAATGAAACGAAAATAAAATTTTCTTGTCCACTTACCAACATTTTACTCATTATAATTTTCGTATTTATATTTTTTTTCCTATGAAATTACCACAAATATACATTTCCCAATTATACACGTACTACCAGTATTAAAAGTACCGTACCCTGCAAAATCATTATCAAATTATATTGTTACAAGAAGACAGTTATAGATATGCGACAATAATTTTGGACATGAGTGTACAGTAAATATACCCATACTTTGTCCTTCTGGAGCAAGCAGAGCTATACAGAAAATCAAGAATTTATTTTCTAGTAATACACAAATCATTTCTGATGCCAATATGAAGATTTTGAACTTGGTAAGCAGTGGCTTGGCTGGGTTTCACGTATGATGCATGCATTTGGGACATTGGTAATTTTATAGTTCTGTAGAATTTGGAAATGGACAGTATGATGGGTTGCTTGTTGGAGATAGCGGATATGCTCTCTCCAAACATCTTATGACTCCTGAGTTTCGATCTCAGACAGGAGCCGAAGAGCGTTACAAGAGCCCATATTGCTACAAGATGTATAATAGAACGTTCATTCGGTGTTTGCAAGAAACGTTTCCAAATTTTCACTGAAACAATGCGATATGAAAAAAAAAACTAATGTGGGAATGTTACTGTTGCTGCTGCAGATCTGCACAACTCTAGAATAGAAGTTGGAGATGTGTTTCACCCTGATGCTGTGCATGTGAATGACATCGACCAATATGCATTCCAGCCAGAAGCAGATGCTGCAGGGCAGGCTGTCAGGTCTATTATACTTAATACTTTTAATTAATGTTGTACCTAATTTGCTAGTAGAATAAGAAGTTATTGTAAAGACTTTCCCATCTTAAATGAATATAAGACACTGGATCGTCACTACTGCAGTGAAATGTGACCCATTTTATTTATGTATAATTTTATAGTTATGGTTCTCTGTTTTTATTTTATTTTATTTTATTTATTTATTTTTTGCAACTAGGGGATTAACATTTTCATTTTATTTCTTACTTCAGTACGCAAAGTTATAGAATAAAGGTGTTTTGATTATTTCTAAGAAAAACGATATGTCTACTCTTATAATTTTGTTAACACAAATAAATATTAGTACCGGTATGTGGTAATTAGAAAAATTAAATGTACTGATGCTGAAATAATAAACACAAACATTACGTCATGTGAAAAACAGGACCATATTGGAAAAACTATCAATCAAATAAAATATATTTCGTACATATAAAACATATTCATATTCATTTACAAAAACATAAATTTCTCGAGCACATGCCTGAAGAACCGGAACCTAAAATTTGCGCCATTTCGTTGTTGAACTTATTCATAACTTCCATTTTAAGGTTGTTTTCTATGATTTATCTCTGTCTTTTTAATTAACAACATTTTTGCATTATATTCCTCTCGTATTAAACACATTTTCAACGAAAGAAGCTCGTCTGCTTTTCCCAACAACTTCCTGTTCTTCACTACAAGAGCATGTTCTCTGCCTTTTTTCATGGGCGCATCTTTTAATAAGCTTCAGCTCCCGATAGCAAACGAAATACATGTACCAGTAGTGTGTAGAAATGGCTTACTTCTTTAGTAAAAAGGCGTTACTACTTTAGTTACAACTAAGGAAGTAAATATAAATTGAGCTCTCCAACAGTTACTAAAAAAGTATATTACTACGGAAGTAACTTACTAAAGTAGTCCAGACTAAAGAAGTAAGAGTTACTAAAAGAGTAATTTATACTAGTTTGGTGCTCGCCACCCAGCGTTTGTTTTGCTATTTATTGCAATGTCAGTAGTTAGTTATTAAATAAGAAATAACTGTTAAGGAATTTATTGTTCGTGTCTTGATACTTTTCAGTCTAGCTATGCGTTCAATTTCCTACATTCGTTGGCGTACTTGCAACATTTCACAGGGATATGATTACTTCTTCAGATACTAGTTCCAAGTTGAGATACAACCGCTAGGTAAGTAATAACAAAGGGTGTCATCGCCTATTCTTTTTGCAAGGGAACTGAAACTTTCCCTGATAATATAATACAATAATAGTAATGATGTAATCATATCGTTGATCCAGCATTAGTAGAAATATGTAAGAACCCGTATCAAAAATACAAAATAAAATAAAAAGGCATATGACACTGAACTAATCTTTCTTATTCTAATTTCTTCAGGAAAAATCTGAAAGCAAAATGGCGCCCACGAAGATAATTTTTGAAGTTTGGGAACAATCAAAAGTCACTTGGGGCTAAATATGGTGAGTATAGTGATTGTGAAAGTAGTTTAATGCTATGGTCAGATAAGAATAAATTCAAAATATTAGCACGATGTTGCGGAAGATTGTCGATGTGGAGCATAGAATTGTCATTTGCCATTTGTGGTTGTTTCTAAGTCAAATTTAGCATAAATTCTTTATCGAAAAGTGTACGAAAATACTTGCCTCTGATTGTACTACCTTTTGGAACAGGGTGAAATAATATCACTCACTGAGAATCCAATAAGATAGCGTATAGCAACTCCTCACTCGATGTCATTTGACGAAAGATTTTTTTTGGGGGGGAAGAGGTGAATTTTTGTATGTTCCACTTTATCTACTGCAGTTTTGTTTCTTGGTTGAATAATGGAATCTGTGATTCGTCCATTGCCACAACACTTTCCGAGAAATTGCGCTCTCTCTCGTAAAGCGTGTGAATTTTCAACACATGGTCGAATCCTTGCATCTTTTTAACCACCATTAAGTATTTGTGGAACCGGCGGAAAGAAGCTTTCCCTAGCCCCAGTTCGTTTGTAATTATTCATTCTGCTATTCCCATTGTTAGCCTTAGTGTATCACAAATTTCCTGCATGGTGACACGCCTATCTTCCATAAAGAAATTTTCAACACGAGCAGTGTTAGCGTCAGTTGATGTCGTTTTCGGAAGTGCAACTTTCCCCTCATCTTTCATACTATCGCCCTTTTTTGAATTCGGGAACCAATTCTTAACAGTGTTTTCTGCAAGAGCACTATCACCACACACTTTTCAATTTGTAATAAATATTGGCTGCACAAATTTCAGCTGCGGTAAGTAATTTCAGAATTATCCACTGCTCTTCAACAGAAAATTCCATGTCTCTGGGTAATATCAGAAACACATCTTACTCGTTCAGGCACTGTGATTCAACCGCTACCACCTACTAAAAACTTGCGGTGCTTAGAGACCGAATTCACGTGCGAACGTCTCCCTCTTAACACTATTAACTTTTGTTAGCCCCTAGAATACATTAATTTTGTAGAGGAACATCTGCAGATCTTGCCTAAGAATACGCCAGATGCTGGTCAACAGTCATTATTTTCCATAAACAAACGTCTCAACGATTTCTTTGTTAAAGAGTCCATAACACCGCGACGAATGGCCTAGATGTTTCCAGGTGTGTAACCGCGAGGCTCGCTGCCTTTTTTTTTTCCTGTCATATATCCAGTTTCACGGAATCGCTTTACAAACCTTTTGATTGCAGTTTTATCCGGAGCATATGAACGCTTATACTCCTTTCTGAACATTTTCTGCATGGTAGTTGGTGACTTCGTTTCTGTCCCATCATTAAAAACTTACCATTTTAAAGCATGTATAGACTTCAAGTGTTGCCAGATATCAAAACAAACTTTGGATTCCAGTGCACATGACAATATCACTGAAAGCTCTCCGTCGTATTTCGTTCGATCATAGTAATAAATTGAGAAATGAATAGAATGAATAAAATAATAAAGTAATGAAATAAAGGGAATTGGCTGAAATATCCAGTATAAAAAGCAGTGAAATCTGGAAGGTGAAGCTAAGTTCGTCAGCCTCAAAATGGTTTTAGACAGAGGATGGATGAGTCAAGTTCCTTGGCCACTGCATCTGAAACGAACACTAGAACTTGGTGCGAGGTGTCAAGGAAAATGATGCTAACAAGCCTTAGATACGTTGCTGGTGAACGTAGTGGATTTCGGGGCCACCACCACTATTAGGCTGGAATGTCCTGACGGTGAAACAAGAAACTACCTTGGCTTGGTGCACTCGAAAGTGTTAGACATCTCGCACCAAGTTGCAGTATTCGTTTCAGAGGCAGTGGCCAAGGAACTTTGTTATCCAATCTCCATTTCAACACTTTCTGTGGCTGACGAACTTGCCTGCATTTTTCATCTCTCGTGTATTTATACAGATTTCTGTATAGTCTGCGTCTATAAGCTTTAACTGCCCTCTGGTTACTATCGATGTAACTGCTTCATGGGTCTGTAGAGCAATGCTAATTATTCAAACTTAAGAAACAATGATGCCACATATGAAATTTTTGGTTCTCCATGAAGGGTATACCATCACTTTCGCTTTATTATGACTTGTATATACAATAGTGCTATGTAATTCACGGGCAACATTTGTGTGTGTGTGTGTGTGTAAAATACGACATCCGATGCTAGTACAGTCGCTTCTTAGTCAAATCCTCAAACGTCATAATGACAGCGTTTGGCTTATTAAGCTAGAAATCCTACATTGTCCTGTTTGAGGCAGCTCCGTATCGGGACGGATCCAGGACGGACTTCTGGGGGGCGGTGGGTTGTATTACCGCTACTTAGAGCTACTTTTAAGAGCTACAAACTCTTGGATGGCTTTTATTTATACATAAAATAAGAAAGTTTCCTCTTCTGGGGAGGGGTGATCGGCCCGATCGCCCCCCTGGATCCGCCCCTGCTCTGTATACTCCCAACACCCACTATACTCTTTAATGCACACTTATACACCGTCGTTTAGATTAATTAAATAATCGAATTAACTATATTTCTTTTCGATACATAGAGTATATGAGACAAGATTGTTCGCTTTAAGTGGGATCTGAACCATTTGTTGATTTTCTTTCTGAGGCTTAGTACATCAGCTGGGATCTAACCAGGGACTACACGTGCTGGGAACAAAAAAGTTATCCACTTGGGTATGAAAGGGCTCATACTGTCCTTTAGCATTAAAGCCTTCGGAGGAACAATGGCAGAATCTCTTAGAAAGCTGAAATAGTCAGTGGAATGTCGAGATACTGGTAAAGAAAAGGACTTTGTTTGTGCGAAGTTGAGTGGAACAACGAAGTGCATGAACAGAAAGTCCTGTTTATTTGCAAATTGAGGTTAAATTTTTAAAATTACCTCTCTTGTCGTCCTAGGTGAGTAAAAAACTACCTGAAGCTCTTTTAATTGACTTTTCTGCCGTTTTAGGTGGTTGTAAAATGAGCAAGAACCTTTCAAATCGCCTCTGCTATCGTCCTGTGGGTGTGAAATGAACTGAAGCCTTTTAAATTACCTTTTCTATACAATTTATTCAGAAGTGATTGTCTCGTTGTTCCTCCAGAGACCTTAATTTTATAAATTAACACGGATTCTATTTCTTAAGTAATAATATACCTCTCAGCAAGGACTTAATATTTTCCTGTACCAAAGATAAGAAAAGGATTTGGGGGCATAGAGCATATGTAACGTTACTCTCTATTTGTAGTGTAGGGAAACCTTCAACTGGTACATCCTCAAGAAAATTAACAGGAAACAAATGAAAGAAAGGAAAGAATGGAAGTTGATTTGAAGTAATTTAGCCGAAAGATTCTACAGAATATTACAATCACTTTTTTTCCCATTTTTCATTATTTAGTAGTAAGAAAGACCATCTTAGTACGTAAGATAAATTATATCGTTCAATAGTTACAATTTCATATCTTTAATACACAGTTTGTTAATTCTTTTTCTTTATGTGTGTTAATAATAAACTTGTTGGTTCTCTTGAATAGTTGAGAAAGGATTATAATTTCAGTTTAACTTAGATAACACATTCCTTAGGTGTTAAAGAAATATTTAAATTGTATTTTCTTACCTTGTCAAAAATTATAATTAGTGTTTCTGAACACAATACCGGCTGCTAAAAGTAATGTGTGAAAATGTAAGAATCTAGTGAGCGTCCGAAGAATTAAATTTACATTTATCACAATAGGCATATCTATCATCATGCTTATAAAGTAACCCATCAGTTAAAAAACAGAACGTATCTAGAAGTATTAAAATAAGCTCTTTCGTGGCCAGATATTTTATTATATAATAATCGTAGGGGCGTAATAGTAAATTTATCTTGGGGGGACCCAAGACTTTCTCAGAGTAACCAGAATTTAACATATATATTAAAAGAAAACCGAAAATTTTGTTTCAGAATGTGAAAGTAATCATAACTCACGGTGTGTAGAGTACATTTATTATTATTATTATTATTATTATTATTATTATTATTATTATTATTATTATTATTATTATTATTATTATTATTTTCACTTGAACCATTTATTTTGAGACTGGTCAAAATTTGAATCCTACGTCGAAGGAGATGTGCAAGTAAAATTATTCACAGGAAAAGAAAAAGTATTTTAGGAAGTCCATTTGTTTGACTTTGTCTTCACTTATGTAAATAAAAGGCACGGACTACAGCACTAAACTTTCTCGTTCTAAACTCTTAAGCTAAACCATGTTATGCTGCAGAAACAACTTCAAAAGTAAACTACAGTTTCTAGACCTTTTATGAAAATGACTATCATGTAAGAGAATTATTTATTAAACATTTGATGACTTTGCGGGAAAAAGCAGGTGAGGTCCAAAAAATGAAAATGTAAGGGAGGTAGCTTCACAACGGGTTCCACTCATCCCATTTTCTTCAAACTTGGCACATATATAGTAAACCGAAAATAAATCGACACGTATTTTTTGTTTCTTTCGGAAAAGAGGTTAAGGGGGGCAAAGGCCCCCTTCTCAAAAATGGGCCCTCTTGATTAAAAGGGCCACATGAAAGAAACGAAACTCTGCCGATGCAAAGATGACTTCAAAGTAGGAAATACTGGTTTTGTGGTTTTTGCGAGAAATGAATTGCAGGGACAATGGCCCTTTTCGAAATGACAAAGGATCCCGCACAATCCTTATGGAAATGGGATTTCGGTGGAATTGCTTTAAACCATGTTATGCTGTAGATATGGTGTTTCTGAGAAAAAGTCTCAATGAGCACAGTGACAAATCACTGACTGTTTGGCCACTATAGGGCCAATGTTTTTAAAACAGCCGAAGATAACGACATTCTGGTTTTCGGTAAAAATGACTAAAACCGTTATATGTTTTAGATGTTGTGATCCTGTGTAAAAGTCTTAATGGGAATAACCGCCTACCACTGACTGTTTGGCCACTAGGAGGCAACTTTCATGAAAGTAACAGAAGATGGTGATGTTCTGGATTTCGGTGAAAATGACTGAAACCGTGATATGTTGTAGATATTGTCATCCTGAGAAAAAGACTCAATGGACATAACCACAAATCACTAATCGTTTGGTTACTACAGGGCTACTTTCCTGATAACAGCCGAGTATAACGATGTTCTCGATTTCGGTAAGATTGAGTAAAACTAAGATATGTTGAAGATCTTCTCATCATGAGAAAAAGTCTTAATAGACACGTCCATCGAATTATTATTGTTTGGTCACTACATGCTCAGGTTTTTAAAACAGTCGGGTATAACGATATTTTTGATTTCGGTGTAAATGAATGAAACTGTGATATGTTGTAGGTGTCGTGACCCTGAGAAAAATTGTTTAGCGCTTCCCAAGGTTTTCCTTTGACCTACAAGATGAACATCTGAATATTGTCTGTGCTTCTGTGTTCACATCCATTTTTCCGGTTGTGGGATCGGACTTTTCAGTGTTTCATACAGTTTTACCGAAATTCCGGAGTATCCTTACCTTCTGCTGTTTTAAAAACTTCCAAACGGTCACTGATTGGTGGTTGTGTCTATTGAGATTTTTTCTCAGGATTACATCATCTATAACATATCACAGTTTCAAGCAATTTCACCGAAGTCCACGAAACGTTACCTCTTGTTCGGTTTAAGAAAGTGGCCAAACGCTCAGTGATGGATGCTTGTGATTCTTCAGATTTATTTTAAGGATCAGAATATCTACAACACATAACGGTTTTAAGCAATTCCACCGAAATCCAGAATAACGTTACCTTCTGCTGTTTTCTAAACTGTGGTCTTGTAGTGGCCAAACGGTCAGTGATTGGTGGTTGTGCCTGTTGAAACTTTTTCTCAGGATCAGAACATCTACAACATATCACAGTCTCAGTCATTTTCATCTAAATCTAGAATATCACTATCTTCGCCTGTTTTCAAAAAAGTGGTCCTGTAGTGGCCAAACGGTCAGTGATTTGTGGTTGTGCTCATTGAGACATTTTCTCAAGAATACTATATCTACAACATAACATGGTTTTAAGCAATTCCACCGAAATCGAATTTCCATAATGATTGTGCGGCGTTCTTTGTCATTTCGAAGGGGGCCATAGCCTCTGCAACCCTTTTCTCACAAAAACCCGTATTTCCTACTTTGAAGTCATCTTTGCAAAGGGCAGAGTTTCGTTTCTTTCATGTGGCCCTTTTAATAAAGTGGGCCCATTTTTGAGAAGGGGTCTTTGCCCCCCTTAACCAATTTTCCAAAAGAAAAAAATACGCGTCGATTTATTTTCGGTCTAGTATATGTGTGCTAAGTTTGGAGAAAAACGGACGACGAGAAACACTTATGAAGGTACCTCCTTTACATTTTCATTTTTTTGGACTTAGCCTGTTTTTGCCCCAAAGTCTTCGTTTGTTTATACGAGTTACCAACAAAATCGTATGAGTCGTGTTTGAGGAAACAGTAGATAATAATAATACTAAAAAGGAAACTACTATTGTAAACATTTTGGTGATAGGTGATTAGGGAACATTATACACTTATTAACGACATATGAGCAAAATAATTTGAGTCGTTTTTATGAGAAAAACTCAATTACAGGAAAAAACTATCCTTGGGAGTTTTGTAGGGCAAATGAATTATGCCATATTGTTAGCTTATAAATGTGATATTAACAAAATCATCTTAGTTGTTTCTGGGAAAATTTTCCAGGACATTTACCACAAGAATAACTTTATTTTTTTTAAGAGAAACGAGTTAAGAGGCATGAAATATTTATTTACGAAATATGAACAAGATCGCATGTGTCGTTCTTGAGAAAATATTTCAGAAAACTAACTTCCAAGAATAAATTACTACTTCTGGATTTTTCTAGACGAGGTGATAGACATTCAAATATTCGTTTCTCGTCACGTAGAGATCATGAAATGTGATCACCATATTTCTCTTCCATAGTCTCTCAAAACTAAAAATGTTAAAAATAGAGAAAAATATAAGATCACTCTCAAATAATTAAGAAATAGTAATTAGGAATCAGATTTCTGGGCCTTCAGCATCTATGGCCTCGTTGACCCGTCACGTATAAGGGATGACGTCCCTCGGCGAGCAAACTATCCGGGGGAAAGGGAAGGAAGATAGAATTGGGGAAGGCAGGAAGTGGGCTGGGACCTGTTTGTTAGTTACCATCCCGGCATTTGCCTGGAGTGGATGAGGAAAACTCAGGGAAACCTCACTTAGGATTTCTGGCCTGAGAAAGCTTTTTCAATTTCTCGACGGAGTGACCCCACCGGGAATCGACTCCGGGACCGTATAATCACAAGGGTATTTTAGGAGTGTTTACTGAAATGCAAGTACGCTAGTAGTGGAAAACTAAGGAAAGACGAAAGGAACCAACAAACACGTGGTTTAAAATCAAATTCATTGGTTAATTTTTCAGTTACTCGTTGAAAAGGCATCTAAAAGCGATGCAGAAGTTTAAAGGTTATCAAACTGTGACTTATTCCATCAATAAGATGCTCATACCAATCGGAATTCAATCGTATATCGTAGTTCATACACATCGTGTGAGTGATTCAATAGTTTCATTTCTCTTCTGTAACACTGAGCAGCCGCTTTTTAAAATTTTAATCCAGCAAAGCATTGCAATTTCAGGTTTTGCTTGGAAACAGAGATTATGATTCCATAGGTGTAAGTAGTTTGCATTATTTTATATTATACTGCCATTATTATTAGTTATTAAAATGTAAAGAACTCTCAAATTCTGGTTACAATGGACCACTTGCGTCCCCACTGAAGTGACTCTTAAGAACACACACACACACAGATATTGAACAAATTTATTATATGCAAGTTCCAAGCGTTCTGTTGAAATTACCTGTTTCGTCGTATTCATTGTGATAATTTCGGTCAACGAATATAATGTCTTCAAATGATATTGTAAAATACCAAAATTAATTAAATGACAATCATTGCTGTCCAAAAGTATTTTTGTTAATTTTTGCATTCCTAATAAAGTTAAGATTTGGATTTTGTTGGCGAGTTTGAACTTCTTTCCTTGTACTGCAATAAATAATATGAAATGAGAAGAATATTTTAAAAATGTACGCAAGTGTTTATTTGAACTAGCGACGTTTATTCCTACTGCATTCGTGCATTAATATCTGCAACTGTGTTTGGAACGCATTATGCACTTTTTGAAAGAGCACTAATGGACACAATATGTCTGTGACTCTGTAAATAGATTCTTAAATAATCTTAATGCAGAAATCCTTGTAGTAGGGAATCGAGTGGTTTGGAGCCTAGTGATTATTATTAATGGGGCGGTAGTCTGGAACAAGTAGGTTGTTAGAGATATTCTATCATGGAAGGAAGTAAAATTATTGTAGTTAAAATATCAGAGAGGGCTTGTAACAGTTAACACTTTCAATCCTAGGGTTATTTAAATTGGCAAAGTCCTGTGTCCTGGAGAAAATAAGGGTTACTTTTAAAAATCATATCTTCTTAAATTTTTACTCTAAATGGTTGAAACTTTCAGAAATAAAAGAAAAAGTACCAGTCTACTAGAATATACCAGTTTCGGAGCAAGAGCTATTTGAAAAATCATTGCAAACAATAACTTTGTTTATTGCAAAGTACTAATACTAAAGTTTATGAATGATAATGATATACATTCTTTAGTTCTCTTTATACAATGACTGAAAGATACTCTTGGATCAAATTGCTCAATAGATAATTTACAAAGCACTCAAAATTACTTTTTCAATAATAAAAAAAGCATACAAAATTCATTTTTGGTTAGTATTTTAAATTTTAAATGGACGTGTCGTTTCCGAACGACACTCGGATTTAACGTAAGTTTACAGCCTGTCGTTCCGGAACTACAGTAGGACTGAAAGTGTTAAAAGTCATTAACATATCAAACCAGGGTGAATCCAGCGGGTGAGCGATCGCCCCCAGAATAAGATGTTTTATTTTAAAAATAAAACCTATCCTTAAAAAATTCACCTTTGCATTATAAATGTAAAATTAAACCTATTGACTTCGAACGACCACCCTCCAAACATTCGGCCTGCATATGCCCCTGTATCAAACTCCTTTTGTTTTCCATGCTAAATAAGGGACTTCCTTCAACTGAACAGCATTATTGTAAGAAATGTGAAACCGTGTAATTAACATGTACAAATTAACACTTATGGGATTTATGGTAACTTTTATTACCATAGCATAGTGTTATCTTTGACCGCTAATTTAGATCTTATAACAGGCATTTAAGACGTTTCTTTTTATTGGTCAAGTGAAGCATGGACCAAAGAACAACCCAGATGCGTTTTGGAACAAGATGCTGAACTTGGTGGTGCTCTTTTACTTTAAATTATTGTTGCACTTAAAATTATCTGACCGTAGCATCCGCGCCGACTACGTGGGTGCTCCGGGGTCCAGCATCCACACAAATAATTCCGGGGTCCAGCATCCAGCATCCAGCGTCCAACCAAGCAACGCACGCACCCTTTTCTTGCCTGTCTCGGCCTTAGTCAAAGGCAGTCCCCACAATAAAAATGGAACTATATTGTAAATAGAATCGGGCACACACCTTTATGACAGTGTTCATAAAAGGTTTTGACTGAAAGCAAATCAAACAAGAAATATCGAGACCCCCTGAGAACATAAAACACACCCCGCCACTGATATAAACCTATATAAATTTCGGAATGTCGGCGCCGTTGGTCTGTAACTAAACTTCTTCTATAAAAGTTGTTTTGTGAGTACCACAGAGTTTTAAAACATGGATTTTTGCATAGTAACTAAGAGAAGTCTTGACCCGACTACGGTAGGTCCCATAGTTTTGGAGCTATGGCCCTTTAGGCTCGGTTCAGACGTGCAGAAAAGTCTGTTGCGGGCCCGCAACAGACTCGCAGCAGACTCGTGCGGGCGTCTCAGCCCGACCACTTCACATAGACATAGAAAACAGCTCATTTTATTTTCAGCTGCAGTTGAATGAAGATGGAAATTGAAAGAGGAAAACGCTTTTTTTGTATGCTTAGCCAGTAAAATCCTAAGGAAAAAATAGAGACGATAGTGGGTTCATCCGTACGTAAGCTCACGACTGCTTAAAGGTGCATTTTCTTCCATGTTTATTGATTTGTGCAATGACGAAGAAAATTTCTTTAATTATTTTCGCATGAGCATCACTTCATTTGATGAACTCTTTTCGAAAATTAATGATAAAATGAAAGCAGAAGACACTTTCATGAGACTTGCGATACCACCAATTGAAATGTTGGTTGTTACATTAATGAGTTGATTTGGAGTTTAACGTCCCGTTCGGCAGCAAGGCTATATGAGACGTGGACCTACTGATTAACGTGGAATCCGAACCACATGAGCTCCCGACGGGAATCGAACCCGCGCCTCCCACGCCAAAGCGCCTACGCTAACCACTTAGCCACGGAGGAGCTCTGGCTCTTACATTAAGGTAAGTTAATTATCTTAACTAATTATCGTTTGTAAGAGCACAGAAAGTTAAACATTCGGAGACCTAGAGCCTATTCATAGACATTTTCAGATGTTATTAGCGGCCACTGGCGTAGTTTAACAATTGCGTGACTAATTTCGATTTTTCGACATAGTTGGTGGCTTTAAATTAAAAATGAGACATTTATTTGAAACTTCCCGAATATCCTGCTCAAGAGGGGACGTTTCAATAATAGTAAAATTTCCCTTTATTTATTCACAAATTACCGAAAGTGAGGATTCGCTTCAGTTAGAGATGTAAAATTCGGCATGTAAACTCATAATAAAAATAATGGAGCACAGATTTCAGCGTCTTTGAAAATTTTCTCTTGAAGGGGAGATGGGGGATTTCTATAGTAGTGGGGTCCGGTGGCTCAGTGATAGAGTGTTCACCTCTGGTTCGATCCCAGCTTGCGTCAAGTGGGCTTTGTGGTGCGAGAAGCACCGTGTGCGTGAGTTTTATCGGGGTTCTCCCGTTTCCTCCCACTTTATTCATTCCACCATTTCATTCATTTATAATCATCATCATTGTTTCCTTTAGCCTACCCGGTATAAGCGTGCGACGTAAAACTCAAGGATTTCGTTTCATTCCTATAGTAGTGACATTTATATATTGAGAAAGTGTTCAATATGAGGACTCGCTTAGATTGGAGATGTGAAATTCTTAATGTAAACTCTTAAATAAAAATAATGGATTTAGTGTTTCCGAATAATTCATTTCTAAGGTGAGAAAAAGGAAAACATTTTTATAATTGTGACATTTAACGATAGAAGGTTTGAGGAAATCCACAATATGTGTAGCACACCACAAGGAGGCAACGCAGCAAACGGAAGCAGAAACAGATGGGCTGATTATTTTGTAAGCAACATAGGTAGAGTTTCATGGCAAGATAACTTTAAGTTGTTCTTTATGTAAGAAAACATTCATTTTTATCTCTAGAATAGCAACGACGTGCACAATATTATCAATTGTACGAGGAACAAAACTATTTCTGTTACATCTCGAGCATGCTTTTTATTTTTTAACCACATGAGTACCGTGATGTTCAACAATTTTCGTGCTAACTCAATTAAAAAAAATAGTACATTAACAAATAAAGACAACAATTGTCAACCGAAAAACGATGTTTTTTCTTTCTTTTCTTTTCTGCTATTATGTTAATGGTTGTTTTGGACTTCAGCGTCCCTTTTGAGCACAGAGGCTATATAATACGTGACCTCGACCTAAAGTATAATGCAACGTACGTTATAAACAGTCGGTTCATTCCGGAGTGAGTGACAAGAAATCTCATCAAAGAAATTGCATTAACAATAAAGGCTTGTTCTCCAAGCGTATTTGTTTATTATCACAAAAAAGTATTCATAGCCTCGTTGCTGGAAAGGGACGCTAAACGAAAATCAAATGTAAATACTACATGAATATTAGATTTTTACATTGAAAAATAATAATAGTAGATAAAATTGCTGTTTTTCTTCTTCTTCTGTTTTTTCATTAAATTTCTCACATAAGGTTTCACTCACCTTATTCCATGCATCCTGTTTTTTATTATTATTATTATTATTTCTATCTCTATACATTTCGCACTTTAAATTCTATATCGCGTGATATTTTTTGTATTTCGTTAATGAATAGTTCTTCATTCAGTTCTTCGCTTTCCATTTCTGCGGGCGCGGGAAAGTCTGCACGTGTGGCTTGACTCATTGCCAGCAATGGTTTTCCGACCCGCTACACCTGTGCGGACTCGCTGCGAGCCAGCAGTCCCCGCAACTCAATTTTTGCCCGATGCGGGTCCGCAGCAGAGTCGTGAGGGAAAGTCTGCACGTGTGGCATGAATGGTAAGAACCAATGTATTTCCGGCTCGCGCGGGTCCGCAACAGACTTTTCTGCACGTCTGAACCGAGACTTAAACTTCATTTTTTCATGTGTTTGGCAGCCTATAGCTCCAAAATGACGGATTTGTGCACCCAGGTTGGTCTATACTTTTTGTCTTATCTTGGTGTCAGGAATCATCTCCCACGTTGTCGGTGTTATGTTTAAGCAACCTATATACCGAATTTAAATCTCCAACTTATGCGAATACTTGCACTGGGCAATTTGATAAAAGAAGCGAAATTTCAAAATATAGGTCACCTTTAAAAACGGAATTTTCGAAAGCGTGGCAAACTTATTCCCTTATTTGCAAAATTTTACATCTTCAACTTAAACGTATTCTCATATCAGATATTTCTCAATAATAAAGAAAGGGACATTCTAAATATATTCAAATGATACCCGTTCCCCCGTCAGGAGCAGAATTTTGGAAAACGACGAAACACATGTTCCCTTATTTTTTTTTTTTTAATCGAAGAGTTTATATGCAGAGTTACATCTCTAAAACTTCAGAGGTTAAAGAGATACACAATTATTGCCAATACATTTGATCCCCTCATCACCCCCTTAGGATACATATTTCCAAAAATTATTCCTTGTTTGAGTTCTATCGTGGCTAAGCGGTTAGCGTACGCGCCTTTATCTAGACCCGGGTTCGATTCCCGGTGGGAGCTCGTGTGCTTCTGATTCCATGTTAACCCTACAACCACACCGTGCTTTTATTAGGACATGTATCACACCGTGGGGTCATATACGACCCCAGTCTGGAGAGTCGTTTTATTAGACTAGATACGGTTATATTATGTTAGATTAGGTACTATTAGGTTAGGTTAACTTAGGGTAGATAATGTGTGGTTTGTTAGATTATATACGTTTATGTAGGTTATGTATATATATGTGTATATGTATATATATGTTAGATTATATCTATATGTATTAGATTAGGTTAAGTAAGGTTAAATGAGGTGAGGTTAGGTTAGGTTTATTAGGTTATATAATCTTATACATTTCACGTATCACATTTTATATATGTTGAAATAATTCGTTTCTTTACCGATTATCCAATTAGTCTAAAATACATGAGCTCTACATTATAACAATATTAAATGTTTTCATTGGGTTTCAATTGTTTGATATTTTCATTGTTTTACATGGACATAAATAAAGCAGTTTTCATAGATAACTCTGATCTGATTTGAAGACAAACTTTTGTCTTTCTACTTCTTCATTGGTAAAAATCACAATTGTGTTCAAAATGTCATCTGAAAAAAACAGTAGCCAAATGTCCTTTGTATCGGTTCTTTGTTTCGCTTCCTTCTTGAGCCCTGGGAGATGAATAACAATGTTTTTTTTCAACGTTCTAGTGGATTTTTGGTGGAAGGGTTTAGTGTACCACCTACTGCCATTCTTCCCATAATTGACTTTACGTTGTAACAAGTCGGCAACATCATCGTTATCAACATCAGCTTCAAATTCATCCTCCGATTGATCATCTTACTCCTCATTATCCTCATTTTCACTTAACAGTTCATCAGCATCGGACAGATCATCATCTGATTCTTCTAAAATGTGTACAATACTTTCCTGGTTAGAAAACTTCCTTGATGCCGCTATTCGTAAAAAAAATCGCCCATTAGGAAATGATTTGTTATATGGCTACTCAAAACAAACTATGTTTCATTAATCACACCGTGGGGTCATATATGACCCGAGCATTCAAAGTAACACAGAACTTTCCGCACTAACACAATAATGCAACTTGCAGTGTCAACAGCATACTCCGAACTGAAGCTAGACGAAGTGTTCTGTTTCCCTCTCAAAACGGCGCTGGCGCAGAACGCATTTTATATGCACTGGGGTCACCGGTGACCCCACGGTGTGATTGTAGGGTTAAGCTGTAGGTCCACGTCTTGTATAGCCTCGCTGCTAAAAGGGACGCTAAACTGAAAATCAAATCAAATCAAATTCCTTGCTTTAGTGCCTAAAGAAATAGTATTTCTCAATTTGGCATTTATACCTATGATAATGGCCTGGATATATCTACTTACGCATGGCGTGCGTATGGATGTACCTACGTCGGCAGTAATGAAATTTCTAAAATAGTTTACTTGTGTTCATATTCTGCTTAGTTTACGTTCTAGAAAATGACGTTTTCTTATAGCTTTCAATAAGTATTTCACTATTAAACTCAGATAATATCTTAATAAATTTATAGAGAACTCGGAAGTGATCTTTTGCGGAGAGGATGAGTTTCCTTTGGACGAAGGTTTCAGTAAACAATTCTTATAATTTTATTCATGGAGAAAATGTTGTTGTAATTGAAATGCAAAATAGATTAAAAAATTGGAACGAGAAAGATTAATTCAGTGGCTTATGACTTTTATTTTATTTTGTACTAGCATCAAGTACCCGCTTTGTTGGATTAAATTAAGAAAAAATAGTAATATGTTCCGTTAGTCAGTCATTTTTTACTATTATTGAAGCCCTCTCTGATATCGGTCATTTTCTATTATTTTATTTATATCTGTTTCCCCTCCTTTAAGTTGAGGGGCTGAATTTGGATTTAAACAGCACTAACATTGTCATTGTTCTTCTCAACGACCCCGAGAACCATGGGTTCGACACTAATATCGGTCATTTTTGATATTTTTATATCTCTTCCACCCCTCTCCAAGATGCAGCGTCAAGATGATATGACGAAAACCATACCAAGTCCCAACTTCATTTATGTTGAAAATTTGATCGAGATCGATCGGGTGGTTCAAAAGTTATTAAGTCACAAACTTAGTCACTTTCAGTTTTATAATAAAGACTAGCCTTTAGCTAGCTGGAGGCTCGGTCCCAAGGCCCCGGTGTTTTTTTTCGACCTACAGCCTCTCGTCTCTTATGTATCAGCCTCTGAATTAAGAGTGAATTTCCTGCTTTGCTCTTAACATTTCTTGAATTTGGCCCAGCTGGAGGCTTCGCACTTTAGCACCCGTGTTTACTCGGCCTACAGAAACGCAACTTTTGAACTCACAATTCTACCAAATTCCAAGTTTCTTTTCCTATTTCCGATATCTAAAAGATAAGATTTTGTATCCCAAGAAAACGCACGTTTAAATATAAAGGTAACCAAGAAAGTTTTGTCGCTTTTTCACCCACCACCTTCGAACATCGATATGTCACCAAAGACGTACCTGTAATATCAAAATTAGTCCAAATTGGCATCGATGACCTTCTGCCAACGTTCTGTAAGACTATAGATTCCATCGCGGTAGAACTTGGTGAGTCGTGACCCGAAGATGTCAAGTGCATCTTGCGCCCCTACTAGGGATTTGAACTGGCGCCCTCCAAGGTGATTGTCTAAGGAATAGAACAGGTGAGAATAGGACGGTACCATGTCCGAGGAGTAAGGCGGACGCAATAGTGTTTCCCATCCAAGATTTAGAATGGTGTCCCGGGTCATCCTAGCCATATGAAGCTTATCTAGAGAAAGAAACACAGGTGTCTGTCGCGTTGCCTTCTAGCCCGGAGTCAAATCGTGTCGGATATATCAACGCTACTTGTAGTGCTTCTCAAGCAGATGGAGGTACTGCCGAATGGTTTCTCCACTCACACTGAATTTTAGTCCGAGTTCCTCACATGTATGGCCACAATTTACCTCAATTGCAGCCTGAAGATCTTCATTTTGTGCACGTGTTGTTCTTCCGCACGTCGTGCATCTTCGAGTGTTTCGTCACCATCATGAAACTTGTTAAACCACCGCTGCCCTCTCCGCGTAACCACGACACCCTCATCAAATACCTTTCATATCTTCCACCTCGCTGCAGAAGAGTTTGACTCCAGTTTGAATTCTTACAGAATACAGGTCCATATGCCCCTATGACGCTCTTTGGAGGTCCCATGTTCTCTTTGTTCTTACGCAAGTTCAAGGTGTAACTTAACTGCCCCAACCACGTAGTATGTTGAATATACCCACACCAACAACTGACCCTCGCCTTAACTCCATTCGCATTCAACTCAAGGTGTGAGGACTAATTGAACACAGACCTCTACAAAAAGCGACTGAACTTTCTTGGTTACCTTTACAACATGGGAATTTGTTCTTCCCACCTTTTACACTCCTAAAAAGTAAAAGTATATACTTATGGCAATTTTCATGTGGATTATCCCCGAAAATCTGCAATCACATCAAATATAATCATTGTAGTACTACAAGGAAGTGTTCAATAATTTTGGGGTGAAAAAGGTTTCCCATATAAATAACATGGGAGAGATTTTTCAGTTCCCCATAAAACCACTCTACAGTTGGATTTTTTAAATTTTTACTTGTTTACTTAGTTAACGCTAACGAAAACGCACAAGCATGACGAATTTAAGTTTTTATTCCAATTCCAAGTACCTAAAACATGAGATTATAGGTATAAAAAAAACACCCATTTAAATAACATGGGGAAATTCTTCATCCCTCCTTTACACCCCCTAAAAATTAAAAATATTCTCTTTGGCAACTTTCCTATCGATTAGTCTCGGAAAGCTACAATCATTCTAAATTTCAACTTTCCACATCAAATGTCAACCTTTAATTTGTCACCTAATGTAGTTTTATATATAGACAGGATTTTTTATACTGTTTCTTAGTTATTTCTCCGAGTGCTGCCTCAGTGTGTGGTAGGCGTATTTCTTTCCTGTTATTGTATTATATAATCAGGGAAAGCTTCAGTTCCCTTGCAAAAAGAAGAGGGTAAAAACACTGTTGTTAAAACTTACCTAGCGCTTCTACCTCAAAGTGGAACTAGTATCCAAAGAAGTAATCATATCCCTGTGAAATGTTTCAAATACATTAATAAATGTAAGCCATTGAACAGTTTGTAAGAATAAAAAGTATTAAGACACGAATAACACATTCGTTAGCCGTTATTTCTTATTTGATGACTAACTATTGGCATTAGAATAAGTAGGAAAACCAACGCTAAGTATTTCTCATTTTAAATAGACACCTAGTGGGTTTCTAGGAAAGTTTTATGCTTCTTGCTCTTCATTGTATTATATCGTTCAGTTCAAGCATTTGTTTAGTTTTATCTTAGTCTTTCATTTTATGGTGTTCAAAAACGGATTTTTTTTAAAAAAAAACCGGGCGAGCCGTTTTGGCTGAACACTCTTTATGCGCCAAATAGGAAATTACAATGCGATGTTGCCATTTACCTGGACTAACAACATAAGTGAATCAAGTTACTGCCTTCTACCTAACTTGTCGGTGGTCAAACTCTATTTCAAACAGTAACTTCATTTACTTATGTTGTGGGTCCAGGTAAATGGCAACGTCACATTTTCATTTAACATTGGGCGCATAAAGAGTGTACAGCCTAAATGGCTCGTCCGATTTGAAAATTTCCTTCACTTTAATTGAATTTAGTTGAATTGAATTGAAAACATCATATTTGGAGACGTTTTCTCCTCTTACATTTTGTTGTAACTCTGATAATAACAGAGTTACCGTATGTCAGGGGACTTTTGAGATACCCTGTATACCTCGTCCTATGTAAATAGTGACTAATTACTCACTAGATATGAGGAAGAGCTCCTCCGTGGCTAAGCGGTAAGCGTGCGCACCTTTGGCGTGGGAGACCCGGGTTCGATTCCCGGTGAGGGCTCATGTGGTTCGAATTCCAAGTTAATTAGTAGGTCCCCTCTGACATAGCCTCGCTGCCTAAAGGGATGTTAAACTCAAAATCAATTCAACTCACCTAGATATCAGGAATATTAGTTTTACTTGCCCACACGGACTGATTCGCTAATAAACACTTTAAGATAGCCGTACGTGCAGCAAAATTTTTTTTGTATTGCAGTAAAAAGCTATTGATTCTGACACCATACTGTTGGTGTAAACTAACACAGTGCTTTCCAACCTTTTTCGACTGACGATACACTTTAATGAGCTGTCTGTGACATTGTAACACGCATGTTTGATATATTATGAACAATCATATACTTTATAATAGTGCAAGACTGTAAGTTTCTTTAAGGTAAAAATTGTATGTAGTACTGAGCTCATGTGGTTGAGGCGTTGCGTGGTACAGTCTGTCTTTAAAAAAAATAGATTTCAACAAATTATTAAATTCTAAATTTTCTATGGGCCACGGTGGCCCATCTTAACGAGGGGTGTGGAATCGGAGTAGAAATTGGTTGACTTGGAAAAGTAGTTGAATACGACCAATTTTAGTATCCAGTCTATGGGTTTCGAGGTCGCTAAGATGAATGGTGAAATATCGTTATCCCCCATTGGATGGAGGGTTGTGGAATTAGAATGCAAATCGATTGAAATATAAAAGTAATCGAAAACAACCAATATTAGTACCCAATCCTTTATTTTTCGGGATGGCTGAGTTTAACAGTGGCACTCCATAAGTTCAAGTTCAGCTCCCATTGACACGGGGAGGCCAGGGGTCAGGGATCAAAGTGTGAAGGGGTGACGTTACATCTTTTTATCATTATGCTTTCATTTAAATAAGTACCATAAACGCTGAAGAGGATTAAAGTACAGGGTGTTTCAAAATGTATATCGATGTTTTAAGGCTTTGTAGTGTTTATTACATTTAACGTACAGTTACAAATAAAACTTCAGATGAAAAGCAACTCATGACATTTTTGATACAAATGTTCAATATGCGCTCCATTCATAACACGGCACGCACCGAGTCGATAGGCGAGGAAGGCCTATAAACTTTCCTTCAGGATATGACATAAAAAGCATTCAGGAGCTCCTCTGTGGCTAAGCGGTTAGCGTACGCGCCTCTGACGTGTGAGACCCGGGTTTGATTCCCGGTGGGAGCTCATGTGGTTCGGATTCCACGTTAATCAGTAGGTCCACGTCTCATATAACCCCACTGCTGAACGGAAGGTTAAACTCAAACAACAACAATAACAAAACACATTCAATTTAGGGAAGTTTCGTTGCAACTATACTATCTCGTGGAGATTTGCTGCCCACCCTAACAAACATTATGAATGTACACATTGCCACTTAGGTGAAATGTCGATTCATCACTGAAGAGGAGACAATTCAGATAATCTTCATTGTAATGCAGTAACATTTCGTTTGCAAAGTTGGCACATAAACCGTAGTTTTTAGGCTTTAGCTGTTGTAGCAACAGCAAACGATAGGGACGTAATTGTAAGCGTCTCCTTAAAATTCTCCACACAGTGGGTTGTACTGTAACTACAGATTCAGTCATTGCATAATGTAAACAGAAAAGACTGTCTGCTCACTAGTCGCCATCTTTGCTACTAGCACTTTCTAACGGCAGACAGAGGAAACAGTTTATGCGCATGCGTGCGTACAAAACTGTTTGAGTTGTTCTTTCAGTTGATGTGTCCATCTTCTAATATAAATAAAATAAAGAGTTCGTGTGTCTGTCTGACTTTGTGCGGCATGGGGACCAGACCAGTAAACCGAGAGTTACCAAATTTTAATCACGGGTACTTGGTCCAGGCCCCAGACCAAGATCAAGCTTCTTTTTTTTTTAAATTTGAACCAGGGGGCTCATTGGGGACGTTTACCAGGATATGTAGTAGAAAATGATCGATATTAATGTCGAATTCATAGTTTTCGAAGTTGCTGATATCAATGGTGAAACTCCGATCGTATTCACTTCTAAATTCATCCCATTGGGCTGTGGGCCGTTGGTCACCGAAGGAGGGGATACCGAGACAAGTAAATATAATCCAAACTGACCGGTATTAGTGTCAAATCCATAGTTTCCGCGGTCGCTGAGATGAATGGTGATACTTCTACAGGTGTTGACTTCCAATTACAGCCCCCATCGGCTGGGGGGCAGAGACGTTTTCTTTTTCAAAATTCGAACCAGGGTATCTCAGGGGACGTTTAACAGGATATGTAAAAATAGTAGAAAATGACCGATATATTTTCTTCTTTCGTTGTTCAGTTTGTTTACATACCTATTTTAGCTAACTCATGCGAAGAATGGATATGTCAGCTAGTTCTAAATAAATGTGAAAATGGAAAAGCACGGAAGCATATATCATGATTGGGGCTACTCTCTTTTATTTCTCAAATAATGAAATATGATTTTTTTCTATATTAACGAAAGTTCATTTGCGAATCATATCAGGAGCTGCTCACTATATCATATCAGGAGCACACACATTCACTTTGAACTTTATCTCAACGTATATCCCACTGTATTATATCTCACGGTATCATAGGAGCACACACATTCACTTTCAACTTTATCTCAACGTACGCGAGATTCTGTATGTTATGAAGTATCAGTTATGAAGTCAGCATTTCGTTGTAATTAAAACATGTGCGAATGGGGCAAAAGTCCGATCTTTTTCTGGGGCAAGAATCTGTGAGGTGCTAGGTAGCCAGAGCCGAAACTACTGTTTACCTAAGAACACCAACACAAAATAAATAAACAAAAATAAATGAAGGAGAGTGGCTGGGAATATTCAAATTAACTGCAATATTTGCATAGGATGCAAAATACAAACTAGGTAAAAATGATTTATTCCCTCTTGGAGATATGGTTCTCTCCTGTAAGAGCCGCCACTCCCTTATGAAGTCGGTAGAGCAATATTATTAATGTTTTGTGAAACAGCAGATCTCAGGGCAATCTGCATAACAGCCATGCTCAAAGATGCTAAATGTGAGTTAGTTATATATTTCAAATAAGGTTAAAAAAAAATTAATCTGACAATAAAATTTACAGGTAGCAGCCTGTATGTTATCTCACTATTTCATGACTGTTATTTGGTTCCTTGGGCAGAATTCTCTCTGAGCCCCATACAGAGAGGTGGTCAAACATACACAATCAAGGGGAAAATGCCTCCTTGAATCACACTCCTGAAACAAACACATCATTAGTACAGGTACTCACCATACAGCAAATTGAATACACAGTTGTTCTGGTAAGAGCTGGCAGTTTTATTTTCCACAATGGAATCAGGAACATGAAATAGAATGGATGTGTTGATATCCAAACTTCGATACACTAATAATTATCACCATTTTCGTAGTGCACTACACACACACTTTTTAGAAATATAGATATACTTGATAATTTTACCACACTGTTTCAATATTATAAAAATAACAAAAAGGAGGAGGTATGATAAACCTGAAGTTATAAAGGTCTGTCTGACCTTTCAAAAAGAAGAAAAAAAATATATATATAGATATTTACAACATTCTTTTATCTCCTCATAATTTTGAGTTTCTTGTCTCTAACAGTTTTAGAGGAGTGAGGTATTCCACTGAAACATATTTTAATATCTGTGATATAAATACACAGATTGAAGATAAAAATAAACACAATTTAATATACTGGTTCACTGTTCCGATATTCACACGCTGTTCACAAGTTCTATGTTGTATGACACAGTGTCCTCCTAGATTCCCATTCCATTAAAATGAAAAATGTTCGGTAGGAGATATGGTAAGCTGGACTTCACACGTTCAATGAAGGAACTTTTAATAGCTCCTATAACCAAGCAACATATAATTGCTGAAACCTTGTACTAAATGTCCAAGGACAGGCACAGCTTAGAGACGTTACTGGCCTGGGTTTTTATATCTCTAACTGAGATATCGTAAAGTATGTATTTCTTTCATGTTTAAAAAAACTGGGTCTTCCCATATTAAAATTGGGAGGTGCAATGAGATTCAAATTATGTTGTCTCTATTGAGCGTCCATAGCACTCAGAGAATGAACAATTAGAAACTGGAGATTTCACTTTTAATCTTCCATTGTCACTATATGTAATAAGCACCACTGATGACAAACTGCAGATATGTGTAGGTCTTACACATTTTTGTAATATGATTATAGCTTCGTATAAAAAAACTGAGTTCTGCACACTCGCGTATTCAGTTGTTCAAAGGACAAATCCAGGGGAGCCGGAAAACAACTTGCTCACACCTCGTCCTGGGTATCGAACACTCTGTTAGTGAAGTCAGGTGACTTCCTTCGAACCAAAAAAAAACTATATGTTGTTGCTTCACGAATCTGACTTGAACTACCCTGTTCTCTCAGGAAAACGAGTATATGTTTCTGGCAAAAACAAGGAAACGAAGAAACTCGCTTCTTCTAGCAACCTTTGACAAAAGGTTCTCTGCCCTGAGGCGGTTTGCGTGTGGTCCGACCTGCACAATGCACTTGTTCAGTCACTATCCGTAGCCAAATTCACCCTTTCTTGGCTGACACGTGCTGCCCCTACACTGAGCAACGGCCAACACTGAACTTTTTGCTCGCAGCAGAAACTATGAAAGTTTTTCGCACACTTTTGTTTTTCTTCACTTGTTAAATACAAATAAAATTGAGAAACATATGATATTATACATCAAAATAAAGGTAAACATTCAAAGAATACATATATATACAATTTATGAACTGTCATCTCTCTCAGAAGCAGCAGTACACCCAATTTCTGTGGCTGTCGTTCAAACTGTCTGCTACTAATGCAGCCATGTTTTCCTGGAGAGAGATTGAAGGAAACATCTTTGTTAATATTATATTTTTCACAAATACAAGATCCAAGTGTCTTGTTCGATAAGGGAAACACGCTGTTAAAATAAATCAGAATTTTGTGTGGTATTTCCAAGAACGTGTTTAGCTTAGTACGTAAATATTAATATTTAACACAGAAAATAAGTCAAATCAGAGTATACAATTTCAAATTGGTGTTGCATTTCGGGAACTAAGTAAAAGGCTCGCTGGCCAGGTTACTGGTTTCTGGTGAGAAGGGGGGGAGGAAATGACGCTCGAACTCGGTGCATTGGAAATCACACCTATAGAAAGCTAAAATTTCGCATGTAGAAGCGAAAAAGTTTATGGCTTTTGAAACAATACAAACGCTCTGTTTCAACACACTGTATCAAACTCAGTGTAGATTCACCAAGGAAGTTCGTGGGTTACTTCCTGTATATAAAGATACTTATTTAGTTCCTATTCTGGTAATTTCTTTCCATGTTGAGTTGAGAAAGACCTCACATCTAGTAGTCTAGGCGACAGTAAGTCGGGAAAGAAAAAAAAACTTCTCTCAGCGCTAGCTCTCTTCCAAGCGTTCTGAAAACTCATGTATGATTCCTATAGAATCTTCTCATTTCCTATTAAATTAATCCTTCATCTATGCTTGTAATATCATTCCTTCCATAATCCCCTGTACGCTATACATTATGCAACGACGCAGTAAATTATGCAACCCATTTATACACTATATAATGCCTATAATTGCAGTAAACACAAATGAAATAAATACAATATAATACAATATTGTATTAATATTTACGTACTATGCTGGTGTTTCACACTTCATTACTAATAATATTAAATTAATATGCACAGAATATGCTAATGTTAAGCAATTAATTAAACCACAACATCCATTATATTTACATATTAATATGCAAATGTGCCCCTCATCTGCATTTCGATATGCAGATGATGGAGAAGGACATGGGCCTTCTACAGTAATTTCCCCCCTATGATTCTAAGTGCTGTACTTCCTAGTACAGGACATAGATCATACGGAGGGCACATTTTCGTTCCTGAAATATTCTAGGTACACAATACATCCAAGGTTAAAAAAAAAACAAAGTTAAACACACAGTAAACATAATAAATGAAAATCAACACACAAAAGCTAAATAAAGAGAATTCAGTGTTCCCTAAGTTACATGAACATAAATGACATAAGTTCCCAATACATACACTTACACTAATACACTATATCACTGAAATATACACTAACACTAACACTATATACACATTTTGTCAAATCCGGTAAAGTGATGCTTGTATGTGTGATCTGTGTCTTCTCTATTGACCAGTACCACTGTGATCCTTCTCTTCTCTAGAAACATATGGTTTCAACAGAAAAGCATTTCTTGCCATTTTGACTTCTTTAGTCGCTGGATCCCCTAGTGTGTACATGTTTCGACCAGTGGCGGCGACAATCTGCCATGGTCCCGAGTACAAGAGCAAGAGCTTCTTCGACACACCTGCTAGAGCATCCGACTTGGGAAATACTCTAGTTAGAACAAGGTCACCCACTTTGTACTCTACAGTACGGTGTGACTTGTCGAAGTTACGTTTTCGTGCAGCAGCATTCCTTTTATGGTTCTTTCTTGCAATTTCTACATAGTACTGCACGTCATGGCGCTGATCCACTTCTGGGATTTCAAACAGCCTGGCTATGTCTCTAGACATAGACTGCCCAAAGTGACACTCAAAGGCTGACACGCCAGTGGTCAGATGTTTGGCCGAATTTAAGCACTTCTCTATTTTCTCCAAGTATTTGGGCCACAATCTCTGGTTATCATGGCACAATTTACGTAGTAAACGTACTGTCGCCTTGACAGCTACCTCTGCCATTTCACCTTGCGGATAATATGGCGTCGACGTGATGTGCCTGATACCAAGATCTGCTAACTCTGTTTTCCAGCGGTTAGACTGGAAAGGTGACCCTCTGTCTGTCAAGACTAGTTCCACACTAGGGTTAACTTTCAGATACTCCTTCAGTTTCCTTATTGCAGTGGTAGTGTTTGCCTTTCTACATGCGTACAAGCCAATCAGCTTGGAAAATGCATCATAAAATACCAATATGTAATGGACTCCCCCATTCCCTTGGTTAGAGGCCCTAACCAGTCAGCGCAGACCAAATAGCCTGGCTTCTCCACTACGACAGGATTCAGTGGTCCCGGACGATAACATTGGGGAGGGTTGCTTTTCTGGCATAATTCGCAGGAAGCACAAAAACGCCTCACACTTGCCCTCATCTTTGGCCATACGAAAAATTCTGATAGAAGTGGAAGTAGTTTGCTAGCCGACATGTGCCCTCGATCTGAATGGTAATAATCGAGCAGTGGAACTACTAACACTTCTGGGATGCATATTCGGACTCCTTCCCGGTCACGCTTGCATAAGCGCCCGTTCAAAACTTCAAAACGGTGACAAGCACCATTCACCTTTGGTGAGTCCGTCTTCTCTTCGACATCTTTCTTGATCTTGCCGTAGACAGGATCTGAAGACTGCATCTCCGGTAGTATGGCTATCATCTTCCTCAACTCACATGGGATTTCCGTCAGGATGGACATCAGCGACTCCTGGAGGATAGGCTTCCGTGCAACACTGAGGTCTTCTTCTGTGTGAGGAGGGTACCTAGAGTGATAATCACTCAGATTCTCATTGGACTTGACAAACTGGAATTCGAAATTGAAATTTGAGAGCAACATCGCCCACCGGGTGATGCGCTGGTTTGTAAGTCTACAATAGAGAATAAATTTAAGAGCAAGGTGGTCACTGCGTACTATGAATTTAGTACCAACTAAGTACTGTTTAAACTTAACAACACCATCTATGAGTCCATAAATTCCTTTTCCGTTATCGAATAATTTCGTTGCGCGGCATTGAACACACGTGATGTAAAAGCAATGACACGAATGTCATCATTGTCATCACGCTGGTACAACAGAGAAGAACACGCAATATCACACGCATCACATTCAAGAATCAATTGCTTGTCAGGCAGGACGGTTTTCAGTACTACTTCCTCCTGGAAGATCTGCTTGATCCTGTCCATCGCTGCCTGATGTACTGGTTCCCATTTGAACCTAACATTCTTCTTCAGAAGTTGGAACAACGGATGGAGAACTTCCGAGTACTTCCTACTAAAGCAACGATAGTACTGGCAGTAGCCAATGAAGGAACGCAGTTCCTTTACGTTCCGTGGTGTCCTAAAATCTAACACCGCCTTCACTTTCGCCGGATCTTTGCCGATACCGGATTGCGAAAGATGGAAACCAAGTATGTTCAATGATTTTCTCGCAAAATTGCACTTTTTCAGCCTGAGAGTTAGGCCGCCCGCAGTGAGTAAACCCAACACTCTGTCGAGGTGTACTAAGTGATCATCGAAGCTCCTGTCGGCTAGAATTAAATCATCTACATAAGCGCCGCAGTACTCTCTAGCTTCTGATCCAATCAGCATATCTAATGCTCTTACGCAAGAAGCAAGGCTTTGTTTTGTTCCAAACGGAAGTTTTTGAAAAACATACGAAATGCCTTCATGTAGGAACCCAAGATATTTCTGGTCACTTTCTTTCACTTTTATCTGTAAAAACATCTCGGTTGCATCTACGCAACTGAACCAAGAGTTGTCGCAAATATCTTGGAGAACAGATAGGGGTGGCATAGGTCTGTCAGAGAGATCCCCTGAAATTTTGGCCAAAGCTCTTCCATCTATACAAACTCGAATACGTCCGTCACTCTTCGGCGTCACTACCAGAGGGTTTATATAAGCTGTAGGCATCTTCTTTATCACACCCCAGGCCTCCCAACGCGAAATTTCATTCGATACTAAATTCCTGAAATTCTTTGGGTAAGGATACAATTTAGTTTTAATGGGACGTTCGTCCGTTACTCCAACCTCGTGCTCGTAGTTAGCTATGCATCCTGGCTTGATATCAAAAAGCGCCTGGTGCTTTAAAAGAACAGCTTTCAAACTCTCTCTTTGTGAGGCTGAGAGATCTGAGTAGTTCGAAACAAAATCTTCTATATCTGAATGGGAGGCACGTGTGTTCACTTTCAACCACTCTTCTGGTGGGAATACATGAACTGCCATTTCTTGGGCACTTGGGAATCTACCATCATCCAAGTTCGGGGCACGAGCAGCCTTTTCTCTGCAGGTCTTATGCTCATTCTGTGCGCTAACCCGTATGGCCTTCCGTCCTTCCTCTGACGGGGAAAAATTACATTCAAAAGTATCTAACTCATCTATGAAACTATATGGTTTCTCGCACTCTCCATTCAATTCTAAACAACGAACTACTAGATCCTCAGTCTCGCAATCTACTGATCTAAACTTCACTTCTACATCATGAGGATGTTTGAGATGTAGAAGGCCGGTGTCATAGTCTAACACAGCACGAGATTCTGTAAAGAAGTTGGAACCTAAAATCAAAGATCTGTTCAGACCTGATATAATGATGCCTAATGTATGAAATTCCTTCCCATGTATCTGAATGACTAACAGCGTCTGGCCTATGATCGTCGCTGATTTACTTCCGAAAGCAGACGTAACCCGTATATTCTTAGCACTCAAAAATGCGGGTGTGGGGTGGCTATTTGAGACGGAGTCCCAAATTTCTTTAGAAATGGCGGAGCAAGTAGCCCCTGTATCTAATAACGAATTAACTTCCTTTCCAAACAAAAGTACATTAATCTCTGGCAGTGAAATGACGTTATTACTGGGTAGTTCTTCATTACTTGAATCAAATAAATTCCTAAAAATGCCATTGGCCTCTTCATATACCGCCCTATCTAAATCGATGTGTTCTCCAGTCCTACTTAACAAGGTTAACTTATTTTTGAACATGCCTTCACTAAAATGCTTCTTTGCCTTAATTTCTAAACAAATCTTACAATTTTCTTCTTCTTTTCCTTCTACATTTTCAAAAATCTCTTTAACTGCGGTTTCACATGAATTTTCGTATAAGTGTATATTTTCTACTTTTTCTTCTAAATTTCGCACATACTTGGAATTTTCATTTGTCAACTCAGATGTACTCGTATTCTCCATAGCCATCTTACCGTTGTTCCAAGCACATGCGGACAATCCTCATTCTCTGGGAGCAGAAGAAGAGGATTGGTTACTCCTGGTAATGTTTTGGTTCTGGCTGGTAGGAGGAGGCGCCCGGTCATAGTGTTCCAACAGCTGGATTTCCTGGTCCTCGTGACGGAAGGAATTTCCCTGTGGTCTATCCGTTTGGCGCATCCCTCCCCTCCTACCGCGGGCTCCACGAACGTTGTTGTTGTGAGAGGAGTGGGAGTTCCCCCCACGTGACCAGCCAGACGACCCACTTCCGCTGCTCTGGTGGCGAGGCGGGGATCGCTGGTGGTTGTTTTGGTTCGTGTTTTGATGTCTCGTTCTCTGATAAGGACGCTGGTTTTCTCTCGTTCTATTCTTTTTACGAGCAGCGTGCTTACCACTGTGGCCAGAGGGGTGATTGTCCTCATTTTCCACGCTCACTTGGAGCATGTTGACCCCTTTCCTCTGGTTACTCTGGAAAAACTGGTCGCGATTCGTCATCGACGACTGCAGTTCCTGTACTAGATTTAGAAGTTCTGCTATTGTCTTTGGGCGAGAAGAGACTATCGCCCTAAATAGCCAGTTCGGGAAATGACGCGGAAGTACTTTCAGTAATGTAGCATCAGACATTCTAGGCTCTAATATGCTATTCTTGTGTAACAAATCCAGCAGATATTCTGCGGGGGATTTGTGTACACGATTGTCGAAATGGGAGGTGAGAATAGTAGCCCGTAGGTTTGCCAGCCGCTCTTCGCTAAGGTAACAGTGTTTGAAGTTTTGCACAAAATCTTCGTAAGTGTGGATTTTGTTCCGGTTAACTTGAAACCACTGGTAACAAGTATTCGGAATTGCTCGCGGTATGAAACTGAGCCTCATCTCGTCCGGTACTCCAGTGACCTCAAAGTACCGGTCGAGATCTTGGAGGAAGTTATACGTTTCAGTCTCAGATTCATTTCCAGCATACACAGGTAAGGTAACGTCCCTGTGTATGAGACCAAAAGCTGTTGCAAGATGCTGTCTCGTCTCATGATTACATGAGCGAGACGTCGACGGGACAGGTTCTGTCTCGCGGGAAATAGCGAGGTTCCCAGGTTGAGAACCAGGCAGATCGCGACTCGAGATGTCGTTCGTAGATGGCAGTCTTTCTTGTGTGCCGGAGACAGAGATGTTAGCGAGTCTCCCTTCTATCACCTCGCTTGTCTCCTTCTGGATGGAGCTCTTCCACTCCTCCATTTTCTTCTCGAGTTGTGCACACACGTCATGAACGGTCTCTTGCATCTGTTGGATGCTACCGTTACATTCCGACCTGATCTCATCGAGTGGCGTTTCCTGCTCTAGTTCCCCCCGGATCCTGGCTAGTTGGGAAGCGAAACTCACTTCCACTCGCCTGACCTGATTATTCAGAGTAAGTGTGGTCTGTTCTACACGAGACGAGACCTGTCTAACACTCTCAGAAAGCTCTGAGTAATTCTCTTCTAATCTCTTAGTGGTTTCCGTGACACGAGAATTGAAATCTTCCCGAGCGCCTTCAATCTCCCCCCTCAGCTCTACGGTAGTAATTTCGAGTCGCTCTGTTAATTCCCGCTCACTCTGCTCCAGTCTTGATGTCATGGATTCTAACCGCATTTCAAGACGAGCATTGACCGACTCTATAGCCTTTTCTACACCCTTTGAGTTCTCTTCTAACTTCCTTTCTAAACTTTGTGCATTTTCTACTAATTTACTTTCTAAAGTTTTTGCATTCTCCTCTTGTCTTCTTGTACTTTCTTCTAGTTTTGCGTTAAGATCTTCCCGTATACTTCTACTATTCTCTTCAAATTTTGCTTCTAACCTTTTCTCTAACTTCTTTGCGTTCTCTTCTTGTTTTAACAATATCTCCCTGAACATAGCTGCAATATTCAAATTATTCATATTATCTATGGTGCTACTCATATTACTGGCTGGGCTAACACTTTGTTCTGTAGTTACAGTGGTTACCTCCCTTTCCTCTCGCAATGGTACTTCCTGTTCCCTACTGGGGACTGGCGGAACGGTATCCACCGCATCAGCGTCTCCCACAACGCTGACGGGACGCTCGCTAGCGCTCTGCGCGTCAACAACACTATTCTCCTCTGAGAGCTCCCCAGCTCTCTGAGCGAACTCTTCACTTACAAACTCTGTGTCCATATTTCTCACACTTCGAGCCTGTGCTCGCGTTACAACCATTTACAAATACAAACCGGGATTACAAAGTTTCTTCCCCCCAAATTTCTAAAAAAACTGAATTCTCTAGAACACAGTACTGGTTGTCAAAATATTCAAGACACAAATAAATTTCAACACACAAGACACCTACGTTCTTGGAAATTTTTCGGGAAGAGAAACAAAACATATACCGAAATTTTAACACAAACTGTATGTTGACCAGCTAGTATATAAGATATACTTCATGCAATTTACTCTGATGGCGCCACTTTTATTGTGAGGCGCAAAAGCGTGAAGTATCGTGCCCTGCAGCTGGGTAGCCACTTTTATTGTGAGGTGCTAGGTAGCCAGAGCCGAAACTACTGTTTACCTAAGAACACCAACACAAAATAAATAAACAAAAATAAATGAAGCAGAGTGGCTGGGAATATTCAAATTAACTGCAATATTTGCATAGGATGCAAAATACAAACTAGGTAAAAATGATTTATTCCCTCTTGGAGATATGGTTCTCTCCTGTAAGAGCCGCCACTCCCTTATGAAGTCGGTAGAGCAATATTATTAATGTTTTGTGAAACAGCAGATCTCAGGGCAATCTGCATAACAGCCATGCTCAAAGATGCTAAAATAGTGAGTTAGTTATATATTTCAAATAAGGTTAAAAAAAAATTAATCTGACAATAAAATTTACAGGTAGCAGCCTGTATGTTATCTCACTATTTCATGACTGTTATTTGGTTCCTTGGGCAGAATTCTCTCTGAGCCCCATACAGAGAGGTGGTCAAACATACACAATCAAGGGGAAAATGCCTCCTTGAATCACACTCCTGAAACAAACACATCATTAGTACAGGTACTCACCATACAGCAAATTGAATACACAGTTGTTCTGGTAAGAGCTGGCAGTTTTATTTTCCACAATGGAATCAGGAACATGAAATAGAATGGATGTGTTGATATCCAAACTTCGATACACTAATAATTATCACCATTTTCGTAGTGCACTACACACACACTTTTTAGAAATATAGATATACTTGATAATTTTACCACACTGTTTCAATATTATAAAAATAACAAAAAGGAGGAGGTATGATAAACCTGAAGTTATAAAGGTCTGTCTGACCTTTCAAAAAGAAGAAAAAAATATATATATATATAGATATTTACAACATTCTTTTATCTCCTCATAATTTTGAGTTTCTTGTCTCTAACAGTTTTAGAGGAGTGAGGTATTCCACTGAAACATATTTTAATATCTGTGATATAAATACACAGATTGAAGATAAAAATAAACACAATTTAATATACTGGTTCACTGTTCCGATATTCACACGCTGTTCACAAGTTCTATGTTGTATGACACAGTGTCCTCCTAGATTCCCATTCCATTAAAATGAAAAATGTTCGGTAGGAGATATGGTAAGCTGGACTTCACACGTTCAATGAAGGAACTTTTAATAGCTCCTATAACCAAGCAACATATAATTGCTGAAACCTTGTACTAAATGTCCAAGGACAGGCACAGCTTAGAGACGTTACTGGCATAGGTTTTTATATCTCTAACTGAGATATCGTAAAGTATGTATTTCTTTCATGTTTAAAAAAACTGGGTCTTCCCATATTAAAATTGGGAGGTGCAATGAGATTCAAATTATGTTGTCTCTATTGAGCGTCCATAGCACTCAGAGAATGAACAATTAGAAACTGGAGATTTCACTTTTAATCTTCCATTGTCACTATATGTAATAAGCACCACTGATGACAAACTGCAGATATGTGTAGGTCTTACACATTTTTGTAATATGATTATAGCTTCGTATAAAAAAACTGAGTTCTGCACACTCGCGTATTCAGTTGTTCACAGGACAAATCCAGGGGAGCCGGAAAACAACTTGCTCACACCTCGTCCTGGGTATCGAACACTCTGTTAGTGAAGTCAGGTGACTTCCTTCGAACCAAAAAAAACTATATGTTGTTGCTTCACGAATCTGACTTGAACTACCCTGTTCTCTCAGGAAAACGAGTATATGTTTCTGGCAAAAACAGGAAACGAAGAAACTCGCTTCCTCTAGCAACCTTTGACAAAAGGTTCTCTGCCCTGAGGCGGTTTGCGTGTGGTCCGACCTGCACAATGCACTTGTTCAGTCACTATCCGTAGCCAAATTCACCCTTTCTTGGCTGACACGTGCTGCCCCTACACTGAGCAACGGCCAACACTGAACTTTTTGCTCGCAGCAGAAACTATGAAAGTTTTTCGCACACTTTTGTTTTTCTTCACTTGTTAAATACAAATAAAATTGAGAAACATATGATATTATACATCAAAATAAAGGTAAACATTCAAAGAATACATATATATACAATTTATGAACTGTCATCTCTCTCAGAAGCAGCAGTACACCCAATTTCTGTGGCTGTCGTTCAAACTGTCTGCTACTAATGCAGCCATGTTTTCCTGGAGAGAGATTGAAGGAAACATCTTTGTTAATATTATATTTTTCACAAATACAAGATCCAAGTGTCTTGTTCGATAAGGGAAACACGCTGTTAAAATAAATCAGAATTTTGTGTGGTATTTCCAAGAACGTGTTTAGCTTAGTACGTAAATATTAATATTTAACACAGAAAATAAGTCAAATCAGAGTATACAATTTCAAATTGGTGTTGCATTTCGGGAACTAAGTAAAAGGCTCGCTGGCCAGGTTACTGGTTTCTGGTGAGAAGGGGGGAGGAAATGACGCTCGAACTCGGTGCATTGGAAATCACACCTATAGAAAGCTAAAATTTCGCATGTAGAAGCGAAAAAGTTTATGGCTTTTGAAACAATACAAACGCTCTGTTTCAACACACTGTATCAAACTCAGTGTAGATTCACCAAGGAAGTTCGTGGGTTACTTCCTGTATATAAAGATACTTATTTAGTTCCTATTCTGGTAATTTCTTTCCATGTTGAGTTGAGAAAGACCTCACATCTAGTAGTCTAGGCGACAGTAAGTCGGGAAAGAAAAAAAAAACTTCTCTCAGCGCTAGCTCTCTTCCAAGCGTTCTGAAAACTCATGTATGATTCCTATAGAATCTTCTCATTTCCTATTAAATTAATCCTTCATCTATGCTTGTAATATCATTCCTTCCATAATCCCCTGTACGCTATACATTATGCAACGACGCAGTAAATTATGCAACCCATTTATACACTATATAATGCCTATAATTGCAGTAAACACAAATGAAATAAATACAATATAATACAATATTGTATTAATATTTACGTACTATGCTGGTGTTTCACACTTCATTACTAATAATATTAAATTAATATGCACAGAATATGCTAATGTTAAGCAATTAATTAAACCACAACATCCATTATATTTACATATTAATATGCAAATGTGCCCCTCATCTGCATTTCGATATGCAGATGATGGAGAAGGACATGGGCCTTCTACAAATCCGAATGCGGACTTTTGCCCCCAGCTCTCGAATTTGTAAATAATTTTATTCTTAAATTTAAATTCCAGTTTCTAACAGTAGACCTATTTAAATTCGTTTGCTACGTAGGCTTTCTTTAGCTTAACTAAAGTTATGTAGGCCTGTGTGGAGGTTGATTTTTGAATTTGGGCAAGCCACGCTCAACACTGTTTAGTGTACCGATGGCACCAAGGGCACTACTCATATTTCAGCGGTGTAAACAGAGGCTAGGATTAATAGTCAGTAGTGCAAACACATACTCGTTTGTATTGCTGAATCCATCTCTTGAGGTTTGAAAAGTGCTCTTGATGTCATTTCGTTCATCGGTGCTGAGAGAGATTTGTCCTTTGGTATTAGAAACACTACGAAAAAATATGGTTTAAATTTAAACAGATACCACATCTTTTTCGAAAGGTCAAGAAAAGAAAAGAAAAAAAAATGCGTTGTCGCATTAGTTGGACGAATGTGCCATGGTTGGCTCTGAACTTACAATACACGTGTTTTTTTTTTTTTTTGGGAGTGGTGGTAGTTTATTTTCTGATTCTTGTCAACAACGAACCTTTGTATAATTTCTTTTCTACAGGGTGGTCCGTAAGTCTTAGTACAGTGGATTATTTTTTAAAAACATGATTAAAGCAAATCTGACTAGCGGAGGGTGGGCTTGGGTAAAGGAGCTACCGATTGATGCATGTGTGGTGAATGGCGGCCATCTTGAATCCATGTAATTTTCTTAAAATGGGAAGATAGGCATGTGACACATCAATTAAGACTGTTTTTGCAAGGGAATACAGTCCCGCAAGCAGAAATGCGTTATCATGTCCCATTCCAAAGTTATGGCGCCCCAAAGTTGACGGTTTTCTGTTTCCTTGCAGGAAGAGCGAGATGGCACTGACGAAGCAGGAAAGAATTGAGATCATCCTAATGTCTGGGGAAAGAAGCAGTCGTGTGATTACCCAGGACTTCAACGCGCACAACTCCAAAACACCTGCAATAAGCCACAACACCGTTAGCTACCTATATTAGGAAATTCAGTGTAACTGGTAATGTTGCCGACATACCACGATCATGTCCTCCACGAATCGCGACAGATGCGGAAACATCCACAATGGTGCTTGCTGCGAGTGTGAGAAGTCCGAAGCGCAGCACAAGTCGATAACAGGCGTACCACGTGCTTCCGTGATGAGGATTCTCCATACGAACAAGTGGCATTCCTTCAAGCTGCAGCTTCTCCACAACCTTTCAGAGGATGATTCAGACCGGCGCATGGAATTCGCGAATTGGGATTTGTTACAATATGGCGGTTGATTTTTGAATTTGGGCAAGCCACGCTCAACACTGTTTAGTGTACCGATGGCACCAAGGGCACTACTCATATTTCAGCGGTGTAAACAAAGGCTAGGATTAATAGTCAGTAGTGCAAACACATACTCGTTTGTATTGCTGAATCCATCTCTTGAGGTTTGAAAAGTGCTCTTGATGTCATTTCGTTCATCGGTGCTGAGAGAGATTTGTCCTTTGGTATTAGAAACACTACGAAAAAATATGGTTTAAATTTAAACAGATACCACATCTTTTTCGAAAGGTCAAGAAAAGAAAAGAAAAAAAAATGCGTTGTCGCATTAGTTGGACGAATGTGCCATGGTTGGCTCTGAACTTACAATACACGTGTTTTTTTTTTTTGGGAGTGGTGGTAGTTTATTTTCTGATTCTTGTCAACAACGAACCTTTGTATAATTTCTTTTCTACAGGGTGGTCCGTAAGTCTTAGTACAGTGGATTATTTTTTAAAAACATGATTAAAGCAAATCTGACTAGCGGAGGGTGGGCTTGGGTAAAGGAGCTACCGATTGATGCATGTGTGGTGAATGGCGGCCATCTTGAATCCGTGTAATTTTCTTAAAATGGGAAGATAGGCATGTGACACATCAATTAAGACTGTTTTTGCAAGGGAATACAGTCCCGCAAGCAGAAATGCGTTATCATGTCCCGTTCCAAAGTTATGGCGCCCCAAAGTTGACGGTTTTCTGTTTCCTTGCAGGAAGAGCGAGATGGCACTGACGAAGCAGGAAAGAATTGAGATCATCCTAATGTCTGGGGAAAGAAGCAGTCGTGTGATTACCCAGGACTTCAACGCGCACAACTCCAAAACACCTGCAATAAGCCACAACACCGTTAGCTACCTATATTAGGAAATTCAGTGTAACTGGTAATGTTGCCGACATACCACGATCATGTCCTCCACGAATCGCGACAGATGCGGAAACATCCACAATGGTGCTTGCTGCGAGTGTGAGAAGTCCGAAGCGCAGCACAAGTCGATAACAGGCGTACCACGTGCTTCCGTGATGAGGATTCTCCATACGAACAAGTGGCATTCCTTCAAGCTGCAGCTTCTCCACAACCTTTCAGAGGATGATTCAGACCGGCGCATGGAATTCGCGAATTGGGATTTGTTACAATATGGCTAAGATCTGCATTTCCCAGGCAGCATTCTCTTCACAGACGAGGCAAACTTTTATTTGGATGGGGAAGTGAATTGCCAGAACATGCGATATTGGTCGTATGCAAAGTCGCATGCGATCAATCCTTGCAAGAGGGTTACCCCTACTCATATCATGGTATGGTGTGACATATGAAACACGTCGATCATAGGACCCTTATTCATTCCTGGTACCCTAAATGGTGTCCAATATCTGGACATGTTACAGAAGTTGGTGTTTCCGTTGCTTCTCCGCCCTGATGCCATCTTGCCGCGATATTTTCAACAAGGTGGTGCCCCTCCGCACTATGCGCTGTCTGTGCGGGAATGCTTGGATCTACATTTTCCTGGACGTTGGATCAGTCGCCGAGGCCCTGTAGAGTGGCCAGCCCGGTCGCCAGACCTCACTCCCTCGGATTTTTTATGGGAACACTTAAAACACCTGCTGTATCAGGAGAAGATTCGGGATGTTGCACTCCTACAGGGACGTATTTAGGACGCCTGTGATAGCATCACCCCTGCTGTGTTGTTACGGGTTCAGGACGACTGGATTAAGAGACTCCGGTGTGTGCTGCAATGCACGAGAAACATGTGGAGCATATCCTGTAGGTGGGACTTTCAGGCGTCATAACTTTTGAAAGGGACATAATAACGCATTTCTGCTTACGGGACTGCATTGCCCTGCAACAAACAGTGTTAATTGATGTGTCACTTGTCCTCCTTCCCATTAAAAAAAAACTGGATCCAAGATGGCCGCCATTCATCATGCGTGCATCAATCGGTAGTTCCTTTAACCAAGTCCGCCCTCCACTAGTCAGATTTGCTTTACTCATATTTCTTTCCAAAATAATCCACTGTACAAAGACTTATGAACCACCCTGTAGTTTATCAATACGAGTCCTCCAGCTCAATTCAAACACCAAACTGCGGCTTTTTGCCCCCGGTTTGCCTCTAATATTCGTAATCAGGGGGGTTTCATGTGGACACCCTGCAATCAGGGAGGTTTCATGCATAATGAATAGAAAAAATGCTACATAGCAATCTACCTGTTCTGTATTTTAAGTAACTGTGCTTGAAAAAAGTTCCAAATAACTGTATCAACAAAAATAAAAGAAAAAGAAAAAGAAAAAAAGAAAGAAAGAAAGTAAGAATAAAGACAGAAAAATAAGTTGTACACAAAAGTACTCTGGAGTGGGGAGATTCTTATCCCTTTAAAATCAAACAGGAATGCAAAGAAACGCGATTGTAATGCTGACAGTAACATGGACACTAGATGGAAGACAGGACAGAGGAAATGCTGTGTTACAGAGGAAGGGATTTGCAATTGCACGCAAGTTATTAAGAAACATTCGTGTAAGAGGGAGAGTGGGAGACCTAAAAGGTCGTTGTTAACAAGATTATCATTATCAAAATCCATGTGTGTTCTCTATATCTCTTTCTCGAAAGTCCATGTTGACGGTTGATGTTTTCTGACGAGCACCGATTTTTTTCTGACGTGCAGACCCTATAACCATGACGCGGTAAATTCTGAGTCAGCTGGATAGGGTTAGCGTATGCGTCTTCGGCACAGGAAATCAGATTAATTACCACAGGAAGCTCATTTTCTTGGGATCGCACAATAAATTGTAGGACCATGTATCATTTACTATCAACTTTGAACAGGACGCTAAAATTTATATCAACCGATCTAGACTAGTGATGGTCATAAAAAAACGGTTTTTCGGTTTCCAGTTTTCTCCAAAACCGGTTCGGTTTTCTCAAAAACTAGGTTAGTTTTTCATCCAAAACCAGTTTCAGTTTTTCCAAAACTGGTTCTATTTACCACCAGAATAGTCTTTCGTTGTGTTCTCCGGAAACCGATTCCGTTTCCACAAAAATCGTTCCATGTGTTCGGTGAAAACAGAAACCAGCTTCAGTGAAAAACCAAACCGGTTTTTGGAGAAAACTGGACAGTGTTTGGAGAAAACTGAAACCGGTTTCGATGAAAACCGAAATGTCTGTTTTTCGGATTTCGGTTTTTACAAACTGGTTTCTGTTTTTTTATTTAAAACAAACGGTTCTGCCCATTCCTAATTTATACAGTGAAAATAGAGATCAATGGCTCACTGGTGGTTGTTCTGCTTGATGAATGGACTTGACTCTCTTTTTAGATTTATTTAGATTTCCACCTATCTATGCATATGTGTTGGAAGTCGTAGAGAAATGCTGTTTTTCCGTCCGTCTCTTGACAGGTACCACAGCAAAAACGGTAAGAGATATCGGAAAGCGGCTTCTTAAAATCGATTCAGCGTCCCAAGAATACATTATATTTCTTCCTTTAACCTACTATTCGAACCGGAAGTATTTCAAATAAACCAAACTTCCACCGATCACGTTCATACAGCCTTTAGCAGTTAATTTTTCGCTCAGCCACATGACACGGTCTAAGGGCAAGCACACTTCTCTTGCAAACAACCGTGAGGCGTAAATCCGTGTGAATGGCATGGTTGATTGTCGCTGCGATCTGCGGAATTTGGCAGTCATTGCACGCTGTGTGATTGGAGTTTTGGAGGTCGCCATACGCCGAATCACACGCAATAGCGGCGGAGCCTACTCACAGGAAGCTGGTTTCTAATTCGTCGCGTAGATGTGGTCGGCACAGGACTCCGTGCCGCATATCCTGTATAATACAATTCACAGTAGAAAGACCTACACGATGTATTTCTATGATGCGAAAAGCCGTGAACTTAGCGTATGGAAGGGCCTCAATGAACCCCTTACTACAATCTGTTCAGTTTCGGCGGAATAAGGCTACGCTAGTCAAGACATCACTTCTCGTGACTAATGAGACTAACGAGATAGTGTTGTTTGCTCTATGACGATGGGTTGCGCATTGACTTCGGCTCAATATATATGAATCGACATCTGCATAAAATTAAAATGAAACTTAGAACTGAATAGGAAATTAATCTGCGGAACCTTTTTACTACAAACCAAACGCTCGAAATTTCGCATCATTCTGTATATTTATTTTTTTACTTCAAAATTTGATTTTTTTTTCCTGGGAAACGGACTTACTTCGTCCATGAGTGCCCATTCAAAAAGTCCAAAATTACTAGTTAAAGTGGGACTAAATCATCAAATTCTGTGATTTCTGTATCTATAACTCTGCTATGGGAAATCATAAATGTAACAACTAATATATCAATAAAAATAAAGAAAGCTGTAGGGAATTGCTAAATCCAATTGATCTTCATCTCGTTTTAAATTTTAAGAAATATAAGAAAAAATATAAAAGATAATGTTCTATAGTTAACGCCTATGAATAAAATAGAACAAGATTAATGAACTGTGTCGTGCACCATCTGTTAAGTAAGTTTTGGAAAATACAACCATTTGTAAAGTACATTCGTAATTATTGCTGAACACTCAAGCTCTTAGAAATGACTAGAGTTGACTCGGACTTACTGGGGTAATAGAGGGGAGTTATCCACGATTTACTAAAAATAAGGGTTAATCCAAAGGTAGGAACTAAAACAAGAAATATACACTACCTGTATATAGTGAATAGAAAAATGGTGCATGGCAACTTACCTGTTTTATATTTTCAGGAATTATTCTCTACTAAGATTTCATATTAACTGTATCAACAAATAAAAAGAAATATAATACTTACGCAAGAAACTTATCGTTTTAAAATCGAACAGAAATCCTCAGAAAAACGTTTTTAACACCGAGAGTAACAGGGACACTACGTAATGGACGGGACACAGAAAACGATCTGTTAGGTGAGGACAGGTTCGGATACAGGGGGATCGGGGCTATCGCCCCGCCAGAGGGGGAAACTTTCTTACTGTATATAGAAATAAAACCCATCCTAGAGTTTGATCTCTTAAAAGTAGCTCTAAGTAGCAGTATTACAACCAACTGTCCTCCCCAAAAATCCGCCATGGATCCGCCCCTGGGTGAGGAAGGGATTTGAAACTGCAGCAGGTTTTTAAAAAAGTGGGAGAGGATGGGGCAGACATCTGAAAAATTATTGTCAACTCGAATCTCATTCTCAAATTCCAAGTCTGTTCCTCTCTCTCTCTAGTGTGTCTGCTGATGATACTTGCAATAGGTGTAAATCTATTTTCTTTTCTTTTTTTGCGAGAACCTTTTAAGCTGCAACCCGGATAAGCCGCCACAGGTAAACCGTAGCCAACTGTATACGGTTATGCTCCTTCGTTGCACGGGACCCAGAATAGATTCCCGGTTGGAGTTCATATGTTTCGGATCCCACGTTAAGCTGGAGGACGACGTCTGACATATTATCAGTTCTGAACGGAATGCTAAACTCGAAATCAACCAATCTAGGTAACAAATAGAGGGAACAATAGCTCAGTGGTGTTTTTTCTGCTTGATGAATGAATTTGCAACTGTTATGACTTCCAAACTATACTATGCATAAGTGTCAGAAGTCTTTCAGAATGACTACGTCCGTCCGTCTATCGACAGGTATCAGAGGAGAAACTGTAAGAAATATCGAGATGTTTTCTGAATCGTTTCAATAGCCAAAGAATAAACTCTATTTCTACCGTTAACAATCTATTTGAACCAGGTGTAGTTGAAATTAACTATTTCCGGTTTCAACGCTTATCCTCATAGAACAAAGACGCTAAAAACATCGAGAAGCTTTTTTCTTTCAATCGGTTCAGAATCTCAACAGAACATACCATCATCATCCACACGTTCTCCAAAAGGAAGTGGTTCAAATTTACTAGTACCACTAGTATCAATCTTGATTTTCATAGAAGTGCTGCGGTGGCTCAGTGATAAAGTGTTCACCTCTGGAACATGGGGTACCAGGTTTGATCCCAGGTCACGCCAAGTGAGCTTCGTGGTAAACAAACATCGTGTACGTGGGTTTTCTCCGGGTTCTGTTTCCTCCTACTTTCTTCATTCCACCATTTTATTGATTTCTGATCATCGCCATCTCCTTTAGCTTAGCCGGCATAAGAGTGAGACGTAAAACTTAAAGATTTCATTTTATTTCATTTCATGAAATCTTTAAGTTTTACGTCCCACGCTTATCCCGGCTAGGCTAAAGGAGACGGAGATAGTGAGAAATGAATTCAATTGTGGAATGAAGAAAGTGGGAGGAAACGGGAGAACCCCGAGAAAACCCATGCACTCGGTGTTTTGTCAACCACAAGGTTCACTTGGCGAGAGCTGGGATCAAATCAGGGACCCCATGAGCCAGAGGTGAACACTCTACCGTTGAGCCCCCGCGGATCCGCTAATGGATAGCGACAAGTGGTTTGTAACCATCAATTCAACGTCTCAAAAGAACATACGATCAACACACAACATTCTGCCAAAATCAGAAGTGGTTGAAATTTGCTAATAAATGAAATCTGTCAGCTTAACATGCCACTATTATACTCTTTAGGCTAAGGGAGTCGGATGAATTATGATGGAATAATTGGTGGAGTGAGAAGGTAGGAGGAAATGGGAGTACTCCGAGAAAACCTATAAACACGATGCTGTCCACCGCAAACTTTCTTGACCGGGGATCGAACCAGGGACACCACATAGCAGAGGTAAGCCCTGTACCATTCAGCCACCGTGCCCCCGAAATTTACTATTGTTTCTGATTTCAATACTTATTTCCATATTATTATTATTATTATTATTATTATTATTATTATTATTATTATTATTATTATTATTATTATTATTATTTTATTTTATTTTGGCAGGTTGTGCGTGCAGAGAATGAGCTTTGTCCCGACTTTTTTTCTTTCTGTTGAACTCAGAAGTGAGGTGAATCTAGTATTTCTCGGTTACTACACTGATCGAGTAGTGAATGAAACGGAAGTAGAAAAAGACAGTTATAGATATATATATATACATGGACTCAGTACCGCAGGAATTTGTTCCACGTCTGATTTTATTGCATTATTGCAATAGAAAGCGAAAGACATCTATGAGCACTTCCGGTTTCAATGTGCCAATCTCCATAGAACAGAAAGAGTCCGAGACATTGGGTAATGGCTTCCTGATATGGATCCAGCGTCCGAACTACTTCCAAGTTTGACAATTGAAGTTGCATAGTTTGGAAGTCCGTCCGCCCTGTCGTCTGTCTGTTATATCATAGGAAAACTGTAACAGGTACCGATAAGTGATTTCTCGTAATCAATTGAGAGTACCAAGACGCGCCCCCAGCTGGCCAAATGCTCAGGGGTGGATCCAGGGGGGTGATCGGGGCGATCGCCCCCCAGAAGAGGAAACTTTCTTATTTTATATATATAAATAGAACCCATTCCAAAGTTTGAAGCCCTTAAAAGTAGCAGTATGACAACCCACCGCCCCCCAGAAGTCGGTCCAGGATCCGCCCCTGCAGCTTGCAAAGAGAGAGAAAGAGAAAGGGTCAGTGGATGAAGAAAGTAGATGGAAACATTGGTCTCCAGGGCTCAAAAGATGAAAATTTCAAGAGAATGTACTGATTATTTCCTTATAACTCTTCCTTTACTATTATTCCTGGGGATTGTTGTTTACTTAATTGATTGTATATATACAGAAAGCTGTTATATTTGATTTATAGATTTATTTGCAGATGAGATAATATCATTAATTTTTCTACGCTTGAATATTCAAGGGAAGAAAAATGCAAGAGCTAATTCGGTTGTGGTAATTTTTCTTCTTTTCTAGATCTTACCAACTGATAACAGTTTGGTTGTGGTAATGGAAAGAGAGATTTATCTTTGTCGAGATCAAATCTATTGATAAGCGATTTAACGCTCGTTTATCTTCTTCTTCTTCTTCTTTTATTTGTTCAACAATGTAATTTTCATTTAATTCCAAGAGATTTTATGAGAAAAGAAAACGATTTTTTTTTTTTAATGTTTAAATTTTCAGTTATATTTGGCCTCATGTAGCTTTTACTTATCTTCTATTATTTTGAGTATTTTTGTTGTATATTCCTTGTGTAGATGGTGAAGAATTTATTTCCTTCAGAAAGCAAAGAAAAAGAGCTTATTCTTCATTCATTACAGTGCTTCATTCATTATAAATAATATCTTTTTCATCAAAGTAGCCAATGAAAATGAAGCATACAGAGAGTATATCCTTCATAAAATTACGATTTCGGCTATAAACAGTGTTGCTAGTTCTAAAGATTAAAACGTAGCGAGGTTGAGCTCCAAAAATAGCAAATTGAACTATTTGTAGCCCAAACATAAAACGAATCATTTTGCATCTATATACTTTTACTGATTGTACATAAAGCCTTATTAATTGAATGGAAACACATGTAGTTGGAAATATGTCAGATGTCTGAGTTGACAACGGTCAGGCGGCGACCACAGTTTATATTTTATTTATTTATTTAACAATCACCAGATGCAGCTAAGAGGACATAGAATTTAGGAAGGCCTGTTTGATGGGTACCATCCCATCGGCCAGGACCTGTTTGGTGGGTACAATCCCGGCATTTGCCTGGTAGGACTGAGGAAAAGCCTGGAAAACCCCTGTCAGGAACGAAAACTGAGCAAAAGCTTAGTGTTGTGAGATCTGCAGACTGAAAAATACTAAAACAAGAATTGAACTAGTATCGAACAAGTTAGTTATCCCATGCCGTAAGCGTCAATGGGCAACCACCGTTGGGCAACTAGCGACATCTTGCTAAAAATTGGCGGCCCCGCAGCGACGATCCGCGGTGGCCCCACTTCCGTTTTGAAGACTATAATACCAGCGGCAGAGACGCGACGAAACGCCATTTACTTTATTCCCTTTATTTCGTAGTTCTCTCGTATTCACTTTCCAATGATCAGCGACAGTTCCCATCTAAATTCATACAATTATACACACTCATCTAAAGGTTTTTCACTTGGAGATATAGAGGTAGGGGTTACTCTTGACCCCCGGAGGTCACTTGAGAAACAATTCAACAGGAAAAAGTAATATATAATAATAACCGCATGCACATGACTGACGATAGTTTGTGTTGGTCCCTTCGCGTTTCTCCGCGACGAATCGAAGGAGCGCGGACCAAAATGAAGTTCTCGCTGCTACGCAGTGGTAACTTCAACACCCCGACTCTAGTTATCTGTTTCGACTCGACGAAACCCTGCTGCCAATGACACACTAGCTATATCGACGATTGACATTTACCGGCAATTGGGCCACTAGGTGTTGGCGACGTTTAGGGCATGGGGTATAATATAATTATCGTTCATTGTGTAATAGAATACTCCACAAACAAAACTTTTATTGTATTATATAAAAATAATAATGCGTGATTTCATATATGAACTAGCATTTGGCTAGCTGGGGGCTCATGTCTGGGGGCTCCTGGGGGAACCCCCCGGATGATCAGCCTTTGCATCAACAGTGAATTTCGTGAAGTTATTCTTCATATTTCCAGAATCTGCCCATCCGGGGGTTTCGCCCCCAACACACTGTATTTCCTCGGCCTACGCCCTCGCAACTCTTCAACACACAATTCTATCGTTTATCTTCCTATTTCAACTATCTAAAAGATAAGATTTTTTTTTATCCCAATGAAACGCCCATTTAAATAGCATGGACGTTTTTTCATCCCCCTTTAGACCTATAAAATTAAAAATATTCACTTTTCGAAATTTTCCTGTGGGTTTGTCCGAAATGCTACAATCGTGTCAAATTTAATCATTGCAGCCCTACTCGAAGTGCACAATAATTTATATCAGCTCATGTAGTTTTATATATAGTTAGGAAATACACAAGTAGCATATTCTTAATAATAGAACGTGCAAGCCTACGTCCTTCGGGAAGGCTCTTTCGGGAGGACTTTTGTACAGAGTAGCCGTCTTGCCAGTCGTACCAACATGATTTTTTCTGTGCTAACACTAGAGTTCATGCTCTTTCCAGCAGAAGAACTTTCTGTCATGCTGAAATACACAAAGTACTCTAATTTATAGAAAAAACATGGAAGGCCTTTTAGCACATTACGTATTTCCGGAAGGGCATTAAGAGATATAGTCTGCAAATAATGAAAAGTGGCCCAAAAAGTATCATGTCGCCCAATTTGAAGTTTTGTTAGCAAGGGCACTTAAAAATAGCCCAATACGCTATTTGAAGCCCAATCTGGCAGCGCTGGATGTAAATTTAAGATTTCTTTGATTTCCTAGATTTACTCTAAATATTTTCCCTCGTAAAATTCTTCTCGGCCATATTTTCTATATTATTCTATTTTTTTTTAGTTAGAACGTTATTTTCTCTTCATTTTATTAAAAAAAATCTACAGTTTGGGAACAACATGGTGCCATTCGAAGTTCATCTAAAGCCTTTATTTGAATTGAGATAGGGAAACATTTCAGATGAGAGCACTATTTATCCGCCGCTCCTCAAAATTCAAGATAATTATCTTTACGGTTCTCTAGGTTGAACTGGCTATAGATAGGTATGGTAGTTGTGCCAAATACATCTTCCAGATTTCAGATATTTAGTTTCAAAATTTCACGGAATAGACATGGTAATTTTCCTTTCCCCCATCCTATGTTTTTTTCCCTCAAAAATTCTCAATAAGATGTCAAAATTTAATTGGCTGCTATTTTTAAATTATACTTTTTGATTGGCTAAATCATCTTAATCACATTTTGGCCTAGCAGCTGTCCGCTGAATAGAGCCGAACAGCTAGCTATCTTCCCCTCGGAGCAGGCTTGCCAATCATACGATAATTTATCGTCATATGCAATAGTGGAAGCCTTAATGCTATATACGATAATTCCCTTGCAATAATATGCAAATATACGATAATTTTAGAACGTACACTTTTTCTTCAGTTTTTCAACGGGGAAATAAATTGTAGAGGTGCATTAAATAATTATAAAACAAATACACTGAGCTTATTAACAGCCATTTCCGCTAAAAATAAATCACTAAGGATTTGAAAATCAGCAAATGGCAACCCTGCATTCATTGTTCAAATTCAATTCCCTTTACAAGTGGTTGGAAATATTTTTATAGTCCAGAGTAACGTTAATAATTATTTTTAAAATGATGAGGATAGTGATGCAAATTTGAAGTTCGTAACTGAAGATTTGTAGATAAGTTTATTACATATTATTGCTATTAGTAGTATTTTAATTGTTCCTACAATTATCACGTGCATAACGAATATACGATATATTTTTTTGTAATATACTATAATTTTAAAAATGAAAATTGATAATTTTGTTCTCTGAGGTTGGCAACTCTGCCTCGGAACTTCTCCAAGCATTCGAGTGTTAGCCTTCCTGAGATATGGAAGCACAATCGGCGTCGAGATTGAAGTTTAACAGAAAAGTGAATTTTCGACTTTTCTCTCTACTAAATGTTTAGTTGGAAAACGGTTTAAAGTCATTACTAAAACAACGACGTCTACACTTATCACTGTAGGACAGTACCATTTTGAAATTGCGCTAGACTTAACAAGATTTGTGGTTGGTGTGGGGCCGGTGCACACCCAGAAATTTTTGTTAGGAGGGTTCCAAGCTTGAGGTGAGGGGAAACCCATACTTACAAGCCACTACGTCTATGTAGTATTGAATGGGTATTGTTCTGCATCCAAAAAGACGATAAGTAATTGTAAAATTCTTCCACCTATATTTTCAAGGAGAAAAATGATAGAACTAGATTCATTTTATAAGAGAAAGATTACAGATGAAGTATAAGAGCAAATTTTCATGCTATATCAATCATTTCCTTGTTAAACAAGTAGAGTTTTGTTGAGAAAGTGTAAAATGTATGTTGAGTTATGAAGTTTAGTGGGGTTTTGGGACCGGTGGATCCCCCATGGGTGCGCCACTGGTGTCAGATCCAACTTTGTCCCTCCGCAATTTTACAAAGACAAAACCATATACATTAAGCAGTTTTACGATCGTCTTCAGTTATTAGGACTAATGACGATATTTGTTGAAAATATTTTCTCGACGTTTTGTTATTGATAGAAAGTGCAATGAAATAAGGCTGATTAGAACCAATTTAAATGAGTCAAAACTTAAGAGCGAACACAGGAAGGAGTTGATTTTCTTGACCAGTTTTACACAGAGAAAAATCCATTCTCTGGACAGCGGTATATTGTACAAATATACGGTATACTCTGCTTACTATAGAAATCAGTATGGAGCATACGTTATCCGTATGCTAGATAGGCACTGTTCTTATGTGCTACATCATGCCGTTGCAGGATGTCAGAACATCTAACAGTTTTCCGTATATCACATGTATATACTTATGTTACGTTCGTCAGCTATATGTTATATACGTCAATTTGTATGTGAGATCCTGACCGCCTACATTGTTTCATACGGAAAGTACGTATAAATGGAACACTTATACAGAAAGTATTATAAAACATGAGTTTTCAGTTATACGTCTGCTGTGCGTTAAGTCCAAAAACTACAGGAATTACGCATGTAACCTATCTTTTTAAGTACGCCACCTACAATATGTTTTCTCAGTCTAGATTTCCAAAGTATTCTATGTTACGCAAAGCCTTAAAGAATGTCTCTCTTGGACAAGTAGGCTATAATACCAGAAATAGTAAAACAATATTTTTAAACATCCTTATTACCACTTTTCTGAACCAGGGATAAAAGTGGATCTGAAAAGGTGGGGGAACGGTAGGTAGCGGCATGACGCCACGCCTTTCCCCTGCCTATCTTTGACCATTGTAATATTTTTAGGAACTGGGAGGATCTTTTCGAGGTGGGGAAACGGTGTCCCCGAGCGTTCCCCCGCATTTTTATCCCTTCTCTGAACAACAACAATATTTCCACACTGCTAAACCTAATATAATTTAAAGATTGGATGCATGGTAGCCATTTGCCAATTCTCAAATCGTTATTCATTTATCTTATCGGGAATGAGTGTTGAAAGCCTCATTGTGTGTATTTTATAATTATTTAATTCTCACCTACAATGTATTTGCACATTTAAAAAACTGCAAAAAAAAAAAAAAAAGTGTGCGTTCTAAAATTATTGTATATTCACCTATCATTGTATATAGCATTAAGACTTAAATGAACTTTGTTAATTTACAAATTGCGATCACTACGAATACATTTAATCCAATTTTGTAATTCATTATTAATCAACGAATTACAACAGACTTAAACTTTTTTACGTTTTGCCGAACTTGATGTGACAGTGCCATCTACTATGTTACTTGAGTACGACTTAGGGGCAAACAGTACTTAGTAGATGAAAGGGCTAGGAGCAATTTGCGTAAATCACATTTCTATAATCACACCATCAAGCAGTAATGCCAACCCGTGGGAAAAATCCACTTTTGTGAGATTTTTACATTAATTTCTCGAAAATAGATAAAGCGAATTGTAGTCGCGATTGGCAATTATATGGGATTTTACATAAAGTCTAGTTGAGTTGACTTGAGTTGATTTTGAGTTTAACGTTCCCTTCAGCAGCGAGGCTATATCAGACGTGGACCTGTTGATTAACATGGATTCCGAACCACTTGAGCTCCCACCGGGAATCGAACCTGGATCTCCCGCGCTAAAGGCGCGTGCGCTAACCGCTTATAAATATAGTCCAGTCAATGAAGATGGTATAGAGGACATTGTCGGGAACAGAATTTTTGACTGCACGGCTGTGTTTGGAGTAGTTAGGAGGTAAACATACTAAAAGTCCCCCGACCTACAAGGTGAGCGAGGGTAGGAGGGGCGGGGGAAGGGGTTTCGCTTATATCTCGAAAACGGTGAGTCGTAGCGATTTTTTTTTTCAAAAAGAAAGCTGAGAAAATTTCCTACAAAATTGTTTCTTTTCCTTTCTTCCCTATTCCTAATAGTTTTCGAGATATCCGCTTGCGAAAATCGCAAATTTTCACATATCGTTTCTTAAGGCAAACTTCGCATTTTAGTACCTCCTCCCTTAACTTCAGCCAATCGATTCCCGACGAGAGCTCATGATGTTCGGATTCCACGGTTAATACATTTACAATCCTGTAATAGTAGATCCCGTCTGATACACCCTCGCTGCTGAAAGGGACGTTAAAGTCAAAATCAACTCAACTTTGGAAGGGTGGACAGTGGAGGAGAATTTTCCTTTAAAGGCCCCTTATATTCAGGCATTAGGACTCGAGTCCAGTTTTTAACGCGAACTGTGTGACATTGCTAAAGAATCTGTTTAATTATAAGAGTGTTTTTATATTTCCTTAGAGTGATTCACTTTCGCCATGACTACCGGTAATACTCGTAAGTGTTTTGTATGTGATGGAGACATCCATGAATCTGCTGGTGACGTTTTCAGAGTGTCAGAAAACGAGAACTATTTTCGCTTATAAAAGCAAGTAAGGAAAGGAAGGACAACAAGATCTCCCAGATACATGGTTTGAAATCCCTCCTAGTTCCCACTTCATGTCAGAAAAATTACACAACGATCCAAACCATTGTGGCTGATTTGAAGAGACATGTTGCATCAATAGCATCACAACCAGCTGAAATAGTGAGTTTGAGATCTTTACTACCAGATTCTGATTTCAAAAATAAATGTTTTCTATATGCTGATACTGTTGAGAATAAGGTAAAGAAACCCTTTGACAATCACACTGTCACGCAAAGACAGAACACTCCCTCTTTCCTCTGTCAGTTCATCCATAAAGATCAACGATGAAAAAGTTACAGTAGATCATTTCCTGCTTTTTCAAAGGATTTCAGTAATGAAAAAAGGAATGAAGATTTTGAAGATTTTTTTAGAATATGAATTGGCCCCGTTTCCATTAGCCTTGTTCAATGAAGGTGGAACTAGAAAAACCTTTGCACCAAATACTATAGTGACAAATGTAGGTGCAGAAGAGCCTCAAGGAACTGTTCTCTTTTATGTCAACACTGTCTTGGAAATTATTCCATTGGTGTCCCCGCGTTGGACAATGAGGAAGATGACGCTGAAGAGAGAGAATCCCTACGCATCCCTGAAGAGACAGAATCCCTGGAAGACATGGAAACTAAGGTGGAAGAAAATATAGATGAAGATATAGGTGAAAATATAGATAAACGATACGAGCCACCTCGTGAGCCAATTACCGAATCTTCCCGTCCCAAGAGAGCCAAAACAACAAAATTCTACTATGAATAGTTTTTCTATAGTTTCAATGAATAGCTTAAGATAATGTATTAAATAATAACTAATTTCAAAGAAAATTTAATGTTATACGATCTTTTATCCTAAGGACTTGGCTGAAGTTAAGGGATGAGGTACTAAAAGGCAAAGTTTGTCTATAAAAGTGAAGCAAAAAACCGATTTATCAAAATTTGCAATTTTTCCAAGCGGATATATCGAAAACTATTAGGGACAAGGAAAAAAGTAATAGAAACAATCTTGTAGGAAATTTTGTCAGCTTTCTTTTTTAACATAAAAACTTTTTCGCTACGACGCACCTTTTTTGAGATATAAGCGAAAATCCGAAAAAAGTGACCTTCCCGCGTCCCTCATGCCCGCCCGCTCACCTTGTAGATCCGGGGACTTTTAGTATGTTTACCTCCTAACTACTTCAAACACAGCCCTGAACTCAAAAATTATGTTCCCGACCTTGTCCTCTACACCCCGGTTTTGAGCGTTCATTGACTGGGTGTAGAGGACATTCCGTTCGTCAGACAACAGAATTCTCTATGGAGGCGAAGGAGACTAGTGACTCCTCAGTAGCTTGAAGTCAGTGTTAATTGTCAAATTTTGTTACGGGAAAACGTATGCACGTTACTGTAGAAGTTATTCGTCATTCTCAAAAAAAAAAAAATAAATAAATAAAATAAAATAAAATAAAATAAAATAAAATAAAATAAAATAAAATAAAAATAAAAAGTTCCAAGACAGGTAAATAGTGTTCTGGTACTTAATAAATAAATTAAAAAAAACGGAAGAAGTAAAATATGAGATTAGAAACAATCAACTTAGAACTGACGGACACAAACTGATTGTAGAGTAAAATTCTTCCAATATCGTTACGTTCATTAAAAGATGATCTCACAGAGATATGATGTAAATGCTAAATACTGCCAAAAATATACTTCTTTTCGTCCATATTTTCAATTTTCTCTTTCAATTAAGGATAATACTTAATCAAAAACTATTTGATAAATGCGGAGTTCTAAATTTACAAATAGGCCAGTTCACTCATATATTGAAGAAAGTGAGTGATATACAATATTTTTCATATTTTATATTAAATTTTGTACTTAGTTTAACGTGGGAAATTCAAGAACAAAATGAAAATTTCTGCCTCTGGAGACGGGGTTTTGTATTTTTTAGGTTTGCATCACTGCCATAAAACAGTGCAGGTTAAAGAGTTAAGGATGCAAGAACGGAGACAGTGACAATTACAGCTGCACTTATTCCTTGCAGGAGTGAAAAGGAGGGGCAGAGAAGTTTTTAGGAAGGCGGCTTCTTTTTTGATACACTGAAAGTGATACTTCCGTATTATTTGAACTACAATAGAGCACAATAAGTCTGCAGGGACATTCAGGGAGCACACCAACACCGAAGGAAGCTCACCCTCTTGTCTCCTGTGGTGTTATCAATGGACAGAAGAGGTGTAAAAGACTGTTCGAAGAATAAAAAATAAAAGATATACCTTACGGCGCTGCTGTGGCTATTCCGGCATAAGACATGAAGAGATCTTCTCGTAATACGTATATATTTTCATATACGTATATAAAAACGTTTACTCTGGAACGCCTGAAGAAATTTTCACCAAACTTGATATACAGATGACTTACAATCTGAAAAAAATGTAGTGGGAATAAGACAATTCTAGCACCGTTAGAAAATCTGGTGAAAGGGTGGCATGTAAAGATAATGGAAATCGATCGATATTAGACTCCAATTCATAGCTTTTGGGGCCTGTGAGATGAATAAAGACATTTCCGATGCCATTTCAGTCCAAATTAATTCCTCATTGGTATGAGGGGATGAAGGGGTGACATGTAAAAAATAATAGAAAACGACCGATATGAGTGCCGAACCCAAAGTTCTTGATGCCCTTTAAGTTCAAATTCATATCTTATGCCTATTCTAAGGGGAGAAAGAGTTCAAATAGTTTCCGTAAATCTATTCTCATGCGAAGGACAGACATTTCAGCTAGTTTATGCATAAAATAAAGGTTGAGTCTGTATTATGTTTTAGAGAACAGAAAAACATCCATTCCAAACAAACTGACACGGTCTAATAATAAAGATAAAATTCTGTGAATAATGAGCTTTCACTACCACTTTAATCTAACTTCTGCCCAAAATGGTCGTTTGTGGCATCAATTTTACAATGTGATCTCATATTAGGTTTTAGTAGAATATCTGGCGCTCGCAGTAAAGTGCTTCCCGAACGCAGAACGAGATGGAAGCGTACTTTTATAGGAAAATAAAAGAGATCTTACAATTAGATTCGTTTCTTGATTTTGGTTTGCTCTTGTCTGCTACTGTGAATTAAGGCAACCCGCAATATTTTGAGGCTGAGCAGGTGGTTAGGCAGCCAAATCAACAGGGTGGTATGTTAGGTTGCATACCCTACAACTGCATAGGAGCAATGTGATAGCTTGAAAACCGATCAATTTTTGAATCATTCGTCTCCGTTAGTCTATCGGGCATAATCGTGCGACGTTAAACTCAAAGATTTCATTTCATTTACATGTCCGGAAGTCGTCGAATTTACCAGTACTTTTGCTTTCAACACAGATTTCCATAGAGTAAAAACTATAAGAAATGTCGAAAAGCGGTTTGTTTACAATCGATTCAGCGTGTCAAGAATAGGTTCCAACGTCTCTGTTAATCCTCTATTCAAACTAGGGATGGACACATTTTCCGCAAAAACGGAAAACGGAAAGTATTTTTTCCGGAAACCGGAAAATTGAAAACGGAAAATTTTCCGGAAAATCGGAAAACGGAAAATTTTCCGGAAAATCGGAAACGGAAAATTTTCCGGAAAATCGGAAGGCGGAAAATTTTCCGGAAAATCAGAAGGCGAAAAATTTTCCGGAAAAACAGAAACGGAAAATTTTCCGGAAAACGGAAGACGGAAAATTTTCCGGAAAAACGGAAACGGAAAATTTTCCGGAAAAACGGAAAACGGAAAATGTGATTTCCGGAAACCGGAAAACTCTTTTTCCGGAAATGACCATCCCTAGTAGGGATGGCCACATTTTTCGGAAAAACGGCAAACGGAAAATATTTTTCCGGAAACCGGAAAATTGAAAACGGAAAATTTTCCGGAAAATCGGAAAACGGAATTTTTTTCAGAAAATCGGAAAACGGAAAATTTTTAGGAAAATCGGAAAAAGGAAAATTTTCCGGAAAATCGGAAAACGAAAAATTTTCCGGAAAATCGGAAGGCGGAAAATTTTCCGGAAAATCGGAAGGCGGAAAATTTTCCGGAAAATCAAAAAGGTTCACTTGGACTAGTGACATTGGTCGTCTTACATTAAGAAATATAACGAAAAATGCTGCGCGAAAACAACCTGTAAATGAGGCAATGATCTTCACCATCTAGTGCTAAAGAAACGCAACTCAAACTTAACAGTGGATAGGAGAGAAAAGGTCGAGTAAATCAGCGACGAAACATTCCTTCCTCCTACATCTATTTGTACACTTGCTTAATCATGTACTTTTTTTGTTTGCGTGAGGGCTTGCAGATCATTCGTTTGCACCGGGAAATTCCCATCATGCGTGTGTTTCGGGGAATCCCCGATTATGCGTGTACCTGAGGGCAGAACTCTGGCAGTAGAGCTGGCAGTGTGTTATTAATACAACTAGTATGTTTATATTCCAACCATTTCTTCATTGCTTATCGTGATCACGGTGATCTGTCAAGGTCACAGATCCTGGGGGACCGGGGGCAGCCCCCTCAAAGTTCATGTGGACCCCGCATTCTATTTATAAATATACAATATTTTGCACAATTTGAATTCAGTTTGTCTTAAAACCCTCATATACACCTTCTGCGTCTGAATGGATCCCCAAAGTTACAGAGAAATCGTCGCCCTAGATTGATTCTATAGAATCCACACGCAGTAGCATTGGCGGGAGTACACTACGTATTCCAACTGAGCTCAGGCGTTAGAACATCGGATTAACATTCAGAAGGCCGATGTTAGATTCGAGCACCCTATCGTCCCGATGTTTTTTTTTTTTTTGGTTGGTTTGTAAGTTTATTACTCAGTTACATCCGACCTGTGCCATAGACTTTTTAACCCTAAGATAAATTCAATTCTACTGATGTAATTCAATTTTACACTTTACCCTAGTGTTACCATCTTGCAACTATAAGCGTCACGAATTCCAAATACCGGTGCTATTGACTATAAATACCATAGTATGTAGCACTACTTGAAACTAGCGCCAGCTATTCATATAATGATCTATTCCACATAATTCTCTTCGTAACTTTTTCCGCTAATTTCTCTTAAACTGAAGGACGATTCCACCTAGTCATCGATACATCAATTCAGTTCTAAATGCTGACTTATTATCTGTTTCTGTATGCATTTGAAAGTTTTACTTATTATTAGAGCAACCCAAAAGCATACAAAGCATAAAAAGCATAATAGCTATTTACATATATGGTTGGTACCTTGAACATGGTCGTGGCTGTCTAAGGGTCCAGAAGAAACTAATTTTAAAAGCATAATTTTAGAAAATAAAGCATAAAGCATAATTTAAATGATATAGCACAATTCTTTGAAAAAATCTCTTCAACTTCAAGTTTAACATACGTATTAATATTTTTAAGAAACAATATTTACAATGCAAAATCATTGAGAACATAACAATGCAACAATGAAAAGCTTATTTTTATTTCTGTAAACTATTTGGTCTAATCTTTTGACCTGGAGAAAAGAATAAAGGACAAAAAGAAGAAAACTTCCACCAACAATGAAAAGAACACAAGAACTCCACACTATACTGTTATGTGTGCCTCTTGAAGTTGAGCACTTTCTGTACTTATTGGTGGCATCTTTTACTTTCCCTTTCTGTATATATGCACCTCTAAGGCGCACACAAGTGATTAAAAAAACTGACTCGAGCAAAGCCTCTCTTTATAGTGTAGAGGATATCAGGCTTAGCGCCTATTTTGAATTCTCCCTGTATGTTGTTATTGTTTTTCAAAAAAGAAATTGTAATTATTAAATAATAAAGAAGAGACTTCCCTATGTTGTCACCTCATCCCAACACAAATTCACGCTTACCATTCTCTTCCTAGTTTCCGTAACTTCATCAAAACAAACTCAGCCACGCCGTTTCAGCAATTAAACTTCCCTATTGACCAAGATAATTGTGATGAGCTAGTCATCCACGTGCGGAGCACCAGGAAGAAGCGAAAGCTAGGAAGTAGAACAAAACCAGGGGACACGGAACCCTCAGGGTGAGAAGTGTGACAGAAGCCGCCAGAACACACTTTGGACCCCTATTCAGAAGAGTCGTCGTAGCAGCAATTGAGAGACGGTTGGCACGCCTGGGCCCTCACCATCCACTGCATGACAGAGGTGTCATTCCGAAGAGGCCAGGACATCTGGAAGCTGTTGCCCTGAGGTCGAGAGGTTCTTCACTCTCTAAAGTGAGGTCCGGGATCGATACCAGACGGAAACACTCAACGGATTGGAGGATAAGGCTTCACCCAATAATTGAAGAGGCTCATCATATCGAATTGGCTGAGGTACAGTAAAACCCTTTCCTTTCCTAACCTTTGCGTCTCTATGATTTCTTCTATTAGAAAACATGCATTTCATTTCATTCATCCCCAATTAATTACTTCAGCGCTGTACTGCTCAGATCCCCACGTACTTTCTCTCTTGCCATGCGAAGTGCTATCCCCACATTCTTTCAGTAAAGAACTGATAATTGAGCAAATAACTGTGGTTGTAACCCCACAGAACAGTACAGCAAGATGGTGGAGATGTGGACCTTCACTTTGTAAAGATTTCTGAGGCCTTTGCCTAGCATTTAGGAATTTTTTTCTCCTAATATAGAAATGCAGCTTCTGTGAGACATTGTTATTATAAATTCCGAACCATAAGACTTTTAAATTAACGTCAATCCATCGATTTTTATCATATCATTTTTTTGTTACAATTCTGTAACATCAAACCATGTCTTTTTTATTATTTATTTTTTGAAGTGACGCAAAGATTGGGTTTATTTTAACTTTAAGTATGTTGTGTTGACACTGATTTTATGTGCATGTTTACTTAGCATTTTCTGCATGTTTCGATTATTAGCTGAACAGTATCTACAGCCTTTTGATGATCTAAACGATATTTCCACTACGCAGTACTTTGAACCTATAATTTGTTCATCACCGATTGCCATTCCAGTTACTAGAAATTTTTATACCAATCTAAAAGACAATTTGCATTTATCTACCCCAGTTTCAAGTATTTCTTATTCTTTCACACCGGAGAGTTTAAACATGGCCCAGAATAATAGTGAGAATGTACAAGGTTCATTGACCTCGATCCATACGATAGTAAGGCCCGAACAATTTTATGCAAAATTAGGAGGAGACATCACGCGGTATTTGCAGAAATACGAAGCTATTGCCTCCATCAATAATTGGACAGGCATAAGAAAAAAGCTAATCCTATGTACATTGATGAAGGGTCCGGCTGAATTTTGGATGGACAATACTTCCAAAAAACCCGAATTTGCTAATTGGACTTACGATGAGTTCAAAGCAAAATTAATAGAAGCTTTTGGGAACAACACCATGCCTCAGTTGACAGAAACTGAAATGCGTGCTCGCGAGCAAGGAGAAACTGAGAGCATATCTGATTATGTTTACTCTAAACTTAACCTCATTTTGAGGGTAGACCCTCAAGCCCCTCAGCGAAACAAACACAATTAATCATAGAAGGTTTGCAACCTGAGTAGTTTAGGGCTGTTATTCGTAAGGAATATGATTCAGTTGAAAAACTGATATCAGATTTAATAACTGAGGAAAAAACAAAGATCTTATTAGAACGGAAAACCATCGAGAAATACATTAAGCGTAATTCGTCAATATTGCAGTCTTCATTAGTTTCTAGTAATACGAATGTTGACCCGATGAATAGGCATTCTTGCTCTCAGCCTACCACACAGTCCAGAGCAGTTGAGAAAATTTCTGCTCAGAAGAATGCTGACGCGCATGTAAACTCTCAGGTCCCTGACTCCAATGCACTGCAGCAAATACAGCAACAGTTAGAGAAACTTTCTTTAAATATTACGTCTCTCACTGCAAATCAAGGTCAATCGACAAACACAGGAAATGCAAGTTCATCTTTTCGTGGTAATAACAGAGGAAGAAGAGGCCGAGGTAGAGGGGGAAACCAAGTTCGCTACTACAACAACTATGCTCAAAATCAAGGGAGTAATGGTGACAGTGGTAACGCGATTGACAATAACTCAAGTGACCAGGGTTCAAGCCCCGCTGCGGGAACTTCTAAACCACCACGTTCTCCTATTGTATGTTGGCGCTGCTAAGGATTAAATCATATAGTCCGAGATTGTCGCGCATTTTTAAACGAAGAAACGGAATAGTTGGTCGGGACACAACTATTCGTCATTCTGTGTTACAAGTCCCTATATTCAAGGAATCAGAACTCCCATACATTAATATTAGAGCAGGGAGCGTGTACACTCCATTGTTAATCGACTCAGGATCACAAGTTTCTTGTCTCCCTGAAAATTTAGTTCCTAAAGGAGCAAAGAAAATAGCAATTACTACAAAATTAAAGCGAGTGACGGGCAACACAATTGAAGTATCTCATATTGTTTTTTTGCGTTTCTTCATAGGAAAAAAGAGCTTTACGCATCCGTTCATAATAATTCCTCGGTTTCCATTTAAGCCCTTGCTTGGTCAGGATTTCTTAACATCCCATAATGTTTTCTTGGATTTTCAGAACAATATTTTTTCAGTCAATAGATTTGGGAAACCACCTGTAAACCAGTTTCCACGTAATAACAATGAGGGTGTAATTTCTGAAACTTTAAAAGAGAAATTAGCGTCTCTTTCTAAAGCTGTTTACACACTTTCTGAACGAATAGTGCTTCCAGCGAAAACACATGCTCGAGTTTCTCTCACTAAACGTTACGACATAGGAGGGAATAAGAATCTTTTAGTGCCAAATATTTCTTTGCAGAATAAATTAGAAATTTTTATTCCTTTTTGTGTGCTGTCACCATCTCAGCCTTGTGTATGGATTACGAATCCTACTGTTAAAGACATAACGTTAAATGAGGGTCAAAAAATAGGGTTAGCCGAAGAATTTGAAGAAATATCAGAGGAAGACTCTGCTTATCTAGTAGATCAAATTCAGGAGGAATTGTCACCGGAAATTTTAGAAAAAAGAAAACTGTTTGACAGGTCACAAATTCAGGTTAACCCCGAACTTTCTGAAAGTGATAAAGAGAAATTTTATGATCTCGCTTATCGTTATAGTGATATTTTCATGTGGCACGATCAAGATTTTTCTTTTGCTAAGGATTATGAATATCAGATCCAGCGCAAAGACCACATGCCCATTTGCAAATCAGCCCTACCTATACCGTATCATTTGCGCGCTGTAGTTAAAAAACAGCTGGATAATTTTATTACAAAGAAGGATCATTTCGAGAACTATATCCCCATGGAACTCACCCATTCTCTTAGTTAAAAAATGAACAGGTGATTATCGTTTTGTTTCTGATTTTCGGGCTGTAAATGTCCAATGTAGGGTGGATTCTTTTCCGATTCCTAGCATGGAGGACGTGTTAAATCGTGTTTCTGGAAAGAAATTTATTACAACGTGTGACCAAAAAGATGCCTTCTTCCAAATCCGCATCACAGAAGATAGCAAACCAATCACAGCATTCTCTGTTCCGGGGGAGGGATCTTTTTATTATAATGTGGTTCCCCAGGGATTACTTTGTTCTTCTGCGGCGTTGAACCGGCTCATAAAACTGACATTAGCCGATATTCCATCGCCTCATATATTGAATTACCTAGATGACTATTTTATAGTAGCTGACACCATACCGGAAATGTTAGAATTATGCACATTACTTTTTGATGCTTTTCGCAAGCGAGCTTTAAAATTGTCTCCAAAGAAAACCAAGTTTGCACAGACTTCTGTAGTTGTTCTTGGACATAAAGTAAATAAATGTGGTATTTCTGTTTCTGACAAAGTGATTGACACTATAAAATGTTACAAACGTCCTAAAACTAAAAAAACAACTCAAATCATTTTTCGGCACTTGTAGTTTTGTGAGACGCTTTGTAAAGAATTTCAGTGAAATTTCAGCTCCTCTCTTACAGTTACTTAAGCGTGATGCTAAATATAGCTGGAAAAAGCCACAACAGGATGCTTTTGAAAAACTCAAGGAAGCAATAATAAATTCACCAACTTTAATGAACTATCACCCCAACAGACCATTATTTCTGTACACGGATGGATGTAAATCTGGGGTGGGGGCGGTTGCTAAGCAACCAGTTGATGATAACCCTGACAGTGAATTAGTTCCTATTGGGTATTGTTCCCGGTCTCTAAACGCCACGAAAAAAAATACTCTATATATGAGATTGAGCTTCTTGGGGTGCTGTATGCACTACGTTCTTTTCGTTACTGGCTCATCGGAAGACATTTTTTTCTAAAAACGGACTGTAGAGCGATCACGTTTCTGAAACAATCTAAAAATGTTAGTGGCAAGCTAGCTCGGTGGCTTTCTCAACTGGAGCAATTTGACTTTACAATATCCCATGTCTCAGGAACCGCCAATATAGAAGCTGATAATATCAGTCCTTTTGCTTCCAATAAAAGAGATCTCGAAGATGAAAAGTTAAGTTCAGAGGACCCCTGTGTTTTTTTCTAGAAGATAACACCGATATTAATATTAGCGAAGCTCAGAGAAAAGATAATGTTCTTAAGCACATTATTGACTGGCTTGAGGGCAAATCTAAAGACAATCAGTATGAAATACAAGCTTCCTGTTACGAATTGCGCAATAACATTCTTTACAGAAAAAACAAAACACCTATGGGTATGAACTACTTGCTTGCCATTCCTTTGTCATTGCGGGAAACAGTTTTTGAGAAGTGTCATGAGGAGATTTTGGGAGCCAATCACTCTGCTTTTAGTAAAACATATAAAATATTAGTTAACAGTGTATATTTTCCTGACATGAAACGTTTTGTATATAGACGCTGTAGAGAATGTCTTCACTGCCAAATGTTAAAGAAAAGAGTTGGTTTGAGTTATGGTTAGCTGCAAACTCACCCTAGTGTTATGCCCTTTTACCGGCTTTATTAGGACGTAGCTGGGCCTTATTGTACTAACAATATTTTGAAACACAAATATTTTGTAGTCTGTGTGGATGAAGCCACAAGATTTTGTATAACAGCTAGTATTCCAGACACCACTGCAAATACTTTGGCATCATTCCTTTTTAATGACGTCATTTTAAAATATGGGTTATTTTATGAACTCTGCCTAGACAGGGCAGCTGCTTTTACAAGCGCCATATTTAAGGAATTGTGCAATATTTGTGGTGTTACGTTGAAATTTGCAGAAGTGAAAGCACATTTTTCTCTTGGGCTCGCTGAAGTAACAATACGTAATTTGGAACAAAACTTGAAGCTCAACATTGACCCAGATAATTCAGGAAACTGGGTGGAGTTACTTCCCAAGATTACATTCAGCCATAATATTTCTATTAACACAAGTATGGGATACTTCAGTTTTGAATTACTCCATGGTTTCAAACCAAGGTTAATACATCAAGCTCTGTTTGACACACAGTGTCAATTTCAAGACAACGCAGTCAGGCTATCTCATCTTAATGATATTCGAGAGCAGGCTGCTGAAAAATTATTCAAAAGGTTCCAAACTTCTGCAAAATCATATGACAAGCGTCATAAACAAGTGCAATATCAGAAGGGAGATCTTGTTTGGATATATGTAGATAACATGAAACGGGGCCAGACACGTGCTTTCACTGGGAAATACATTGGACCAGGTGAGATACAGGGCAAGAATAACGAAAATAGTTACTTCGTTAAATTCACTACTGGCACAGGAAGACAGAAAATAGACTCCATTACGGTTGACCGTCTTAAGAAATATTACCCTCCGTCACCTCTGGACGAGTTAGGAGATCACGACCATCAACGGAAGAAGCCTCCCACCAGTGACGATATTGAAGCCAGAGACTCAGCCATTCAAGGAGAGAACGTACCCCCTGAAGAGAACTGTACAGCAGATGAAAAGGATCGAAATCAGCTGTCTCCACGGAATGATGAAGACGAAACAGGCTTACCAACATCTAGGTTTATTATTGAATTCACTGGAAGGAAAAGATGATCAAACTGACAATCACACGTGCCTAAATATCGTTAATGCCATTTCTATGCTCCATTTACCGGCGTGGGATGTCACAGCCAGACGTACGCTACATAATGCACCTAAAGTTCCTTCAAAATTTGGTTTGAACACTGAGATCAATTCTAAAGTAGCTTTGTACCATGGAAGCATTGTAGAACTCCAGGGTGATGCCATTGTAAACCCAAGCAACACAGATTTATTACCCATAGGGGGCGCCGACAATGCAATACACTTGGCAGCAGGGCCACAATTAACTCAAGAATGTGCACGCATTGGGAAATTAAAAGAAGGTTCGTGCATAATTACAGAAGGCTTCAATCTTCCAGCTAAACACGTAATACACACTTGTGGACCTAAAGGTGAAAATAGCAAATCATTACAGTCTTGTTACGAGAAAATCTTATTTAGTGTTTTAAACAATGATTTTCGTACAGTTGCATTGCCCACCATTTCAACAGGTGCATTTTTATATCCTAAAACACCAGCATGTCACATAGCTTTAAGTATTGTGAGAAATTTCTTGGAGGAAAATTTGGATTCCATAGATAAAATTATTTTTTGTGTTTACGATGTACAGAATAAACGAATCTACATTTGATGTATGAATATTTTCCTGTGGTATAAAAAAAGAAGTGAGCTTGAGCATATGAGTGAATAAGCTAATCTTATTATTACGATACGTTAGTAATGTATAGTGAAGTATTGATACTCTATTTTTGATAATTTTGAAACTACTTTTTAGTTTCTGTGAGATATTTTCATAGTCCTTTAATTTTGAGTATTATTTATTGTGTATGAGTAGTGGGTTGCATGACAAGTGTTCTTTGAATATGTTTCATATTCTTTCCTGGCCTTTTTGTTGGTCGTTTTTTTCACTATCAGTGAACCTTCAAGTAACATGGAAATAAATAAATAAATAAATAAAAATATATGTACATATTAGACGAAATAAGGGAAAGAAGCACTCAGATGTTTCTAGTGCTGTATATAGTAGATAATTTTAATATTGTTTTATTATTGCTCATAGCTCTTCACCATGAAGTTAAGAAGTAAACACAGGAATACTGGTTCAAATCTATATTTAATTGTGGAATTAGGCATGATTTCTATTCTAATGTGCCACTTTTCTCACTTTGTTGCAGGCAAAATATCTCATTCTGCTTTTTCTGACGATAACTGCTGTCACTACAGTAGCAACTTTAGAATTCAGTATTTCGTCTGGATTTTATTTTAAAAAGTTAAGTAATATGGTCACCTATCAACACCCAGTACCATTAACTTTCAATATTAGTTTTGTGTTCCCGGAAAAATTAAACTCTTCTACGTTGTATAAATTTTTACACTGCAATACACAACAGTATTATCACATGGATGTATGCAAAGCTTAAGGTATGCTTAAGCAATTACACGATCACATTTTGAAAAACGTTTTGCATATACCGAAACCTACGTTTCATAAGCCGGCACCTAAGAAATCTAAGAGAGCGTTATTGGGTTTTATTGGCAATCTTCTAGGATATTGTTGTGATGTAGCTGAATCATCAACTGTAGATGCTTTGCATCAAAAGGAAGAAAAGTTAGAAGAAACTGTATTGCAAGTTCAAAAGCAATTAATGAAAAATAACATATTTTTACAGAACTCATCTCAAGAACTCTCAAATTTTCAGGCTCAAATTCAAAACAACTTTCAGAGAATTAGAAATTTTTCCCAACACATTGTAGAACAAGAAAAAAGATTAGGCAAATCTCTTAACACGCTAGATTCTAAAGTGACGGCTGAATCGTATGCTTTTATCTCCGAATTTTATGAAATCACGGCACAATTTTTGAAATTTTTGGAAATTTATAAATATGATTTATTAGTAGAAAGCTGTAGAGATGGCAAACTCAATGCCAATACTATACCATATGATGTTCTTGATGCACAACTATTAGCTTTATTTATTTATTTATTGAAACAGAACACAACAGGCATTATACCCAATTACAGTGTTCATCTTTCATGAAATAATATATTTACAATTTCCCTTTTAAACCTTGTGAGGCAATCAGCGTAAATATCTATATTATTTGTCATTTTTAAGAGTCTGTTGTAGGTTGCACTCTTCCTCCATGTTGGCGACTTATTTAGGATATTAGTCCTTGCTTTTGCACAATAAAATAAGTTATAGTTTTCTGGGCGTGTTTTTCTACCTGGAACGTTTATTTGAAAGCTCGAAAGCAATTCGTTGCAGTCTAGCTTATTATTAAGTACCTTGTACAAAAATATCATGTCAGATAACGTTCTTCTTTGTTTGAGGTTAGAGTTTCAAAATTCCTATTCAATGAATTAGTGTTTTCAGTTCTTGGGAAAATGTTTGTTTCCTTATATACAAGATATCTAAGAAATTTGGACTGGATTTTTTCTATTTTTAGTGAGTTAATTTTTGTATCTGGGTTCCATACAAGCGTCGCGTATTCAAGTTTGGATCGAACGTAAGTTTGATATAATTTATGAAGTGTGGCAGGTTTATGAAACTCCCTACTAATTCTTAGAATAAACCCAAGATTTCTGTTCGCTTCATTTATTATGTTATCAATATGTGGTTCAAATGTAAATTTCGTATCATACATTACTCCAAAATCATTGACAGTACTTACAACGGGTAGTTGAGTCTCATTAATTGAATATTTAAATTGCACTGTTTTTTTTACGTTTTGTAATACTCATGATTTTACATTTACTAATATTTACATTCAATAAATTACTTTGACACCATTGCACCACTGAATTTAGGTCTTGTTGAAATTGATTACAGTCATTTATGGAATTTATACATCTAAAAAGTTTGAGATCATCGGCATACAACAGTTTGTGGGAATACGTTATACATCTAGGAAGATCATTTATAAATATTACAAATAGTAGTTGACCCAAATTTGATCCTTGTGGAACACCAGATAGTTGCAAGTATTCGGTTGACTTGTATCCCTTATATACAACGAACTGCCTTCGGTCTCTCAAATACGACTCGAACAGCCCAATTAACTCTGCGGAGAAGTTAAATTGACGAAGTTTCTCTATTAGTACCTTGTGATTTACTCTATCAAATGCTTTCGCAAAATCGGTGTAGATAATATCTACTTGACCACCTTGTTCTTGCTACAAAATTGTTAAGAATACTGAGATTTGTGACTGTCGATCTACCCTGGACGAAGCCATGCTGGTATTCTGAAATTGATAGTTTTATATGATTTTCAATCCGTTTATAAAGAATAGATTCAAACACTTTCGCAAAAGTACTCAATATTGATACAGGCCTATAATTTTGAATATCTTTACCATTATTAGACTTAGGAATGGGACAGACTTTTGTTATTTTCCATTTACTGGGGAATTTACAAGTAGAAATAATTAGGTTGAATAAAATATAGAGTGGAAGTAGAAAGTGTTCTTCACATCCCTTTACTATATAATCTGGAATACCGTCAGGTCCTATCGTTCCTTTCCCCTTCAGTTTTCTTATTGCTTTTTTAATTTCAGTCATCTCAATTTTTAGAATCCTTAATTTGTCCAGTGTCTCATATGAGCTGTTACTATTACTACTGCTATCCATGATATCTTCGTTATTATAGACTGACTAAAAATATGTAGCAAATGAATTTGCAATCTCGTCATTACTAACTAATTCTTGGCTATTGCATGTCAGCGTGTTACAATTAAGGTGTTGGGTCTTAGTTTTAACAAAAGTCCAAAGCTGGGAAGGATCAGTTTGTAACGTGTTTTCTGTATTCGCAACAAAGTTACTATATTCTGTTCTAATTTCTTTTTTAAGTTCATTTCGTAACTTCTTAAATTCTAGTAAGTGATAAGCTATATTTCTGCTATTGTGCTTAATTGCCCTGTGGTGATGGGCTTTTGTTTTTATTTTCCTAATTATATTCTTAGTAAACCAAAACGGGTACTTTCTATTTACCTCTTTTTTGAGAGGAATGCACTTATCAAAAATATTACATATTATATTATAAAATGATTCTGTAGCCGCATCAACCTCAGAATAACAGCTAAGGAATGTCCAGTCAATATTTTGAAGTTCAGAATAGAGTTGTCTAAAATTAGCTTTTCTAAAATAATATATGTGCTGATATTACTTTTTTTGTTTATACCTAATAATTTGCTTAATTTTACTGTTATGGATAATGCTGGGTGGTACACATCCTCCTTAACTAAAGGAAATATGTCCCTAGTGACTGTTACGCTGTCTAAGTTCGAAAGTACTAAATCTAAAGTTTTTTCCAAGATTATTCCTAATATTATTAAAAGATGCTATATTGTACAGCGACATAAAATTATGTAAGCATTGTTATTTGGCTGAGGTATTCAGAAAATTAAAATCTGTGCCTGTGATTTCTGGTAAGTTAAAATCACCAAATAAGAGGATAGTACAACCTGGCTGACATTTTGACTCTATACCTTGAAAAACCTCTTCATACTGCTCTATCTTTGAATTAGGTACAAAATATACAATACAAACATATATGGTCATTTTATCAGTTGTAATCTTTGTTAATATACAATCTGTACTTATTTCAGAGCAGTCTATGGAATCTACTCTTATTAAATCTGGGTTCGTTTTAGTCATTGATAGAAACCTATTAGAAATTTATTACACTATTTCAACGCTGTCATGCTCTATAACAGAAAATTACATATATTTGCAACTGAAAATTCCTATTCTGGAAAAAGATTATAGCTTTGAATTTTTTTCTGTAAGAAGTATACCCTTCGCAATTAGAAACCAAACATGTGTAGTCAATTTGGAACCTGTCTTTGTAGCTGTTCAAAACTGAAAGACTATAATTCCCATAACATGATCTGATATGCTTGGTTGCCAGTTTCGAACTGCTCGATTATGTAAAATTCCCAACCACGTTATTACAAATTCTCGTCAAACAGAATGTATTACGCATGGATATAAAGGACAAACTGTAAAGGATATTACTTCTACTTACGATTTTCGATGTGAATCAGTCACAACAGTTCAAATAATGGAATTAGATGACCACCAATACTTATTAACGCACCCTCCAAAATTTGTTACCCTATGGAATAATAGTATCCCAACCAACCTCTCATTACCTGATCACTTGAATTTTGGCGCTGTACAAGTAACTCTACCGTGTAACATCAAATTGGAAGTCACTCAACATCTTTTTGTAAAAATAAATTTTCCCTGTTTCGATAATGATTTATCAAAACCTAAACTTCTACATTTATTTCCGGCAATGATTGTAAACGATGATTTATTTCTCGTTGGACAAAAATTCAAACCCAATGTTTTCTTTAATGTCAATACATTAGTGAATGATTTATGGATTTCATCTGTTAGCCACATGAATGTAACACCCTTTTCATTGGTTGAAACATCACTTGAACGTCCTATCTTTGAACATGAATGGTTTGTTCCCGGAATCATTTTTCTTTGGCAATTAATACTCACCATTTACGTAATTTACGTTCTCAAACAAAACAAAATGTTAGTTCTGCCATTTTGTTCCAAGCCTGTGAGAGCAATGGAATTATCTTCGGCGTTTCAAAGCTTTTTAGGAATTACTGACCTGCTCATCTTTATAACCCTAGTTCTCATGTTATTTGTGTTAATAAAAATCTTCCGATTACTACAAAAGAAACCATCATCTCTTCATCGTACTTTTCCAAGATTTTTGCCTGCTACTGCTAGAAACAACGCCTCGACAGAAACACGCGAGGACTTGCATCACTCCACGCTGGAACTTACTCCGAGAAATATCTCAGCATCGTATTTAAACAATTACACCCCGTATGTGTAACGTATTTTAGCTCGTGGTATCCCAGTCATTTAACTAATCTGGAATAGTGCTACTCTTCATATACCGTTACCGAGTAGTCCGCGGTATATCGGACTTTTCAGGGACTTAGTAGAAGCATTTATAAGTTACAAAAAGTAACATTTTCGTCATTGCATCTGGCAACATCTGTGAAATAATTAACGAAAAACAATGCCTTTGGAGTTGGTCTTGCCCATTCCCTGTCCTGTTGATGTCCTTTCTTGTCTGAACTTGGCCTTAAATATTATCTTTCCTGTTGTCAAACACCTTAGTGTTTCTGAGAGCTATAGATTAAACAGTAATATCGGGCCAATTTGGACATATTCTTCACCCATGTCAGACGACAATGGCTTCTAAACTTCGACATGAACGGTGTTCTATTCATCAAATCGCCCCAGAAAACTCTGGATTTGACACCAATATCCGTCGTTTTATATATTTTCGTACTTCATCCTACCCTTCCTCCTTAAAACAGATTTAAGGAGCTGGGTCATTTTTTTCTTGTAATAGAAAGCTCATAAACCTAACTTTACGGGAAGAGATTTTGCCTGAGATACTCAATAGTAAATTTCCTACTTCCCCAATTCCTTCTCGAGTGCAAAATCCAAAAGACAGCTTCATACTGGATTTGATCTGGTAAACATCTATCCAGTACAAGTTTAAGGCTCTGACTTACTCTTTCCCTTGTGGCAATCTGATGACTAACACACACACTCAATATCACATTAGTATCAAAAACTGGTTGTAAACAGCCAACATTCACCTACTTAATTCAAAAACTGAACTAGAAGAGAAGAGGAAGAATAAGAAGAAGAAGAATGTCAAAGATTTTCCCCAGAGTCATTCCATTGCCCATATTTTTACAATCGGCTATAAGGACTTTCTATTAAAAATAAATAAACATGTGTTTCATTATTATTATTTTTAAATATTTCCTCTAGATAGGAAGAATAAAAGCGGGAAAGGAAAACATCCCTCCAGTCGCACTTCCAAACATTTCTTTAGTGGAACTTTTCGTCACAAATCCTATGCATTGTTACAATTCCCAGGTTCAAGATTAAGCGGTTTGGTCTTGGTGCTGATCAGTCACTCACTCATTCAGAATTTCGTTATATGTACAGACTGTTCCATAATTCGTGTAATATTCTAGAGTACTGGAAGAAGATGAAGTTTTCACATTATTAATGTGAATTTTGACACAATCAGACACTAAAATGTCTGAATATCTAGTGTAAAATTTCAGACACTATTAATGTCTGAATTTTTTGATTTCAAAATAAATAAGAGAAAATCACTGTTTAACTGATCTTTTGGGGGGGTAAACATAAGAGTTCATTTTACTTATGGGACATTCAATATTATATTATCGAAGCAGTTTTCTAGAATATTTTTTTTTCTGAAGATTTTGGAGCAAGTGAGTATTACTTGTTTCAAAATGCAATAACACTCATCCACAATGCTAGTTCAGTCGTTCCAAACATTATTTTGGGTAAGGTACCCGTCTTACGGGGTAAAGAGCGTGGGTGGAGTGTTACCTAAATCCAAAAGTTTATTTTGGGAACGCAGGTAAGCGCCAGATTAATCTCAAATGTCACAGAATTAACATTCCGATGCTCTTTGCATGTACTAGTGACTAATGTTGGGCTACAGCTCATTTCCTAAAGTTACATTAAAAATTGACTATAAATATATTTAACAGAGACATATCGGAAGAAGCTATTTGTTTCGTTTAATTAATGTGAAATTTGGCGTTATTATAATAGCAATATATGGACTTTGAAATCTGGAATGCTAGTTTTGTAACTCACTGCCTTAGTGGGGCACAGGGAGCATAGCATAAGCATTTGGATCTTGATAAAGATTCCAATTTTATTCTAGAAATGCCAGTGAGCGTCAGATTAAACATAAATGTCTCACTGTTAATATTCGGATGCTACTTATATGTGCCAGTGGTTGATATGAGGCTACAGGCACTCAAAATCGCAAAAGAAATCGCCATACATATCCGTAGCACGGACATACCGGAAGAAGGTATATTTTTGATCAATTAATGTGAAATTCGGCGTTATTGTAGTAAAAAGGTATGATCATTTCTAAATATGGAATGTTATTTTGGTAAAGCACCGCCTTACGGGAACAAAAGGGGCGGAGAGTATGATAGTGGATTTTCATAAAAATTCCAAATTTTACTCTGGAAATGCCAGTGAGCATCAGCTTAATGAAAAATTTCAGAGAATTAATATTCCGATGCTCCTTGCATGTGCCAGTGACTTGTGTGAGGCTACAGCTCCCTTCCTAAAATCACATACAATTCACGATAAATATCCTTAGCAGGGACATACCTAAGAAAGTTTTTTTTTTTTTTTAATCAAGTAATGTGAAATTTAGGGCCATCGTAGTAAGAAGGTGTGAGGTTTTAAAATATGGACGGCTTAAGCGTGGAAAATAAAACTCAAAGATTTTATTTCGTTTTTTTTTTTTTAATATGGAATGTTATTTTGGAAACGTACTACCTTAGGGGGATACAGGCGGCAAAACATAAATTGATGGACAGTGACTGTCTAAATGTTGAAATACAATGAGGATGTGTTGCCCAAAAGATTGCATTTCTATTTCCATAATGACTGATTACCATGGGAGAATTTTTCGTAGTTACGGTACGGGTAGGGCATGAAGAGGCTTTGGACCCGCCCCAATTTTCTGCGAATAATAAGAAATCCCCTTATGTTGCATTGTAGAGAATTATATACGAAAATGCTCTAAAACCGATTATTTTTATATTATCAATTTTTAAACAATTTCTCTTTGGTAACCTCCGCAACTCAAAACTCAACTGACGGGTATTTGAGACCCCCGAAAGGTTGTTATCCGACTATTAGAAAGATGAAAAATACGTTTTAATGAAAGTATGTAGGCTCCATCAGTTTATTCTTCTTGACAAACCATATAAAACGAACACTTAAGCAAAATAACAGATTTTTTATTGCATAAACTATATATTTTTTCTTGTAAATACCGGACTCAGTTATGTATTTATTTACAATTGTAGACACAAAAGAAGTCCGAGCGAACTCGCAACAATACTTCCCGATTTTAGTTTAAACGAATCGAATCAATATAGCGCCTTTCGTTTGTTTGGATTGGGCCCATGACTGACAAGCAAATGGTACGATATCAGGACTCGAGTTATATATCTTTAAAGAGCATCTAATAGTTAATTACAAACTTATTAGATACAATCCACCAATAGGGAAAAAGTGATGGGACTTCAAAGGTAACATTGGGACCTATTGCAAACACAAGAAAGAAAGCCGCCTCTGCTATGTATTAGGGAAGGTAGATAGCGATTCAAATGGTGTGTTCAAACCATACAGTTATTGTGGAGAATAGAAAGGATTGAATGCACATAAGATGCACACATTGAATGAAGGAAGGACATATGTGCACATCTTACAATGGCCATCAACTCGGACTGATAACACAATCCAGTGGTAAGGGAGTCGAAGCGGTACTGAATTAGTTCGATATCCAGGTATCCTGCCTTGTAGAAAGCAAATGGAACCATGTTCCGGAACAGGGAAGCACAGAACTGATAGAGTGTAAACAATTGGAGATTCAGGAACTTGTCATGGTACCAGATGTTCGTGTCCTGGGATTGTATCAGTGACGAATTTGACAAAGTTCTCGTAAGGACGGAAGAAGTCCTGGGGCTGCACTAGTCCTGTGCATCCAGCCGGGACCAGTTTGTTTCTTCGTGAATGTGACATTCGAAGGAACAAATTTGTCGGAAAGCTCGTTGTCTTTGTTCTTTGCTGTAAGATGTGCACAATGTAGAAACTGTTTTTGTTTTAGTCATTCGATCCTTTGTACTCTCCACATCAACTGTGTGTCTTAAATATATCATTTGAATCGATATTTCACTTTTCCAAATACACAGGAGAGGCGGGGAAAACGCTTTCTTTCTTGTATCTGCCATAGGCCCAATGCTACCTTTGAATTTCCATCACTTTTTCCCTATTGGCGGACTGCACCTAATAACTTGGTAATTAACTAACTGTTTGATGCTCTTTAAGGATATATAACTCTTAATGGAGCAACTCGAGTCCTGATATCGTACACTTTGCTTGTGAGTCCTTTCTGTCATATGACCCTTATCTGCAACCAACACAACCAGTTCGAGTTCTTGCGTATTAGCAAGGGGTGAACTACTTTGTAGACACCTCATTTTTAAAACAAAAGATCGGAAAATATATAACAAAAATGTTGGTATTGCCAACCAAGAAATCATTTCTACATAAGAAACATAGTCTTTAATGTGAAAAACAATTCGTCAATTACTATGTATAAAAATGGATTTATTAAAGGTATATTAGCATCCATTTTACAGTAACGCAATGTCTTGATCACTGAAAAACAAGACGCGGTATGTCTTCATCACTCAGAAACCAGAGGCGGTATGGCATACCACCGCATACCGCCTCACTTCAACCACTCCAAATGTTATTCTGGAAATGCTAGTGAGCGTCAGATTAATGACGAATGTCAGAGAATTAGTATTCCGATGATCCTTGCATGTCCCAGTGACTGATATGGGGCTACAGCTCCCTTCCAAAAATCACATAAAATTCAGGACATAAATCATTAGCACGGGAACATGGGTAGAAGATAATTATGTCTTATAATTATTTTGTCATTATTGCAGAAAAATGTTTTGATTTTTTAAAATCCTGAAAGTGTTGGAAATTAATATCTTCTTTCAGTTTAACAGATTAGGCATATAATTTTGTTGTTATGGCGTTACTGGAATATAATCATCTTCAGTGGCCATATGTACACTTTAGACAATTCTCTGTTTCAAGTCATCTACATTGTTACATGATATTTGATAGAATATTTGTTTTAGGTATCCCCATAAGAAAAATCGCATGGTGTAATATCTGGACTTCTTGGTGTCCATTCAACACTTGACGCCATAGAAAGAAGTCGTTCCCAAAATTCTCTCTCAAAAGATTTATAGTCCTACTAGAGCTATGCGGTAGTGCTCTTTCTTGCATGGGAACCATAATTGATAACTTTGACTTAAATTTAAATTATCCAAATTTGACCTAAATTTGAATGGCAGACCGAGAGATGGGGGGGGGGGCAACCTTGAAAACTAAATTCCGAGAAATGGAAGGATAAAGTGTAGGACAAATAACAGCAAATATTCCCCTCTGAAGATGGTTTTCTATTTCTGCATACCACTCTACAGATATCTGTGCAACTTTTAACCTGTAATACATGATGCAAAAGGTGTTGTATTAAGAGTAATAAACGAATATTACTAATGTAAAGGAAATATTTGCAATGATGATATCTCAGAGTTAGGTTAATACTCACTAAATGTAATAGCTTAGGTTAGATATCTAAACTAATAGGTTAGGTTAGGTTAGGTTAGATTAGATTTCTAACCTAGCCTAACTTAACCTATTTTGTAATTACTTGTCCGAAAGTAATGTGCTTTAAATCTGTAACAGTTTCCCAGCATTATATGATAGTTCGTCGAACTCCCCTTCCCCCATCCTCATGTAACTGCAGGTTGAATGACGTAAATCGTTACAGCACTACAAACAATACATTGTATCAATATTGTCAGTGTTATGATCTGATTTTAGATTTCAGTAGAATGGGTGGAATAAATAGCATCATTTTGATCAGATCACAGTGCTTCAGATCGTTGACATTCCAACCATCAGTTTACAGTAAGTGCAAGTATCTAACGGAGGCCATAGGTCATTCGTAGTGGACACAACACATTTTCGTCCCGTATCTAGATGTATCTGAAACACGCAACTTTTCTTCAATATCTCAACAGATGAGTAGGGGAAATTAACCAACATGAATCCAGATTCAATAGTCGATACTCTGACAGCCGCTACCCTTCGCATTTTCACCTTAATGGCAGTTTCAACCACTGTATCTTTGAATAACACTTTGGAAATGGACTGCCCAGACAGCACAATGCACGTATAGTACTCGTATAGTACATTTACAATTGCACGGATGCAACATGTGCATCATCTGTATAAATGCACGACTGTACATGTGATGCACATATACGTCACAGGTCCTATTCAACATCTTCACGTGCACAGGACATGTGCAATGCATACGTATACGTCCTGCACAAGTGATTTACACCTACCGCACAGGTGAATTACAAGTAGCACGTATTCGTTTTATATGTAGTTCACAGGTGGTTTACATGTAGGACAGCGGTGATTTACACGTAGCACACAGGTGATTTACATGTAAGACAGGTGATTTGCATGTAGCACACAGGTGATTTACACGCAGTAACCAGGTGATTTACATGTAGGACAGAGATGATTTACACGTAACACAAAGGTGATTTAATGTAGCACAAAGGTGATTTACACGCAGTACCCAGATGATTTACGTGTACGACAGAGGTGATTTACACGCAGTACCCAGATGACTTACATGTAGAACACAAGTGATTTCCTCGTAGTGCAGAGGTGATGTAAAAGCATATTCGAGATGCAACGAAAAAAAAAAGAGTTTATATATTTGGTGCCTTACGCAGTAACACCACCTATAACACCAAATTTTTTGGGGTCCGTCATCCCGGTTAAAGGGCTGTGCCCTTTCTTCGGGTAAGTGCATTAATTTGACTGATTGAATTGAGGGAAATGTAGGTGGTCTAAGAGGTTTATTATTTATCATTTATTTATTCATCCGAAACAGGAGAGAAGAGAAGGAAGAATGAAAATGAGAATCATGAAGTGCATTGTAACAACACAACACATAGGTAATGGTTAGTGTGACAAGTGTGATCTATCTTCTGTCCAGAGGCGACTCTGGACGTAATGAAGACAAAATGGGTTTCCTGTTAAGACATGAGATTCTTACTGTGCAGTAACGCCACAGCACAACATAGGTTTGTTAGAAAGACGAATGAGGTTATCTTCTGCGTAGGGGTAGCTCTAGGCTAATGGAGACGAGGTGAACCCTGTTAGTGAAATGGAATCACTGTGCATAGGGTGGAAAAAGATGGGGTAGATGGACATGCAAACGATAGTCTTCGAGGATCTGGAGATCGAGATGATCTGGAGGGACTGTGTAACAATATAATGTAAAGAGAAGATGAAGTGGAGTATTATGGTAGCGTGCAGGTGATGAGTGAAGTGCAAGATGGTGCATAATTTCGAACAGAGGAGGATGGTGATGAGTGTAGCATTGAGTGATGAATTTTAAGCGGAGACTTTCAAGATGGTAGCTGAGTATAGGAAATGATATTAAGGAATATAAATCACGGGTTGGGCTGGGGAGAGAAATGCGGAAGACAATGCGGAATGCATGTCTTTCTAAAATGGCTAGTTTCTGGTAGTATGTTCGACATATTTTACTACTTTTTCCATTATGCGGAAAGAGCGCACACTCTCACTGAAACAACTACTGTAACTACTGAATAGAAACTTCATGACAGAATATTGACTTTATAGTGCTCGCTGCACACGGCCTTATTGCCCTACTATGTTGCTCCACGGGAACTGGATTTTCTTAACGCAGTCAGCCAGCTTACAACGGTGCTATGGCTACATTTTACGGCATATTGTGATGCAATTTACAGAGAAAGTAGTTTACTACAATAGTTTCATGAAAACGTTTTAATTAGAGCGGAGTTCAGCGGAACTTTTTCTATAAACCTAGACATGTGTGCAATACCTTGAAAAATTCACTATTTTGCTTAAATTACCCTTCCTATGTAACTTTTTTTTCCGAACCAATTGTTTGTCCCATGCTTGCCTGTATTCACATCAGTCACGTTAGGGCAGCTATTTTTTTTCCATAAAGCAAAACTTTATTTTACCTTTCAATAAACCTACGTGAACTCAACAAATTCAACATTGTTGCGTTTTATATACGATTTACTAATTGCAAAAGAATGCTAATTGCAAAATCATTATCACAACCGAATTCCTCGGTTCATTTACTATAGAAAATGTATAGATTATCGCCCAAATTGTGACTTTCATGACATTCCATTTTGTCCGCCTTGGCCCAACTGTGCGACGGCAGATGTATTTGCAACATGATGGGGCGCCGATTCACTGTACCAAACAAGTATCACAGTATCTGAATAACACATTTCCTCAACGGTGGATAGGCCGTGGCAGACTCATTAACTGGTCTCCAAGATCACCCGACCTAACCCCATTAGACTTCTGTTTATAGGGTTGGTTAAAGGTGGATGTGTACGCTACAAAAGTGGATACACGTGAAGAACTTGTTGTTTGCATCAAAGAAGCTATTGACCGCATTAAAGCCCGCCGAGACGATGTTCGATGTGCAACACAATACACCTTCCAACGCGTTGACAACTGCATTGACATGTGTGTGGGAGTTTTTAAACACCTGTTGTAGGATGAATCAGTCATCTGTCCCACCATTATTCTGTCCACTACAGCGCCTACACAGCATTTCGCAAGTAATTCACACATGTCTTCTTAATCATTCATGGATGTGTGTAGTCTCCAACCTGCTCCAGTTCCGTAACCATCGAAAATCAGACACAAATATTGTATATTATTAATTCGAACTTTTCTATAAGTTTCCTTTTCCCTATTATCAACTAAACTACCATTCCTAGTAGACCGCATATCATTTGATCTATAACGTTCACTGTAACCATCATATTAAAATGTTTAATTACGTTCTTTCGGTATCGTAGTTGTTTGATTTTTTCTAATTCTACGAACATCGTTCTCTAATTTATTAATCTGCCTAAGCAACACTAACTGCTCTTGTGCAATTTGACTATTCTACTTTTAATTTCTTTTTCGCACTCTGTTTAACGTTCTTTAATCTTTAGTATCTGATATTGGCTTCCATAGTGTTTCTTTCCTGCTTTTGTGCTCTTTGTGGCTAAGCGGTTAGCGTACGCACGTTTGCCCGTGGTTCGTATTCCACGTGAATCAGTAGGTCTACGTCTCATATGACCTCGCTGTTGAACGAGACGTTAAACTCAAAATCAACTCAACGTTCCTGGTTGTTTACTTTACCCCATAAGTGTTCTATGTCTTGTGTGTTTTATGCTATTGTTTGCTTACATCCAGCAATTTCCGTAAAAATATCACCAGGTCTATCTATTAACTCTCGAAAACATCTCGCCTCATTGATAAACTTCTTTTGCAAAACAACATCGATTTCTTATGATTGAACCTTGTTTCCAAAATCTTCACCAGTCTTAGCTAAATTATGTTGTAAAATTACATATTCCCCTCTTAAGACTCCCCATCACGGCGAAATTAAAATACCGCTAATTTTGCAGTAATTATATGATATGTTCAAATAGATAAAAGATAATTAAAATGTGGAATAAGAGCGCCCTAGACAATATTATTTTACATGAAATACCGTTATCACGACTAACGTATCTGCATTCGATTTCTAGCCATTTAGAAAATCGGCATTTTATTTCGTGTTTCTAAATGGCTGCTAACAGAAAGCTACTAGGTGACTTGTGATAACGGTACCTCATGTAAAACATATTACAACAACATTTAAAATGAGTTTTGAAACTAAGTTGTAGTAAGTTTGAACCACTTTCGCTTTGGGTAGAACTTTGCTAGTAGTGATAGTGTGTTGTCTTAAGACACTAAATCGTTTCCAGGAAACCGCTTCTCCCTTTCTATTACCGTTTTTGCTGTATGTGGATAAAAATTAACACTGGAAATGGTTAATTTGAAGCACTTCTAATTTGAATAGAGCTTCAACAGAGGGATTGTGATCTATTCTTGAGACGATAAGTGGACTGCAAGAAACCGAATTTTAATATTTTTTCCAGTTTTTCCTCTATGGAATTCAGCATGAAACCGGAAGTAATAGTAATTTTAAACCACTTCCGGTTTCGTACAGTGTTGTGAATGATCATGATATCGCATACCCAGTACAAGACTGTTACAAGTGAATAATACACATTTGTGGGAACGGGACTAAAAGTTTGTTATTCTTTCAAAATTGCTCCCTGGAATACTTTTATTTCTGCCATCTATGAGTTAATTTGTTTAGTTACGTTTATGCGAAAATACCACCAGGTAGAGCTTGCTTCTCTCTCTCTCTCTCTCTCTCTCTCTCTCTCTCTCTCTCTCTCTCTATTCTCTTTTGCGCGATGATAACTCAAAATTTCCATTTCTCGAGTTGTAACAATCTTCCACCGGGTGTGTGATATGTTGTCTTGACACGCTGAATCGTTTGCAAACAACCGCTTCTCGATATTCATTACCGTCTTGCCTCTCATACCTGTTGACAGCAGGCCGGTAGCCAGACCAAAAACTTTGGGGGGCGGTAGATGTTAAGGGTGGTCCGGCCCCTTAGACCCCTGTGGATAAGGGCCATATTATATTTCATATCCAACCATATTATATTTCATCTCCATATTATAGTTCATTTGCAAGTCTACCGTGAAAATTTTAGGGGAGCTGTAAACATTTGGGGAGCGGATCTCCTAGACCCCCGTGGATACGGGCTTGGTTCTACAGACGGACGAACAGAGCCCTTTTATAGAACTTCCGGCACTTATGCTTGGCATAGGTTAGATGTTAGAGATGTGATAATAATAATTATAAAATAATAATAAATATAAAATAATAATAATAATAATAATAATAATAATAATAATAATAATAATAATAATAATAACATAACCTAATTCTCATCAATTTACGTTTATTTCCAGTAAGACTTCTGCATACCACTGGAGAACAGTATGATTTTCTTGTATATAGTCATTAGAAAATTTTAAAGCTAAATTCTAAATGATCATTTAGTGTCGCTTTATTCATAATTTTCCAGTTAATTTCTGGTAACATCTTACACCCGCTTTGCTTTACAAGTAGCATAATATAGTAAAGAGAAATATTAAGGATTATTTGAGACGCGGACTTAAGTTGCCCATTTGCGCCTCTGCAAAAATAATAAAAGAATGATTCATGCTCTTGTTTTTAGCTAAAGTTTCACTTTTTTTTTATTTTTATTTACAGGCTAGCCTTACGGGCTAGCAGCCTTGCAGAGGGTTACGCCCTCTTTTAGGAAAGAGACTTGATGGTTAACTATGGAATGAGTATGTTAGATGGGCTAAGCGATTTTAAACTTTATTAGCAACAACATTTACATAAATAAGAAATTTTGGTGGTGGAGACTTTAGGAACATTAATCCTTAACATTTGGTGCAGGTATATACACAAGGAAAATAAACATACAATATATTGTAAACAAATAAAGGATAACAAAATGAGAATGATCATTAGGTATGGAATTCATGATATGTACAAGTATAGCAATGGGAGTGAAAGATGTGGTGAGGTGCATACACAAGACAACACGTGGATGATAATAATTAGACAAATGAGATTATCTGCAGCCTAGGGGCTACTCTAGGCAATGATGAAGACGAATGAGGCCCATGTTAGTAAAAATGGTAATCACTGTGCTGGAAATGATGGGTGAATGAGAGGAAGATGTTCATGAATGACGTAATCTGTGATTATAAGTAAAGCAGGGTCTAACGGTGGTAGAGTATAATGATATAATGTGAAGAGGAGCGAAAGTGGAGGATGATAATAACGGTGAGGTGTTGGATGAAGTGCTAAATAACGCATTGTGTCCTGTAATAAAGGATGTCGTGTTTCGAAGCGTTTGGTGATAAATGTTAGCCGCAGCTTTTCTAGGTAGTATTGTAAAGTCGGAAAAGTAATTTTGCGATATAGTTCCTGTGTAGGACTAGGCAGCTTAATGCGGAACGCTATACGGAAAGCATGGCGTTCCAGAATTAAAAGTTTATTGTAGAACTTAGTGGGTGCAGCTATCCAAGCAGTAAATCCATATGTAAGGACAGGTCGTAAGAATACCTTGTAGGTATTTAGGATGGTGTGTGCTTTAAGGCCCCAGGTGGTACCAGTCAATCGTTTCAATAGATTGAGTCTATTATAGGCTTTTGTAGTAATGACTTTCAGGTGTTGGGACCAAGTAAGGTGGCGATCATAGGTAATTCCCAGATATGTGACAGTATTGCTGATTTGAATAGGCACTCCATCAACATACAGAGAGAGATTGCGTGGATTTCTGCGGACTTTGGAAGTTCTTCTGGGTGGTAGGAATATGATGGCTTGGGTTTTAGCTGCATTGATAGTAAGCCGCCAAAGAGTGCACCAAGTGTGAAAGCGATTAATAGCAGTCTGTAACTTAATGTTGAGCTGCTGGATAGTTGCTCCAAGTGCGAAAAGGGCCGTGTCATCCGCATATTGGAAGAGATGGACCTGATCTGGCAGGCGGGGCATATCAGCTACATACAGAAGGTATAGTAAAGGAGACAAGGCTGACCCTTGTGGTACTCCAGAGAACAGAAAGATGGGATGGGACAAACTGCCTCGTACTGAGATATAGGTGATACGATTTGTAATGAAATGGTAAATGAGGCGAATGTAGGAGATAGGGAGCTGAAATTGCAGAAGTTTGTATATAAGCCCCTGGTGCCATACTTTATCGAATGCTTTCTCCAAGTCAAACAAAACTAAACAGGAAGGATTAGCTGAATTAAAGTGTAAAGTAATGAGCGTTGTGAGTCGAAGTAGTTGATCATTTATGGAGAAAGCTGGACGGAAACCTGCTTGTGTGACTGGAAGTAAAGTTTCACTGAGACTCAGCTTTATTTCTAACATGGTTGTAGAAAATATTAATTGAGAACCTTTGTTTTAGGTCTCTAATCTGACTTACTATCAATTAATATTCCTCAAATCAGCTTATGCTAAGAGAATCATAATTAACCCATTTATTTCAGAAATATCATAGAAAATGGTCACCAGTTTTAGATAAACGTCTGCATATTTTAGAAAACAAAACTTCTTACCTCTAGTGACATTTTTTGAAAAGAAAATCTCTTACATTTATTCCAAAAGCTTCATACATCACTATGCGGAGAATAAGTGAAACAAATGAACAGAGATTAAGATTTTCAACAACCTTGCAATAAACCAATCTATTGTGTTATGTTTAAAAAAAATATAAAACACTAAATTCCAGTTAGTAGTGGCGTATGTTGAATTTGAAGACAGGAGGGTTCAAGTATTGAATGCCATATCCTTAAAAAGTAAGTGTGACTTTTTTATGTACTCGTAAATATTAGGGGGGCCACGGTGGCTCAGTGGTAGAGCGTTCACCTCTGGTAATTGGGGTCCCGGGTTCGATCCCAGCCCCCGCCAAGTGAACTTTGTGCTGGACAAACACCTTGTGCGTGGGTCTTCTCGGGGTTTTCCCGTTTCCTCTTACTTTTTTCATTTCACCATTTCATTCATTACTCTTCATCACCGTCTCATTTAGCCTAACCGGCAAAACCGTGGGACGTAAAACTCAATGATTTCATTTCGTAAATATTAGGGGGCGCAATGAGTCAGTGGTAGCCGGTGGGTGTAAGGAGTGGTCTGAGGCGATAGGCTGACGATTGCGAGGTAAAGCCCAATGAATCTGAGCTAAAGAGCAAAGGTAGAATGTTAACTATTCTCGATGTTTCTGTGTTCGCGTCCCTGTCGTGTCTAGTAGTGTTGAAAAGTGATTGAAGTATTAAATAAGTAAGGAAAAATAAAAAAAGTGGTAGAGCGTTTACCTCCGGTGCTTGGGGTCCCTGGTTCGATCCCAGCTCGAGCCGTGTGGACTTTGTGGTGGACAAACACCGTGCTCGTGATTTCTCCCGGGTTCTTCCGCTTCCTCTCACTTTCTTCATTCCACCATTTCATTCATCTCTCGTCATCACCGTCTCCTTTAGCCTAACCGGCATAAGCGTGGGACGTAAAACTTAAAAATTTCATTTCATTTCATCTTCGTAAATCTTAATACATGCTTATTTCTTTGTGTTATTGTATCCAAGGGGGGTGTAAACTGCTGAAGAAAATGGATTCTCAGTAATTACTGTAAGATTGCCATTTGTGTGGACTTGAGTGGAACAACGGGGCACATGCACCGTCCGAAGTGGATATAAAATGACCTGAAGCTTTTCAAATTACCTTTTCTGCGTCCTATGTAAGTATAAAATGAGTAAAACATTTCAAATAACCTCTCCTGTCATCTTAGGTGGTATAAAATGACTTCGATCCTTTTAAATTGTTTTTCTACAAAATTTCTATAAGTTCCGATTGTCCTGTTGTTCCTCCGCAGACATTACTTTTATAAAGTAATACGAATTCTATTTCTTAAAAAACAATGTACCTCTTCAGAGGAACGTGATATTTTCCTGTACCAAAGATAAGAAAAGGATTTGGGGGACATGGAGCATATCTAACGTTGCTCTGTATTTGTTACGTAGGGGTACCTTCAACTGGCACATCCTCAAGAAAATTAACAGGAAACAAATGAAGAAAGGAAAGAATGGAAGTTGATTTGAAGTAATTTTGCAGAAGGATTCTATAGAAAATTACGATCACTTTTTTCTCATTTTTCATTATTTAGTCCTAAGAAAGACCTCCTTATTAGGTAAGATAAATTATATCGTTCAATAGTTACAATTTCATATCTTCAATGCACAGTTCGTTAATTATTCTTTTTCTTTATGTATACTAATAATATACTTGTTGGTTCTGTTGAATATTTGAGAAAGAATTATAAATTCAATTTAACTTCAGACAACGCATATTCCAAGAAATAAAGAAATATTTAAATTGTATTTTATTATCTTCTCCAGAATTATGATTGTTGTTTCTAAACCTAATACTGGATGCTGAAAGTAACGTATGAAAATGTAAGAATCTAGTGAGCATCCGGAGAATTAAATTCACATTCAGCACAATAGGTGTTTCTATTATCATGGGTACGGTATACGCTAAAACATCACTAAAAAATCTAACGTACCTAGAATTATTAAAATAAGCTCTTTCGTAGCCAAAAGATAATTTTACTACAGAAGGAATGCAATCTCTAGCGGAACATCGATAGTGAGATTTTGGCTGGAGATGTAGTGTCGCTTCAGCCTCATTTGCTGTTGTATATAGGTACAAGCTCTTGCCACTGGCGGATTCAGAACAATCGTTCGAAAGGGGCCGATTCGCCTCCTAAACGATCAATGTACACTGGAATAATTGCGGTAGAAGTATATTTTTCATGATATATTCTTAAAGGGGGTAGAATAAAACACGAATACCACGCTCTGTGTATGCCATGAAATGGAACAATCTACAACTAGTTTACTATCGCATCTAACTTACTGATAATTTGCAATGAATGTAATTATCAGCCTGATTTACTTTTAATTAATTTATAATCGAATTCAGAGGATTAATTTATCTAATTTTAAATAAAAAAGTGGAAAATGGACAAGAATTGAAATAAATCGGCTAAGTGACAAGAAAATATGATGAAACGCTTTTAGCTCTGTTTATATTCGACTGCAGCGCGACTCTATTAAACAATTATTAACTCGTTTGCAAAAAACGGTTATCTGAAGTTACGTTCACTATTCTTGGTTAGGGTTTGGCTTTTTCTTAGTAGTGAAGAAATGTGTCTTGGAAGACAAAATGGTAAGTTTAACTAAATACAGCATATTATACGGTGGATTGCTGTATCAACAATATTTCTGGTAGTGAAAGATTGGTAAGTTCATTTCGGACTTCATTTTCTAATAAAACACTACACTTATAGACATGGTACATTGGACGTAATGCTTACTGTTCTATTTATAACCTACATTTGGACTTCTTTTCAATGTGTGTGTGGTAAAAGATGGAGAAGAATAAAGGCGCATAAATCGTATTTTAATGAATTAGAGGCCGATTTCTTTCTTTCCTTTTTTTACCCAAGGAAATGCTACATTCGGAGCCACAATATGGTGACCTAGATTTTTACGATATGCACAATACCCTTATTATTATGTGCAACAATAAGTAGTACCACATTTGACAGAATTCTAATGCAGGTATAAAGAAGGTATTCACAATTGCCATTATGCATTACTTAAATATGTAACATTTCCAAAGTACGTAAATTGTATAGGTATACTGTTTCATATAACTTGTTTATTTTTCTTAAATTCAAAATGTGCAGGTTTACTTTCGGTGCACCACTCGAAATAATTTTTGTAAAATTCTAATTCTTTCACTAATTTCCTTCTTATTGTCTCCTAAAAGATTTCCACTGGGCGACATAAACATATCTCACCTGTCTTAGATAAAATTCAAGTTTGCTACCAGCAGTAATTGTAGAAAAAAAATCTTTTTCGATGTGCGTATAAATACAGCTTCCCGATGTATAGCATAAAAACAACAGTAGAACAACACAAATCAACCTGACAAGTGAGCTAGGTGGGCACTAAAAAGCACGACTGCTATCTAACGGAATCAGAGCAGAGCAAAGTTGATGGACCCGTGCGGTAACAAGGGTATGCGTCCCAAAGGAACAGGCGCGTCAAGGATGGTGGGTACATGCCTAAGCGACTATATTGAAAAGAAGTGAGTTTTCGAAAAATACGAGTTTCAATAGCACTTGTAATAGTTTCAAACTAGTAACACTACACTTCTAAACATAAAATACATATTCTATGCACTGCACAGAAATATACTGCTTGTGGGAAAAATACATTTAATAGAGTTATCTTGCATATGCACTCAGTTATTTAATCCATTGTTAATCATTTATAATGATTTTACACCAGGAACCATACACTTGTAAACCTAAAATACATCTGTATTACTTTATATAAAATTCTGTCGCCATCAGAAATGTGTTCCTTATAAATATGTATTTTCATACAAAGCATTCAATTTCACCTGTAAATCTTTCAAAATGTGGTGCGCCAACACAACACCTGCACCATTCAAAATAAGCAGTTTGTTGCACATAGAATAATGCCGTTGCACAATAAGGCCTATGTTTAGTTAAAGCTGCCCAGCCGTATTTTCGAAAACATAATAGAATTTCGCTTACTTCTGTTGATATTAGGTTATGTTAGGTTACGTTAGGGCTAACTACTTGCATAATTGTATTCCTATTCCCTTATGTGTGCTTCCGGTAAGTACACATAGTCTCTACAGAATTTTGCGGGTTTACTCGAGCAGATGGTTCTACCAAACAGAAAATTTATAAGTAAAATACGATGTGAAACATTTAGGAATGAGAGTACGAACATAAGTAATTATTGTCAGTGCACAGCATATTGAAAGGAATTTTGAGTGATAGTGAAAATATTGTATTCGTAAGTCTGCTCTTACATTCTCGTTTATGCGTATACGAGAATACGTATGAGGTCTTGCACCTTTGACAACGTGAATGATGTTATCGACCTTCTCATACACACGGTTCGTAACACTATAATTTTTATAATTTTTGGAGATGGTCGAGCAACCATTTCCACCATCTTTGTACCACTTCAGACAAATTGACCCAAACCCAAACGGGAATGGAGATAAGGCGAAGGTCGTTTGTTGCTGAGGGTATATCGAACATACTACCTAGTTGTGGCAGTAGAGTTACACCGTGAAATTGCGTAAGGACAGAGTGAACATCGGACCTCCACAGAGCATTCCCAGACAGCACAATGCACGTACAGTATCCGTATAGTACATGTACAATTGTACGGATGCAACATGTGCATCATCTGTATAAATGCACGCCTGTACATGTAATGCACATATACATGCCAGGTTCTATTCAACATCTTCACGTGCACAGAACATGTGCAATGCACACGTACACGTCCTGCACAAGTGATTTACACCTACCGCGCAGGTGATTTACAAGTAGCACGTATTTGATTTACATGTAGTTCACAGGTGATTTACATGTAGGACAGTGGTGATTTACACGTAGCACACAGGTGATTTACATGTAGCACACAGGTGATTTACACGCAGTAACCAGGTGATTTACATTTAGGACAGAGATGATTTACACGTAACACACAGGTGATTTACACGCAGTACTCAGGTGATTTACATGTAGGACAGAGGTGATTTACACGTAGCACATAGGTGATTTACACGCAGTACCCAGATAATTTACATGTACGATAGAGGTGATTTGAAGCAGTACCCAGATGATTTACATGTAGTGCACAGGTGATTTCCTCGCAGTACAGAGATGATGTAAAAGCAAATTCGAGATGCAACGAAAAAAAGGAGTTTATATATTTAGTGTCTTACGCAGTAACACCATCTATAACTGCAAAGACATCACCTTCAAAGTATATAACAAGTAACTAATAATTGTCAGTGAGAATTTTAGTTTTGGAGTTTATTATTTGCAAGAAGCAAAGCTTCAGGTAGTATCTTTGACATGTTTGCCAAGTAACAAATAACGCAACATATTTTGCTGTAATAGGTCACGAAAATAATTTTGTAAACCTATGAACTGTCTGACTGTAGTTACATCAGTACAATGCTGCCACCTGTTGAAATTGTATCCTAGCTCAGTGGACGTTATGGAGTTTTTACAATCATTCAGCTGTTATTCGTCGAAAAATCTCTATAACACCGCCTGGAGAAAAAACGACACCTACCAAAAATGGAGGTTACCTTCTGTTGATGAGAATGAGAGTAAAAGAATGAAAGTAAAATTATACACTTGCACGGTTATATGGACGTCTCATACACACGTGCAATAGCCGTGCAAATATCCATGTGCACACAAGGGCTTAAGCACCGGTAATTTAAATGTGCTTCATCCACGCAAATGCACATGTGCACATGCAGCTCAAGCATGGGTTATGTACATGCGCTGCATCCACGCAAAAGCACATGTGTACATAACGGCTACAGGACGGGTTATATAAATGTGTGCTTCATCCATGCAAATGCACATGTGCATATAACAGCTTAAGCACGGGTTACGTACGTGCGCTGCATCCATGCAAATGCACATGTGTACATAACGGCTTAAGTACGGGTTATATAAATGTGTGCTTCATCCATGCAAATGCACATGTGCACATAACGGCTTAAGTACGGGTTCTGTACGTGCGCTGCATCCACGCAAATGCACATGTGTACATAACGGCTTAAGCACGGGTTACGTGCGTGCGCTGCATCCACACAAATGCACATGTGTATATAACGGCTACAGCACGAGTTACATAAATGTGTACTTCATCCATGCAAATGCACATGTGCACATAGCGGCTTTAAGCACGGGTTCTGTACTTGTACTTCATCCACGCAAATGCACATGTGTATGTAACAACTTAGGCACGGGTTATGTAAATGTGTACTTTGTCCATGCAAATGCACATGTGCACATGCACGACTTAGTCACTGGTTATGTACATGTGCATAACCCACGTAAATGCACATGTGCACATACACGGGTTATGTATATGTGCTTCATCCACGCAAATTCACGTGTACGGCTTATGCACGGGTTATGTATGTGTTCATCATCCAAACAAATGCACATGTGCAAATGTACGGCTTATGCATGGATAGTGCACATGTGTCGTACACGTACGTGTTGTCTGGGTTATTAGAGTATGTATGCTGTACGAGCTCAAACTGGAGTCAAACGCCGCTTTAGCGAGGAGGAAGATATAGCAGGCCTTTGGTGAGGGTGCCTTTACTACGCGAACAGAGCAGTGGCTGTTTAACAAGTTTAAGGACCGTGACGAAATACCTGAAGACGCACCACGTGCCGGAAGACAAACACATGTACAAAATGAGAATCTTCAGGCAGCAATTGAGGCGAACAATGGCCAGATATGTGAGGAACTGGGACTACAATTGAGTGTGAGTGGAGAAACCGTTCGTTAACACTTCCATCAACTTGGGAAGCACTACAAGTTGGGTCAATGGGTCCCACATGATTTGACTCCAGGTCAGAAGTAAAAACACGAGCAAACATCTGTGTTTTTTCGCTGTCTCGACTAAGAAAGGAGTGATCTTTGGACAGGGTGTTGAAATGTGATGAAAATTGTTCAGAACATTGCTAGTAAATACTGTTGGTTTGCACTGAACTCTTCAACTTTTGCGAATTCATCCAACCAGTCCGGATTTATTGCAAGGCAATTTACCACGGACGCTTCTTCGCGGTTTCGAGCTTTCTTCTGATGGGCCCCGAAAGTGTTTTTTTACCCGATATTCCTCCGTCGATGACTTATTAAGTGACAAAGCGGTAGTTCATTAGCGTGAAGAAGACAAACGATCCATTGAAGTTCTCGATTGAGTTTTTTTTTTTTTAACAAGGAGAGCCGCGTTAAATCTTTCCGTGTTGATTGGTGTACTGTCACAGCCGGCTGCTACCAACGTTAACAAATCAGTTCCGTTTTCATCCGGAAATTTGTGAATGGACGTTGCGATGTCCTCTAACTAGTAGAATTGTTGAACCTGATTCTTCCACTATTGTTAAGTGTTCTTCGACGTTTTCCCTTTTTTCGCTTGCGTTTGGGTCTGGATTTTTCTTCCATCGAAGAAAACTCCTCTAACAGATTTTCCATCAATGTCGTCATTTTCTTGAACAGCTGGGCTGAATTTTCTATTTTCAGTCCTGGCCTTTTATTTTTATCAAGAACAAGATCTTTACGCTCCGTTGAAATGGCTCTTGCATCTTGAAGTGCTGCACTAGCGATTAGTGCAACTTCCCGGAGAAGAAATAACTGCGTTTTCGTGCCATACCAAAGCAGTAGACCGAATGGTGCGTTTGGTGACGCAAGCTTCTCAATCTGTGTGTAGATCGACAAGTCACGACGGATTCATACTCTGTGCCTTGCTTTTCGCAAGGAAATGGCAAAATTTGAGTCGAAATGCTATTATGCCATCTAGAAAAGTAAAGCAATTAAGTGAGGACACAAGGCCATGTCAGATATTTAAACAGGCTGAAAGGGCTGAAATGCAGTAACCTCCTAGTTATGAGTTCTGGGATATTTTGGCTTAAGAATAAATGATCGAAAATGTTGATAATGAATTGCATTACAGCCAAAAAGAAAAAAAAACTCTACTGTTAGGCTAAAAAATCAGATCCATTTTTATATATACATATGAAAACGCAACATTCTTGCCTTAAGCGTTAAACTTTTGCATATTTAAGAAAAGAACTACACAAAAGTGGTCTCTGAGAAGATGGATTACGTATAGTTAAAGCTGTTCCTAACGTTGAATCTGAAACGAAAGAGAATATATGTATTTTGCACAGCCCAAAACGTGAAATGCGGTACCTGGTAGCGTGTGTTGCATACCTTTTCCACAAAACCTCGATGCGGAACTTGGAGGCGTTGACTAAAAATTCTGAAAAAAGTTTGGTACACTTTGCCCATTAAAAGATACTTTCTATAATCGCTTCGCCGAACAGATTTTCGGAAAAGGTTTTTAAATTCGGCCCGCCCTATTCTATCTATCTATCTATTTACAGTATGGCTTAATTCATTACCCATTTTAAGATCCCAGAAAGGGTGTTTTACTGAAATGGTGCGCTTGTTTTGGGCAAAGATTTCCGGAAATGCCTATCGTAATTTTATTCATGAGTAACTGTTCTAGTAATAATTGCAATAAGTAACAATAAAGTTATATGTCCCACGATTATTCCTTTGGGGATACTGGAACAATTTTGTACTATACGGTTGTTTCATGGTACATTGCGTTATAACTTTTCTATTTGAGCTTTTTCGTCCGTTTTTTTTTTTTTTTTTTTTTTTGTTGTTGTTGTTGTTTTTCAAGTCTAGAGGCATTGTAGAAGACATTACGTATGATTTCACACCTTCCTGCGTCCAGACATAGGAGGTGATGGCGTCATAATTTTAAAAAATATATTTTCTCTTATTAAGCCTATGTTCATTATTTTTGGCGGGCTTATTTTTGCACGTAGAAGATTGAAATTTTGCACAAACATTCAGTCTACCGAGTAGTATTTGCCAGATTTTTTTTCCAGATTTATGCCTTAAAACTGGGGGGGTATCCAGAGGGGCAAAGAGTTGAAAAAAGTTATATTTTTACCAAAAAATCCCTTTCTTCGGAATTTTCACGCTTTAGATACATGATGGAGACACGTGAGTCATACCATCTGAAAAACAGTTCTATTTTGAAGAGAATGATGGGCGAAACATGACCCTAGGGTAATTAGGGATGTTTCAGGGAATTTTTAAAAAAATATACTTCTGTATAGGGAAATATGGGACATTGTCGGTATACTTTTTTTTGCGGGCTCACTTTTGCACCTAGAAGATTGAAATTGTGGATGAACATTCAACCCACCTAGTAGTATTTATCAGATTTTTTTTCATATCTCTGCGTTAAAACAGGGGATTCACAGAGGCAAAAGTTGAAAAAAGGGATATTTAGACTAAAAATATCTTTTTTCGGGATTTTTCCGCCTTAGATACATGATGGAGACACGTGAGTCATACCGTCTGAAAGGCAGTTCTATTCTGAAGAGAATGATTGGTGAAACATGACCCTAGGGTAATTAGGGATGTCTCAGGATTTTTTTTTTCAAAATATACTTCTGTGTAGGGGAATATGGGACATTGTCGGTATATTTTTTGGCGGGCTTATTTTTGAACATAGAAGATTGAAATTTTGCACAAACATTTGGTCCGCCGAGTAGTATTTACCAGATTTTTTTCAGATTTCTGCGTTAAAACAGGGGGTTCACAGGGGCAAAAGTTGAAGAAAGGGATATTTAGACCAAAAAATCCCTTTCTTCGGAATTTTCCCGCTTTAGATACATGATGGAGACACGTGAGTCATACCGTCTGAAAGGCAGTTCTATTCTGAAGAGAATGATTGGTGAAACATGACCCTAGGGTAATTAGGGATGTCTCAGGATTTTTTTTTTCAAAATATACTTCTGTGTAGGGGAATATGGGACATTGTCGGTATATTTTTTGGCGGGCTTATTTTTGAACATAGAAGATTGAAATTTTGCACAAACATTTGGTCCGCCGAGTAGTATTTACCAGATTTTTTTCAGATTTCTGCGTTAAAACAGGGGGTTCACAGGGGCAAAAGTTGAAGAAAGGGATATTTAGACCAAAAAATCCCTTTCTTCGGAATTTTCCCGCTTTAGATACATGATGGAGACACGTGAGTCATACCGTCTGAAAGGCAGTTCTATTCTGAAGAGAATGATTGGTGAAACATGACCCTAGGGTAATTAGGGATGTCTCAGGAATTCTTTTTTTTATCTGAGATCATGGTCTTTTGCGGTCCCGCCCTTAGTATTCAAGATAGAAACTTCAAATTTGGCACACACATTCATCCTATCAAGTACTATTTATCAGAGTTTTTTGAGATCTATACGTTCAAACAGGGCCCAAAGTGTGAAAAGGAATTTTCCTCCGAAATTTTCCATTTTACATCAATTTTCCCTCTTCTGGTATATGATATGAGCA